>NC_067407.1:66306619-66609334 GCF_009764475.1 Pristis pectinata
GCATGTTGGAAGAGAAGGTGTTTGGTGTGAAGGAAGCTAGCACAGGTGGCATGTACATGTAAGTTGTTGGTGATAGTCAAGGGTGCTCTCCCTCATGCCTGAAGGGAGAAAAGGTGGTGTCTTTGCTGTACAGAATTAATAAATGGGCCTGATCACTAAGGAGCTGGTGGAGTGGTAGGAGGATTGATTTTTGGTTGAAGTTGGGAGATATCTCTGTAGGGTGGAACTAGCCGTGGGTTTCAGGATTGTTCTTCAGGGCAGTTTTACTACACACCCAAAGCTGATGTGATGCAAAGCTGCTGTGCTTCACTGATCTAGTCAATGGATTGGGGATGATTTGTAGCGTTTAATGTTTGTTACATAGGACATTGAAACCATGTTTATAGTGCAGTCTATAGCAAGGAAAGATGTACAGTCATTGGAAGTGGTTCACAAGACCAATACCCAAAATTGGTGGGTTGACTTGAGGAAAAGACAGGCTAGACTTGCATCCACTGGAGTACGTATAAAAGAATGATGGGGGACTCAATTGGAAAATTAAGATATTAAGGGGACTTGACGTGGTGGATCTGGAGAGGATGTTTGCTCTCATTGGGGAACCTAAACCCAGGTCACTCTTTGGAACCCTGTTTCCACCACCCTTTGAATGTAAGAGTCTTGAATATTTTTAAGGTGGAGTTAAATAGATCCTTGTTAAGCAAGGGGGTGATGTGATATTATTAAATGATGGGACTGATCCCTTACCCTCAATCATTGTTTCTTATGATGTGCACCTAAAACAACAATTTATTCCTGTTCATTTGATGGGACTGTTGTATTTGAGAAGCAGTTTATCATCAGGCTCAGCATTTGCATGGGAGTGAATAATGCATATGCAAGAGGGCAAATAATGAATTAACAAAGGACCTGAGTGAAGCTGAGATGATTGAATGGATGAATTGTCATGCTGAAGCCACTTGTCGTCCACCAGATGATGGATGGAGATTGTCTCCATGGTTATATACCCCACTGAAGATTCTAATGACAGTTCGATTGATAGTGAAGGAAAAGCTCATTGTGAATCTGGGGGATAAAGTTGTGAAATACAAGTGCATAAGGTTCTTGGAGCTATAAATTTCATCACCCGTCGAGAGACTGAGTGTTTACTATATTCAAGAGAAACTAATCAAGGAAAATTTTAACTTCATGGAGCAAGTGGTTCTAAGAGTTTTGCCAAATCCAATAATAAATACAACAAATGGTTTTTATTTTTTATACAGATTTACATTTACTCCTATTCTAAGCATATTATTACAAATAACATTTTTAGATGACATTAGATGCACAAAAATGGCATGGTTAAAAGATTAACACAGATGTTTCTGTAGGCTGAATTTGTTTATAATTTGAATGCTGTTCGGTCCAATGGAATTGGACTGGAGGTGTTCAGCTGCGCTTTTGAAGTGCAGCCATTAAGGTAATGTCAGAAATGTGGCCAAGAATAGGCTTTCCAAATATGTATATGATATTATGAGTGTTACCTTTTCTTATAAAATGTTGAGCACTAAATGTTGATCAGATCATTGAGAAATGTTTTTTCCAAAGTGTTGCTGTTGTATCTTCAATGTTAACCTGATACTGTATTTGAAGGACTGCACTCCTGACTTTTTAGTGCTCTTGGTACTGCACTGAAGTCTCCAACTGTTCTTTGTGGTCATGTGGCTTGAACTTGCAATGTTCTGACTAAGATGTGAATCTTAGCATTGCTAGCAATTAAAGCCTTTCCTTTCTTCAGGCATTGTAATTTTTACTTCTGGTGAATTTCTTTTCCAGGCGTGAACATTTGGAGCCCTCCTGGATACCTCCTCATCAGGTCAACCCATCAGTCCAGGCTGCTCACCCTTCTACTGGGGTTAATCTCTTCTCTCGCCTGCTAAACCTGGAACCTCGAAGTTTGTTGCCCAGGGATTTTGAAACAACAGCAAAGAGGAAGGATGCTCCACCAAAAGGACACATGCCTTCCCTCCAGTGCCCACCCTCCAGCTCCTCGCCGTATGATCACACAGCAGCTGGACAAAAGCCCACAGTTCCATACAAGAGCAAACTGGACCGCATTGAGGCACTAAAGGCAACGGCAGCCTCCCTGTCCAATCGGATTGAGAATGAAGCGAAAAAGCTGGCAGGTGCTGGTATCAACTATGGCATCATGCAGGACTCCGAACACGATGTGCTGCAGACCACTTGGGATGATAGGCACTGGGCCAAGCTTGCCAGCCCACCTGTTCGTGATGGTGGCAGTGACGATATCTCATCCAGAATTTGGAGAATCCAAGGACCCAACATGGGCCACACTACCTATGAGGATCAGCTGCCTGGGGTTGGCAATTTGTATGAGTGTAAAAAGCCTCTTGAGCTGCCACAGTGTGACAACTTTTCAGCAAAGAGGCCTGAAAAATGCCAGGAAGTCACTTGGGAAAACACCTACAAGAGGTCACTTGAGGTCCTGGAACAAAACCTACAAAAGCTCAGTCGGGAAAGGAATCAGTTTGATTCCCCCAATTCCAGTGGAGGCTCAATCAGTGAAGGGCCACTACTAAGTGAAGGCAGTCTCTCAGAGGAGGATGGTCAGCCAAGTTCCAGAGACCCGACTAAATTAACACAAAGATTAAAGGATAAGGATTTCTGTGCAGACGTGTCAAATCCTACCCAGCCTGTGGCAGAGTTCCAGAAAGACGCAGAGAGATACCAGCCTTTCCAGCTACAATTGGAGGGACACAAGAGCATAACTCCCTGGGAAGAGCTAGCCAAGGGGAGCCCTCACAGTGTGATCAACATCTTTACAAAGAGCTACCAGTGCTGTGGGAAAGGTAAGGACCCAATATAGGCCACACTACCTGTGAGGATCAGGCTGCACATTATACCTTTGGCTGGAAATCAATGCATATTTCCCTTTTCCCACCCACTTTACTCCCCAGTCCATTTGCCTTCTCTGACTCACACTGTTATACAATGTGTGTGTTCTGCTACCTAGTCCAGATGTACATTGATCTTATGCACATCTCCATAGAGAGGATATACTGTGATAGGTGTCACAGCCGAATAGGATCCTGTACATCCATTTCATCTGGCATTTTTGCTAAAAGGAGTCATTGAGGTTGGAAAGCAGGGAAAGGCATCTGTAGTGTGGGTGAGGTGTAAATTGCTGGACATTGATAGGAAGATTGTGGGCAGGGAGGCCGATGGACTGTTGAGCAGGTAGGCATTGGGGGTTCTTTAGATCTAGGGTTTGGAATGGAATGGGACTGTGTCCCACATTCGTTTGCAGTGGTGGAGGGTAAGGGGATTAAGTTCTGATGGACAGTCATGGATTGGTGTTGCTGATATAACAGGGTGGAGTGGATGAATGGGAGTGTGTTTTGGGAAGGTGGGAGCTATGAGGCTGATCAACATTAGCTTGACTGCTACGATCTTGCCACAGTGATGAAAAATAGGTGAGTGAAGAGTGATTGCAAGGAGATTTTCATCAAAAGGCCTGTTGGAAGTTGCTGCGTGTGAATTTCCTGACCATGTATGTTTTGTTGACAGGAGATTTAGAGGAGCAGTCTGATAGAGTCTCCCCAACTCTGCAACCTCTGATATCTGCAGCAAGCCCTGAAGAAGTGGATGGATATGAAGATGATTTCCTTTCCTCTCACAGCAGCACAGGTGTGAGCAGGAAGTTCCCTTCATACCAAAGGTAAATAGCAGGGCCTCCTGTGAGTACTGCTCTTCAGACCAAATCAAAATGCTTTACTGCATCAAAAAGCAGACATGAGAGTATACATTAATCTTTTAAAGGATTTTTTCCAATAGCGAATTATTTTGATGTAAAAATGGAGAACTATGGACATTAGAGGTTTGAATGGACAGTTTCTGGTTCTTCTGCCATTTATTGTAAATTTGCATTCACTTACAAACTATCCTAGCAATAGAAGCAAGTCCTTCCTGTTCACTCCATTTAAAGTCAAGATTTAAACATCTTGATTAGCTCCCTCCATAAATTTATCTGAGAATGACAGACTTGCATCTATTTGACTTACTTTACAGTGTATCTCAAAGTACTTTATAGTTTAGTTGATTTTTATTACAACTGTAATGAAGGGACAATCAAGAATATTTACAATTATTCATATCTAACAACCAAAGTCTCTCATTCTTCTAGAAATACTGGGGGAATACACAAACCTTGAAGACATTGTAACATTGCAGGTTTTGCTTGTAGCTGTAAAATTTGATTGATGCTTTGAATTTTTGAAAGGATGGGAGTTATAGCGTCACAGAGAGACAGCACAGAAACAGGCCCTTGGCCCACCAGTCCTGGCCAACCATCAACCACTTATTTTACACTAGTCCTACATTACTCTTATTTTATTCTTCTCCCATTATCAACTTCCCCCAGATTCTACCACTCACCTACACACTCAGGGCAATTTACAGTGGCTTATTAGCCTACCAGCCTACCTACCTACCTACCTACAAGACTTTGGGATGTCCGAGCAAACCCCAGATCACCTGAAGGAAACTGACATTGTCACAGGGAGGACCAAATGGTACCTGGATCTCTAGCATGCAAAGTAGCAGCTCTCCTAGCTATGCCACCGCCACCCTTAGAGAAGAAAATACTGGTGCCAATACTTGTGACAAATCTACACCTCTTTCGGATTGTTACTTTCCCAAATGAGTGTCAAAGGAGTGGTGGTCTTGCAGGAATTCTTAGTCCCAAGATGCCCCTTTCTTATTTCTTGGCTATCTCAATATGTTTCACTGCCTTAATTTACTTTTAAAGTTTAATCATTAACTTTGCAAAAAAAACTATTTCCACCTTACCATTCTTGATGATTCTACAGCATTTGCCCCAGTTGACCATTCAATTCTCTTCTAGTGCCTCTCCGCTGTCATTCAGATGCGTGGGCAGTGTTCAGTTGTTTTAATATGTATACAGCTGTAAACCAGAGAATCAGCTCTGAATATCTTCTCCAATGCCGAAACTCCTTGACAGCTTTCAAATACAAACAGTTTCCACGTTTATGCTGATATCACCTAGTCCTGCCCACCAATACCCTGTGTTGTCCCTCCACTGGCTCTCAAACACCATGTCTGATATCTAGTACTGAAAGAACAAAAATTTGCTGAAGATCAAACCCAAAGCTATTTTCAGCCATAATAGTGTAGCTACCAAATCCTTCCCTGTTTTTGCATCTGTCTGAAAGCAAACCAAGCCATTCATAACCGTGGTGTATATTTGATCCCATTATCTGTTGACATTCTGTACCATTACTAGTGCTGTCCATTTCCACCTATCTGACCCTGTCCTGCTTTGGTTTTCTATTCTTTCCTTTTAGACTTCATGATCCCAACATGCTTGTAACTGACTCCTCATTTGATCCTCTGTAAACTTAAGTTCATCCAAACCTCCATTTCCCTTGTATTCTAACTATCCTTGCTTGTACTACAAGCTTGCTAATTTAAAAAAGTAATGTAACTAAGAAAATATTGGGGCTCATTTTCTTGTCCAGCTTAAGTAATTTTTAATATTGGTTGCTGTAAACTGTCTCAAGCTTTACTTAATGAAATAGAGGAATCTTTTCATGCAATCATATGACCCAGTTCCATATATTACCGGTTCCACATTTGGGGCCACGTGTCCCATGGAATCAATCAGATTGCAACATCACATATTTACCTATATACTGCAATGGTGTTCTCTAAGGCAGAAATACGTTACTGCAGCCTGTGTTTTCAAAGTTCTGATGTGAAACATTAGAATCATAAGAGGCTAGTCAGCCATTGTGTTTGTGCTGGATGGGAAAAGAGACCCCTGGCATTTGACTTTGCAAGTACACATCCCAGCTACTTTTTAAAATATGATGAGGGTTTTTGGCTCTATCACCCCTTCAGGCAGTGAGTTCCAGACACCTACCATGCTTTGGATGAATTTTTTTTCTCCTCTAATTCTTTTTACCCCTGTTTATTAACCCTTTCGTTAAACAAAATACTTCCTTATTTATTCTAGGCCCCTCATAATTTTATACACCTCAGTTATGTCTCCCCTGAGACCCCTGTCCCAAAGAAAACAATCCCAACCAATCTGACCTTGGCTAAAATTTTCCACTCCTAGCAATGTCCTCACAAAATCTCTTGGTGTATGTTCTCCAGTACAATCGTATCTTTCCTATAATGTGGTGGTCTGATCTATGCACAGTACTCCAGCTGTAGGCTAATTAGGGTCGCACAGTATTGCGGTATAATTTCCCTGCTCTTGTATTCCATGTTTCGGCTGATAAAGCAAAGCATTCCTTTTACCGTTTTACCCAATTCATGCAGCTGCTGCCTTTAACAATCTGTAGATGTACATCTTTTCTTGCTTGATAACTCCTGTGTTTTCCTGTTTATTGTCTGCTCCCTTGCCTTGACGCACCTCCCAAAATGCACTAATTTCTCCCAGATGAATTTAATTTGCAATTTTTCTGCCTACTGACCAGGCCATCTATATCTTCCTGCAGTTTGTGGCTTTCCTCTTGTTGTGTTTCCTCCTGTCACTGTTGTGCTGCTCAGGGCCCCATTGCACTTTTCAGATTTGTTTTAAAGATCATGTTGAATTGGTCATCTTAGCAAAAAGGTTAGCATGCCACCGGAACTTCGTTTCCCCTGTCCTGTTACTTGCCATAGAATTGAATATAACGTGGGATATTTTAGTATTAGAAGATTCGCTGAGCTTTCCAGTTCTATAATCCCATTGTGAGTTGCTGTCAGTCAACTGTGAACCACTGTGGTGATATTGAAAGAGTAAAAGAACAATATGGTGGTAATCTTAATTTGACCATCCATCAGGAAACCACCATACAACTGGTGTTTTGTATGTTTGCTGATCCTGCATTCCATTTAAGTCAGTATGGGGCAGGATGTATACCTTAATTACCTCCACTTGATTCTAATTGACTTCCTCTTTGTTAATTTAAAGTCCAATTATTCTAAGAGGCTGGAATTCCATGTGCTGACATGTCAATATCATCCAGTGTGCTCTCTGTCATTCTGGCTACCAGCAATACAGTGCCTTGGATTTATTTCTCAATCTTTTTAAGTCTACTTAGTCCCTATCCCTCCCTCTCTTTTCAAACCTGCAATTTGTTTTGGGGCATTTTAATGTTTATGTTGTTGCCTTGTTAATGAATCAGCATGTGTGTACCTGTTATTTTCTGTGCCTTTTGCAGGTGATGCCTCCGTGCCTACAATTTATTTTTTTGGAAGGTCTGTTTGAAAGTAGAGCCCTGATTAATCTTTTTGTTTTGGGTTGCTTTAGCAGTTGTGCTAGCAGTCCTTCCAGTGTCTGTGAGGAGCTTCCCAGCAAAAGATCTCAAGAAAGAAGGCCTGGAGAGGTGTCCCCTCTATCTTCAGCACACCGTTCCACACCCTCCTCCCGATCATCCAGTTCTTCAAGAAAGAAAATGAAAATAGATGGTAAATGATGTTGACTTTATTGTTCCACCCCTCTTATTCCCACCCACCCCCTCCTGGGTAAAGAACTTTGCAATCAGGAGGGAGTACTCTATGGATATTGAACAATGTAACTAATTTTGATTTGGTTTGAGAAGATTGGGAAGATGTTCACTATCATCCTGCTAACATATTTAACTTTTAATTTTGATAGGTGCAGATGTTGCTGGAAGTGTGCGACATTCTCCTGTGGATGACAGTACATGTGTATCTGCAAGTATTTCAGATCAAGCCTCTGCTGAAGGAAAGGTACTGAGTCTGGGGCAAGGTGTAGTCGGTGATCCTGAGCAAGCGAAAAACTCTAATGGCACAGTAGAAGAAGCCCCCGTTGTATCCCCTGTCAGGTATGGACAACTCAATTTTAGAGATTGGTTGACTGCAGTAACCTTCTGTTTATAGGGTGGAGTAATTAAGCTGTATGAGTAATGAGTGATTGTATGAATTAATGACTCATGGTATATACAGGTGATATAAATGTATGACTGACTGTTCTGCTATTATCTCGCAGATAGAAAAAGATAACTTTCAGAATGACCTGCAGTGCTTCAGCCATTGAAATAAGTGCAGTTGTTGGAAGTTGTTTAGCCAATTTGTGCACAACCTGGTTTCACAAAAAGCAATATGATAATGCCTAGATAATCTCTCTCGATTTATTTTGGTCAAAGGAAAGATATTTGCCAAGATAACAAGGAGGTCCCTTGTATTTTTACAATAACATGGTGCCTCAGTTCTATGTCTCACCTGAAAGATAGCAGCTTTGACAATGTAGTATTCCCTCATTGTACTGAAGTATTGTTCTGGAATAAGAACTGAACTCGCAATCTTCTAATGTGAGTGAGATTGTTATTCAGGCAAGTTTGATACTTTGGATACTTGGAACCCTTTTGGTGTCAGTCTGCACTGAGGATGTTGGTGGGCCAATGCAAAGCAACATCCTATTCTCGCCTTCAATCCCCACATCTGCCCTTTCAATGAAGGTTTCCAGTTGGGAAAGGGGAGAAGTTGTTGCTTCTAACTAAAGGGCACTGAGTTTAATCCTTACCTCCATATTGCTGCTTTCATTCTGATTTGCTAATTGAAAATCAAACCTGCCTGTGTAGGAATGTATATTATAATGGGGGGTGGATTCCCCTTGCTGCTGTTGGCAGTTTACTTTTTTTGGGGTTACATGGTAATCAGCAAGGGATGATGTGCTACATTTCATGGTTAAAAACAAAAGAAATAAAAGTAGGTGTAGGCCCCATTCACCTGCTCCAACATTAAGTGACTCATCCTATAGTTAATTTTCCCTCCCATTTCCCTTCTTCTCTGATTATCTAACAAAAATATTGAACACAAGTGTATCAAAAGCCTTCTGAAGCAGATCATTCAAAAGACTTGTGCCATCTGAGTAAAGATTTCTCCTGAACCTTAAATCGCAAACTCATTATCCTAAGGCTATGGCCCCTAGTTCTTTATACTCTGGTCATCTACACTGTTAATCTGTCTCAGAATTTTGTATATTCAAGGAGATCACCTCCTTTAAAACTCACCTGAATACAGGCCAGCCTTATTTAATTTCTCCTCAAATGACAACCTGCTTATGCTTGGAATCAATCTATTGACTTTACTCTGCACTTACTCTGATGTGGGTCTATTCTATTTTAGGTAAAATGTCAGTAAATGTGTGCAGTATTCCAAACGAGATCCCACCAAGGCATTGTACAGTCTTGATGAGTTTTAATATCCTCCAAATCCCCTTGAGATTTCAACATACTACTTGTCTTTCTAACTGTTTGCTGAATCTGCTCATTTACTTTTTGTATCTTGTGAACCAGTAAATCAAGACCGCATCCACACCAACATTTGCTAATTTCTCATGGATTTTTTTTTATGCATTTCCTCTTCTCACCATTTTACTCCAACTATCAACTCCTTGCTGATGCTTAACCCTAGTTCTGAAGAAAGGTCATGGACCTGAAACTTTAACTCTTTACGTGTGCTGCCTAACCTGAATATTTCCAGTGCTTTTCTTTACTTAAGATTTATAGCATCTGCATTCTTATTGTTTCAGTCATTAATACAAATTGTGAATAACTGAGGGCCCAGTACTGATGGCTTTTGTACTTCGATAATGACAATCTGCCAAACAGACACTGACTCATTTATTCTTGTTTATTTTTTGTCTTTTAATCAATTTGCTATCCTTGTTTGCCGAATTTTAATGATGCTAACAAGATCTTCTCTTGTTGACTCTGTCTAATGATGATACCACATACTTAAAGCTGCATTTTGCCAGCAAAAAAAGTATTGGGTCAGCTGTGCCTATTTTTCTCTTCTCATTTCTTTCTGAAGTGTTGGTGATACATTTGTTACTTTCTGAACTCTTGGTCCTATGACAGGATCCAAGGACTTGTGAAAGATCATCAATGGATCTGTTATCCATGGTTTTACTCTCCTTAATTTCTCCAGTACTTTAATGGTATTAATTACCTGAAGTTACTCACGATGAACAGACCCTCGGTTCTCTTTCATTTTATGCTTCTTTTTTCGTTTGATGTTTGATATTTGAAAGCCACTTGAGTCTTCAGCACTTGAGTACTATTTATAGATGTAGCACAGTGAAGTAGGCCTTGATGATCTTCATTTTCGCCTCTTTCCTTTCATGTGATTCTTCCAGTTTTGGCATGCTGTAGACCTGCCACTACCACCTTTATGGTAGCTATTGTGGAAATTAAATAAGGCTGGCCTGTATTCAGGTGAGTTTTAAAATCTTTTTGAGATAGACAAAATTCTGAGACAGATTGACAGTGTAGATGACCAGAGTATAAAGCACTAGGGGCCATGGCCTTAGGATAATGAGTTTGCGATTTAAGGTTCAGGAGAAATCTTTACTCATGGTGATGTTGCCTTGAGATCTGGACAAAATGTGCATTCTTTGGTAGACCTGGAACCCATGGATGGGCTTTTTTTTTAACATTGCAGAGCATATTGGGGTAAGGAGACCGGAGGAAATCTACACATCCATCATTCAGAAAGAACAGATGTTATCCCTAGTTCCAATATTTTGTTACTTTTTCCATTGGTGGAGCAATCCTTATCCCACAGTAATGCTGTTGGGCTCTGAGAATATCCCAGGCTTAAGACCATGCCAGCTCATTCAGTTTTTCCTATTATCCTTTAAAGAGTCAGAATCTTGTTAACTTACATGCTGGTGTATGTTACGTGAATTTCTGCGTTGTAAGATTTCTTTATTAGTCACATGTACATCGAAACACACAGTGAAATGCACCTTTAGCGTAGTGTGTTCGGGGGGCAGCCGGCAAGTGTCGCCACGCTTCCAACGCCAACGTAGCATGCCCACAACTTCCTAACCCATACGCCTTTTTGGAATGTGGGAGGAAACCGGAGCACCTGGAGGAAACCCACATAGACACAGGGAAAATGTACAAACTCATTACAGACAGCGGCCAGAATTGAACCAGGGTCGCTGGTGCTGTAATAGCATTGTGCTAATCACTACACTACTGTGCCTGCCTCCATCTAGCTGGCCAAGTGTTATGTTTGAATTGGTGGTTCTCTGAGTCGGTCAACTGTCTGCCAACTTATTGGCAGGTTCACAATCCTGAATGTCGTGGTATTTGGGCAGTGATGGGTGTCATGTTTAAAAGTGGTGTACAGTATTGCAGTGTATTTACTATTAGTAGGGGCAGAGGAGACATTGACTCATTCAGTCATTCCTTTCCCCCGACTCCTGAAGTATTATTTAAAAGCAGAGCTTCAATGTGTAATGTAAAGGAATGGAATTGGCAGCGTTAATCAAGTGACACCTAACTTTCAATGCTTGTGCCAGAATATGTAATTTTGCAAATATGTGCTTTCAGTGTCCAGGTGGAAACCTCAAAGCCTAAGAAAGCCACAAGCTCTTTGTCCTTTCAATCTGCCATCAGTGCTTCATCCCAGAAACCTTTACAGAATGACACGACAACTGCAGCAGGAGATGGGACAAGACAAACTGCTACCACAACCTATGCACCTTCACCTTCTCCTACCTACAGGCCACACTTTACTGACGTCAGTGTGACAGGAGCTAGACTTCCCTCATCTTCAGCTGCAGGTGTGTATGATGAGAGCTTTTGCTGGATTAGTGGCCTATTTTCCAGCTACGCCAGTGGAAGATGGGGAGGTAGTGGCTATTCCCTTTATTCCATGAAGTGTGAAGTAATTCTGACTTCAGAGATGTCTGCTTTCCCTCCCACTGATTTTTCCTTCACTCATTTATGTCTTGTTTTCTTTAAGTGAAAGATTTTATTACGCTGTGAGAAACCAAAGTGGAGGTAAGAGAATTGGGAGTGGATAGGGCTAATAATAATGTGTTGGGCCTGTGCTTTTAAATGAGGGATCAGATTTTGAGCTTTAGCACCACCTTACATAATGTAAAGCATTGTCTTAGTGTCAGTTATAGGTAGTGTTGTGAATAATCAACTGCACGAAAGTCTTATCTATTTATCGATTCCATGATAGAGCTAGATGTACGTTACATTTCAATCTTCTGCAACACTCACTCACAGGTTTCATTTTGCTTCCATTGTATCATCTATTTTGTTTGTTAATAAGCAGTTTCCAAAATGAGTCCTGTTTTGGCAAAGGTTAAGGATGCTTGTGAAGCCAACATTCTTCCATGTATTGTTTGACTGATTATAAAATTCTGAATTCTCACTGTTCTCCCCTTTTGCAGCCTCCATGTTCAGTTCCCCACTCGCCCTCCAGCATCGCATGAGTGCTGAACTTGCTTACTTGGATGCAATAGAGGACTCTGTCCGTCAGCTCTCAGAGATGGAGAAGATCCGGGGAATTACACTTGCTCAACAGGAGAGTGTGTCTTTGGCTCAGATCCTGAAGGTACCAGTTCCTTCTGTTTCTAAAATATTTTAAATGGCAATGGCTGTAAATTTTCTCTTAGTTCTTTAGCTAAGTTGAGGGAAAAATATTCAAAATGTTCATTTTCCTTATTTTCATATTCTGCTACACCAGAATAAGGTTCTGATCTTAAATCCCATTTAAACTTGGTTGATAGTGACCTTGAATTTTCCCCAAGATTCTAAAGAGTGCCAAAGTTGCAAAGTTTTCAGTCAAGCATTCATTATTTAAGAAATAGATTGAAATTTAAATGCTAGTGATAAAATCTTGTTTGATTGTTTTATGCCCAATTGACATAATATGAAGAGACTGGTGTTTGTTTATTGACTGTTTGTGTTCAGGCTCAGCACCAGAGACATGAGCATGACTTCGCCCTGCTGAAGCTAAAGGCTGACCAGGAAAAGGTGGCAAGTCAGAAACAGCTAGAGGAAACCAGGCAGAAAGCAGCACAGGTACCTGAGCATTTTGCATGTGTCCAGAAATGTGAATAATTCAGAGTTGCACTGTCCTTGGATGTTGAATTTGTATAATGCCTGAAACATTCTTTCACAGAAGTGGAATCCTGAAAATAGTTGGCAAACCAAAAGAAGAGATATTAGGAGCAATCACAACCTTGGTCGAGATGATATATTTATGGATGGATCTTAAAAGGAAATGGAGGTGGAGAGTTGATGGGGTTTAGAGACTGGAACTCCAGAGATTGTGGTTTAAGCAGCTGAAGACAGGAAGGGAGGAGTATAATCTAGTAGCCAGAATTAGAGGAGTGGGGAGATTGTAGAAATGGCTGGGTTGCAAAGGTACAGAGGGCAGAGGCACCTCTGTACCTTTGCAACCCAGCCATTTAAAAAAAAACATGTTATTACAGTCCCACCAGTCAGTATTGCTTCATTGAACCAATGGGCATGGTGGGTATTGGGCAAACAAGACTTAGTTAAAAGCCTCGATCACTCCCTACCTTTGAAAGCTCCTCTTCTACAATCCTCACCTAACTTTATATCTTTTCCTTCCATGGTTTTTCTTCAAAATTTATTACCTTGGCCAAGTTTTTCATCACTTGTCCTTGTGGCTGGGTGATAAATTTTTGTTGGCAGTTAAGGTTAAGTGTAAAAGTCGATATGAAAAATGTATTAAAAAGAAAAAAATGTTGGCGATATTCAGGTCAGGTAGCATTGGTGGACTGAGAAGCAAACTTATTCTGATGCACAATCATCAACCAAGACCAGATTTTGCACATCTTCCACATCTTTTGTTTTTATTTCAGATTTCCTGCATCTGGTTTTGCTTTCTTTTGAAAATTAGGCTTTTTTTTTGTCACTAATGTCTCTTTCTGATTCAGAAATTCCCAGCTGAGGAATATGGCTAACTCTTAAGTGCTTAAGCTACAGCAAGGGATAGACAATAAATGCTGACGTTGTCTGTGATACCGGCATCTGCTGAATAAAAGCACTTCTTAAAAGAAAAACATGGTGTATTACTTTAATAACTTGTAACATCTTTCAAGGATTCCCCAAAGAAGCTTGATGCTTTGGAGCATCTACTTGCCCAAAAAAAAACAAATTGAAGCATGGGGCTGAATCATCTAATATGACATTTGCCTGCCACTTACCAACTAAGTGCTATTAGTGAGCCTGCTTCACTGTCACAGAACATTAAGTATGGATAGAGTGCTATCACAGTTCATTTTTAGTGGACTTTCATTCTGTTTTTATTCATACTTTTACTGTTAATGGTGGTCAAACAATGCAGTTTAGAAATGTTTAATCTCATTTTATTTACATAAAATAGAAGTGGTATCCATGAAAATAATTACAGCAAATCTACATTATGCATATTAAAGGTTTCATCTAGGTGAATAAATGTTGGGTGGGCTAGTTTGTATTATTTCACATGCAAGTTGCTGAGTTTTTGAATCATAGAACAGTACAGCACAATACAGGCCCTTCGGCCCACAATGTTGTGCCGACCTTTAAACCTCGCCTAAGACTCTCTAACCCCTTCCTCCCACATATTCCTCCATATGCTTATCTAGTAATCTCTGGAATCTGACCAATGTACCTGCCTCCACCAACACCCCAGGCAGCACATTCCATGCCCCAACCACTCTCTGGGTAAAAAAACCTCTCTGATTATCCCCCTTGAACTTCCCACCCATTACTTTAAAGCCATGCCCTCTTGTATTGAGTGTACAATAATGTTGAGTGTATTTGGAGAGGGATCATCAATATTGGTTAAATGACAATCCTAGAAGCCATTTTTATTTCTTGATGTGATTTCACAGTTTGCTATTCTTTTTGTCAGAATTCAAAATGTTTGTGAAAACTTGCTGAACTGAATAATCTGCCTTCCCAGCAGCAAAGCTGCATCTTTCCCATATTGCTGGGAGCTACTCACTCACTCACGCCTCAGCAGATGGCCTCTCCTTCTAGAGATCCAGGCCCTACCAAGAATTTCCAAGTAGCCTGGCACTAATTTTATGTTTGTGATTATCATGTTTATATTAATGATCTCTAAAATCATAATTTGTTAAATTGCTGTAGATATACATATTGGTTGGAAGAGAGGGAGTCTGCATTTTGTAAAACTAAGAATAATAGTGATGTTGTGTTGCTTGATGAAAGGGCAAGGTTAAAGCTGCATTTATTGCATTTGAAGTCAATTCACAATGTATTTTAAAATGCCAAGGTATATTGAGCGTGCTTTCTGCTGCACTACCTGAGATATCAAGTGCTTATTACTGGAGAGATTGTAACATGTGAAGCCTTTTCTGTTTATTGTACACCCAGGCACATGCAGAGAGCCTGCTGCAGTTTGCACAGACTCGCCAAGAGATGCTGCAAGAATCCACAAATAAAATGATGGTTCAACAAGTGGAAGCTGCTAAGCTGACTGCGGACACAGCACGGCAGATCAAAGAGGTACACAGCACTTTTTTTTTAGCAAAAACACACTTTCCATGACGGAACTGAGAATCAAAACTATATTTTGAAGGGTTTACTTCTTTGGGAGTTGTGCATTGGTTGAGCAACAAGAGCATGCATTAAAGTGTGCCTTTAAGTAAACACCTCAAGGTGTTACCATACTAAATTTGACACGTTTATTAGGGTAGGTGGCACAAACCTTGGTGGAGACAAGAAAGGTGGAGGAAGTTTCAGAAGGTAATGTCAGAAATTAGGGCCTTGGTAGTTGAAGATATATTTGCCACATCTTTTGAGGGTTTGAAAACTAACTGAAATTATGAACATAAAGATATTATTGAGCTGAAGGCCACAGCAGGTCAACATGGGGGTGACTCTTGATCCAGATTTGGTGCAAGCTAGGATACAGGCTTTGATTGAGCTGAAATTTACAGAGGATGAAAAATGGAGACAAGCCACTCAGCAGCTTGGTTAATGTCATAGAGGTGGATTAATTTACTGAAGGAAATTTCAGATTATTACTTTGTAGCGAATTGTCTTCCTTCACATTGTACAACTGGGATGTTATGAATGAGGGTGCACAGCAAAATTTTCACTGTATTCACAATATATTAGACATCAAGTATATATTTGAAACTTCCTCATGGCATAGACCATTTTGGCCCATTACATCTTTGCTGGCTCAACAATCTCATTTTCTCATCCCACATGCTGCCTTCCGTTGCATTCTGCTTGTGCTGCCACTTTCAGGAATCCTTGGACTTGTGTACCATTGTCCCTTTTTTCCTCAATACTCACTAACACCCTGCCATTCATTGTGTATGTCCTACCTTTAACGGTCCTTCCAATGTGCATCACCCTGCTCTTATCAGGATTAAATTCCATCTGCTATTAATCTGCCCATTTTTACCAACAGATCAACATCATCCTATAGCCTGACTATCCTCCTCACCATCAACAACACCTATTTTTGTGTCATTTGTGAACTTAGTAATCATATCTCCTACATTTGTATCAAAATTGTTAATGTATATAACAAATACAAAAAGTCCCAGCTCCAATCTCTGTGGCACATCACTGGTCATGGGCTTTCAATCACTAAACAATCCTCCACCATCACCCTCTGCCTTGAATATGAAGCATACTTTGGATGAATCCAATTTTCTGTCTGTTAACCATTCTTAAATCCACACTGGTGTATTATCTCCAAAGCCATGTGCTGCAAGTTTGTTTAATAATATTTTGTATGACACCTTATTGAGGGCTTTCTGAATGTATAAACACACCACATTGACTGGTTTGTCCTCATCTATTCTGTGACTTACAACCTTATTCCAGCATATTTGTCAAACACAATTTCTCTTTTATCAATCCATGTTTTGCTCTGCCTAGTCCTACTATTTCCTTTGTTACCATTTTAATAATAAATTCCAGAATTTCTGTATTAATGTCAGGCTTAGGGTACTTTGGATTGAAAAGGTTAATTGTGGATTTATGAAAGGGGAATAAAATTTGATAAATGTAGTAGAGCTTTTTGAGGTTATAACTGGCAGAAGAGCTTAGGATGAACCCTCTTAACTTTGAGAAGGCTTTCAATAGGCTACCACTTGAAAGTAATAAAGTACACAGTATCAGGAGAAATGTCTGGCACTGATCATGGAGTTATTAATGGACAGGCAACAGGGTAGAAATGGATAATCTTCAGAATGGGATGCTGGATCCTGTATCAATGATTTTAGTGAGGGGAGGTCGAGTTCAATGTATCCAAGTTTGCAGCTGGTACAAACCTTGGTGGCAGTTTGGGCTGCGAAGAGTATTCCTGGAGGCTTGATGGAGATGTAGACTGGTTCAGTGGGTAAAGACGTAATAGATGGAATAAAATGAGGAAAAATATGAGGTCACCTACTTCAATGAAGAAAATAGAAAAGTGCACTTTTATTGAAATGTTAAGTTTTAAAGGATTGGGTGTTGAGAGGCATCCTGACTGTCCTTGTCCACAAATTGTTGAATGTTAACATGCTGATACAGCAAGCAGACAGGAAGGTCAACAGTATCTTAGCCATTATTGCCAGAGGATTTGCATACAAGAGTGGAGACGCCTTGCTCCAATTGTATAGAGTGCTGGTTAAATTGTGAATAGAGTATTGTGTACAAGTATGGTCTCCTTACCTAAGAAAGGATATATTTGTGATAGTGGAAGTGCAGTGAATGTTCACCAGATTCCTGGGGAGATAGGTTTGTTTAATGAGGAAAGACTAATGCTATTGTCTCTCAAAATCAGAGGTGATCCATTGGAATGTACAAAATTCTTACAAGGCTTAACCAAGTGGATGTGGTGATGTTTCCCCTGGCTGTGTTGTCAAAGCGGGTCAGTGCCTCAAAGTAGGGGTGAGTTATTCAATGCGGTTGAGAAGAAATTTCTTCATCTAGAGGGCAGTGAATCTTTGAAATTCTCAGCCCACAAGGACTGTGATGACATGGTCACTAAATATAGTCACGACAGAGTGTGATCAGTTTTTAGGTATTAACAGAATCAAGGGATGAAGTTTGTGCAGGAAAGTGTGACTAAGGTAGATCAGCATTGTTATTGATAGGTGGAACAGACATGAGTGTCTAAATGGCCTACTCCTTTATCTTTAAATAAAAGGGCTTAAAGTGCATCTGAAAAGTTTATTGTCACAGTGCTAGAGCACTAATTCAATAGTGCTGTATATATTTATCACTATTTCAGAAGGGAGGTGAATAATTTCTTTAGCTGCAATTCTGATTCAGCATGTCCTTTGGGAAAGGGTAATAGTAGTTATATAAAGCAAGGAGATAAATGGGGAAAAATATTTGAGTGGCCTATGGGGGGAAAAATGCAGGAAAGTGGGATTAATTGAATAACCCTCTTTGTTTAAAAAAAAGCATGCACAGACTACCTTCCCTGCTGTATGATTTTGTGATTTCATATAGCAACAGTTGAGCACCAATTTGCATTCTAATCTGTACCATACTGACGAAGGTTCTTTTTATTTAGATGACTGAGCTGGCATATGTACAGATTGCAGCAGGATCTCCGACTGCTGTGACTACCAACCTATCACGTGAAGCAGTCACTGCACCAGTTATGGCACTGTTGGACCAACAAAGGCAGCAGCATTCGGAGCTTATGAAGCAACTGCACACCAAGACTGAATCTGAAGGGTAAGGCGCCAAAACACTGCCTCACCTTGATCAATGAGTTTAATAATCTGAGGATCTTACTTCTGATCGCCTGGATTTTAGACATCATGTCTGCTGATGCTATATGTAGGCCCATACACATACCCACTTTATGGATTTGTCTTTTCAGAATTAATGTGCATGATTGTGTGGTGAACACAACAGTGAGCGAGTGATTGTTTCTGACATTAGAATAAGACTTGTCCCATTGGTTTGATTTGTACATAGGAACTGCTTGAATGCAGTTCAAATCTGTGATGAAGGATTGTAACTGCAGTGCAGCCTTATAATGCCTGGGATCCACTTGGAATATTTTTCTTAAAATTTTCATAGAACATGTTTATTAGAGAGTAAAATGGTCCTTGAGTAATTTCATGAGTGTAGTACATCCTCTTCTCGATAAGCCAAAGGAATATTGTTGGCTTAGCTTTGGGCTATTTGAAAGAGTGTGCTATACAGCTTTCACTTATTTGCGGGATGTGGTAGTTGCTGGCATGGCTAGTGTTTAATTAGCTATCTGTAATTGCTAAGCCATTTTGGATGGCTGGTAAGAGTCAATGATATTTGTCATTTATAGGCCAAACCATCAGGGATGGCAGATTTCTTAGAAAGATGTAAATGAACGGGTGGGTTTTCCTGACAATCCAGTCATTTTATGGGCTTATATTCTGTATTTCTTTACCTACTTGAATTTAAATGGGTGGCATTGTGAGGCAGGCAGTTGAGCTGCTGGCTCACAGATCTATTCCAATTCTGTCACATTTTCCCTGCAAATGTGTGGATTCTCCCAGATGCTCATGTTTCCTCCCACTTATCAAAAACATGCAGCTTGGTAGGTTAATTGACTGCTGTAAGTTGTCCTCAGTTAGGCGGTAGAAGTATGGGGGTGGGGGGGGGGGGTGGGTGGTGTTGATGAGAATGTGGGGCCAATAAGATGGGATTAGTGCAAAAGGGTACTTCATGGTTGTCGTGAGGGTTGTTTCCGTGCTGTTCGAATCGATGACTCCTGTGACTCTAAATCTCTCAGCAACAGCTGTCTCTGCGTCAGCTCTGGAAATTAATGCAGTAACAACCATTTGCTGTACCCTGTCACTCTAAGCCTTTTTAATTTTTAAAGTAGAATTTATCATAAGCTGAATAATGTTTATAAGCAAGTTAATTTCACTATTCTGCAAAATCTATCTTGGGAGAGATGCTAAGTACAGAAGTCTTCAAAAATTCAGTCAAGCAACTTAGCCAATGTCCTTGCATGTTAATCAGCCTGAGATAGAATGGAACATTCTAGTTGATTTGGAGAATTTAAATTCAGTTGATTAAATAAGCTGAAATTTAAAACAAAATTATTGGACTGTCATTTAAAAAAAATTCTGCCATCCTTTTCCCTGAAATTGCACATCAAAAAAACTTGTGCTTAAACAAAATAAAACCAGCATTGACCTAGACACCAGATATGGATGCCACATCACATCAGCCTATTTGATCTCATGAAGTACTCCCCAGGAAGTAAGGATCAGTATAAAATTAGCAGAGCTGTCCCACAAACTACTTAACCTCGTCCTTGGCACTGCATCTATTCATGACAGCACAGTCCTTGAAGATTAAGCCACTGACCCTACTAGAGAGAGGGAAATACTGGAGCTCCTTGTAGGAATTGAGGCAGTGCAGGTGACTGAAGTGTCAGTGGAGGAGCACTTCGGGACCAGTGATCATAATTCTATTAGTTTTAAAATGGTTATGGAAGAAGATTGGACTGGTCCAGAAGTTAAAGTCCTGCTGCCTACAGTGGAGAATTCTAAAGATGCTTGGCCTCAAGGAAATTCCTCCCCATCTCAGTCTTAAATGGTTGCTATTTTATTCTGACATCATGCCCCTTCTACGTTTTCCTTGTGGATAAACATTTTCATAGTATCTACCTTGCCAAACCCTTCCAGGTCTTGTTTCCCTCTAATTACCTTTTATTCTTAACTCTAGAGACTATAGAACCAACCTGCTCATTCTTTCCTCAAGATAACCCTTCAGGAATACTCCAAGGCAAATAAATCCCTCCTCAAAAAAAAGGGAAAAAAAAGTGCCAGAGAGGGGTGACGTTTTGTGTGCAGCTCCCAAGGGAATCAAGTACTCCCATTGGAAACTATTACAGCTGAAATCTGCAGCCACAGAGACTGCATTAAGTAACATTGTTTCAACCTACTTAAAAGAACTAAGATCTCAGACCAGACTCGGGAATCCAGACCACCAAAGGAACAAGTGCAGCAGCTGGAAGATCAGGGGAGGTCTCCATTATCTCAGAAAATGTGGCTGTCGGGGAGGACTCCAGGTAAAACTGAAGCGCAGGGCCCTAAGGCTCTCCTCCCTACCATCCTCCTGGCTAATGTACAACCTCTGGAAAATAAAATTGAAGACCTCAGCGCAAGACTGCAGTACCAGAGGGACGTCAGAGACTGTTGTGTACTCTGCTTCACAGAGACATGGCTCATCCCCAGCACTCAGGACACAGCGCTCCAGCCCAAAGGTTTCACCATCCGCTGCACGGACCAGATGGCAGCATCAGGTAAAGGCAGAGGCGGCGGTGTATGCTTCATGATTAACTCATTGTGGTGCACAGACATGGCAGTTCTGTCTCAGTTCTGCTCCTCTGACCTGGAACATAAAGTGCTGTCCATTCTACCTGCCGAGCAAGTTCTCCACAGTCATCCTGGTAGCGGTGTACATTCCACTCCTAGCAAACACCAAGCTGGCACTGGAGGAGCTGAGCACTGTGATAACAGTCACGAGACAGTGCATCCCAGTGCTTTTCTGAATATCAGGGGGACTTCAACTAGGCTAGCTTGAAGTCTGACCAACTATCACCAACGTGTCACCTGCAGAACCAGAGGAGCCAATGCACTCTCACAGTTACACCACCATCAAGAACACTTACCGTGCCATCCCACGCCCACACTTGGACAAGTCTGATTACCTGGCAGTACTTCTACTCCAGCGTATAGGCAGAGACTGAGGACCGCAGCACCAATGGTGAGGACTATGAAGGTATGGTCAAGAGAGGAGAAAGAGCATTTACAGGACTGCTTTGAATCAGTGGACTGGACCATATTCAAGGATTCATCTTCGGATCTGAATGAATGTGCCAGGGTCGTCACCGACTTCAAGACCTGTGTGTGCCGTCTAGAACATAGTCTTCCCAAACCCGAAGCCCTGAATGAACTAGGAGATTTGCAGTCTGCTGAGGGCTAGATCTGTAGCGTTCAAGTCCGGCGATCCAGAATCCTACAAGAAATCCAGGTATGACCTACAGAAGGCCATTGTGAGAGCGAGAAGGCAATTCCATGTGAAGTTAGAGACACAATCAGATGCATGACAGCTGTGGCAGAGTTTGCATGCCGTTACTTCCTATAAGGTCAAACCTGTTTCAATCAACAAGATTCAAAACCTGGGCCTCAGCTGGATCCTCGACTTCCTTATTGGGAGATCACAGTCAGTGCGGATCAGTAACAACATATGCTCCTTGCTGACAGTCAACATGGGTGCACCTCAAGGATGCATGCTTAGCCCTCTGCTCTCTCTGCACTTATGACTGTGTGGCTAAGCACAGCTCAAACACCATCTATAAATTCACCAATGACACCACTGTTAGTAGTATCTCAGATGGCGATGAGGAAGCATATAGGAGTGAGATAGACAACAACCTCGCACTCAAGGTCAGCAAGACCAAGGAATTGATTGTGGACTTCAGGAAGGGGAAGTCGAGAGAACACCAGTCCTCATTGAGGGGTCAGCAGTGGAAAGGGTGAGCAGCTTCAAGTTCCTGTGTCCAGCACATTGATGCAATCATGAAGAAGGCATGCCAGCGGCTTTACTTAATTAGGAGTTTGAGGAGATTTGGTATCTCACCAAAGACTCCTGCACATTTCTATAGATGTACAGTAGAGAGCATTCTGACTGATTCATCACAGCCTGGTATGGAGGGTCCAGTGCACAGGATTGCAAGAGGCCGCAGAGGGTTGTAGACTCAACCACCTCCATCACGGGCACAACTCTCTTTCTGCCATTGAGGGCATCTTCAACAGTGTGGTCTCACCTGAGCCTTGTATCAGTTACTGTGACACTTTTTTATTCTTAATCTTGCAATAATGATCTGTATTCCAGTTTCTGGATGCCAACTTTGTTTCTCGTGTGTTGAAAACTCAAATCTCTACTAAAGCTAACATTTTATAGCTCGATATCAACTAAATAATAATCTGCCTTTCAGTTTTTCCAGTAAAGTGAATAATCTTGCATTTGCCCTCATTGTACTCCAGCTACCAGCACTTGCCCTCAATTGTCTATTTCTCTCTGTAGATACTTTGGGTCGTGCTGCCCGTAAGGTTGTTGCTGCACATCTAGCTAATTTGTTCTTACACAGCTATAACTTTGACAGCCACCTGCCAATGTTCTTTCCACAAATTAGCCAACCACCTTCCAATCAGTCTGAACACAATCATCAGCAGAGTGATGGAAAGTATTGTTGACAGTGCTGTCATGTGCAATTTACTTACTAATTATTTGAATTGTGTCAGGAGAACATAGCTCCAGAACTCATTACAGTCCTGTTCCAAACATGGACAATAGAGCTGAATTTCAGAGGTGAAGTCAGAGGTGACTTGCCTCAAGTCTAAGGCAAGGTTTTTCTGAGTGTAGCATCAAGAAGCTTGGAAAAACCTGAGTCATTGGGAATCTTGGGGAAACCTCAGCACCTCTTAGAGTTTTATCCTGCACGGAGAACAGTTGAGATTGTTGGACGTCAGTTATTACAGGCCCAGAATATTGCAACAGGAATTCAAATGTTACTATCCTAGACCCAACCATGGTCACCATTGACTGACCTTCCATCAAATGTTTGGGGATGTTTGGTGATTGGACAATTAATTTCCATTCACAATTCATCAAAAAATGAATCGGCCGTGTCTGCATGGAACAAGGTTAGGACAGCATTCAGGTATGCCTGATGTGGGAAATGATACTTGCATCACAAGCACCAGATAATAGTCTCCAATGTGAGAATCTAAGCCCCTACATTTGATATTATGTGAATTACTCTTGCAGAATCCTCACCATGACTGTCTTTGGGGGGAGGGGGGAGGTCAGAAAATTAATTGTGGTGTGAGCAGATGGGAGGATCTAATGCACTTTTTGATTCCCAAAGCCTTTTCACCATTTGGAATATGATGGAATATTTCTTTCTTGCCTGGATGAGCTTGAACGACACTGAAGAAGCTTGACACCATTCAGGACAAAGCAACCCATCAATTATCCTAAACATTCCTTTCTTCACCAGTGGAACATAGCAGCTGGAGTCCATGTTCTGCAAAATGTACTGCAGTTACTTGCCTCTTCCACTCTGATAACACCTCTGCGGTCAAGAACATGAAGAGCAGTAGGTACAGAAGGTTGCCCCACCTACATGGTCCTGATTTGAAATGTGTTGTTTTTCCTTCATTGGCACTGGGTCTAAATCCTTGAACTCCCTGCCCAGTGTGCTGGGAATAACTCCAGAAGGACTGAAACTCACCAAGAACAGGCAGTTTGGGATGTCAATAAATGCTGGCCTACAATGCCTGCGTCCCACAGTTAATGAAATTTATTTGGTATTTTAATTAAAGTGAGAACCTTGTTTGGTCCTCTAGGATAAGAGGTGGGGGAGGACATGAGTTGAGTTTGGACTGTGTGTGTCCACTTGTGCAAAAAAACAAGAGTGAAAGCTGAAACCAACTAACCCAGTCTATCCAAGGAATCAAATCGGTGATCCTCTGATCTCCGGGGCTCAATACCATACCATGTGATCTCTTTACCTTAAGAGCCTAAGGTAGGAAGGAGCCCCAGTGAAGTATCTTTTGATAGAACAACTGTTTTAAACATTTTTGGCAAGATGGAGAAAATTAAATTCAGTAAATCAGTGAGGAGGAGCTGACCTGTATGATTTCCCCCTCTTATTTCTTAGCAGGAGGAATGACAGTAGCCTATCATCTGTTGGTCCGGTGGAGAAATCGCATGATTCTAAAGTTCACTATTCAGCCTCATTAGACAGCCTGTCTGAGTCATCCAGATACAGACATCATGATCAAAGGTATCATTTTTATTTTGTTTGTTTAAGTCTTTTCCTTGTATGTAAAATAATATTCATAAACTGTAGCTTTTACCCATTGTCCCTCCTGATTGCCTACTGTGTGCCTGGAGGCAGAAGCCCCCACCCCCATTCAGCTTCATTCTGTTCAAGGTCCAAATGCCTCCAGCAGGCAAAGTCACCAGATGTTCAGATGGAAGCAACTTGGCTGATGTACTTTTATTACTTTGTGGCATTCCAGCCTCTATCTTAACTGTAACTGGCTAACTCAGAACAAACTGAAACAAACCTTCAGTTGGTCTGTCTTCCTGCCAAGTTTTATTTCTATCAGATTATCTACTCAAATTTGTCCAGTGATCTATTGTGGTTTTCAACACCAAAGTACACATGGGCCTTTTCAATTTAGTCTGTCTGATACCTTTTCTAGCACCTCAACTATTTCTGTTGCTCTCGCCTTTCTATCAGCCCCATCGCAGGTTCCTCAGCAGTATGCTTCAGTTATTTTGCCTCTGTGCATCTTTTCCCCACCACTATATAGTAGGCTGTTTGGAGCCTGAGCACTGGAATTCCATTTATCCCTTCTGCATCTCCACCTCATTCTCCTCAAATTCCATCTTCTCATCCCCCTAATATTTCCTCTATCATCTATATAGATATTTAGAACATTACAGCATAGTACGGACTCTTCGGCCCACAATGTTGTGGTGACCTATATAAACATTATCCGTATTCAATCTATCCCCCTCTCTATTTCACCTCCCATAACCTTCTATTATTCTTTCATCCATGTGCCTGTCTAACCTATCCAAGGGTCTCTTGAATGACCCTATATTTTCGACCCCTACCACTTCTCCTGGCAGTGCATTCCAGGCACCCACAATTTTTTTTTAAAAAGCTACCTCTGACGTCTCCCCTGAACTTTCCTCCATGCACCTTAAACAGATGACCTCTGGTATTGGCCATTACCACCCTAGGGAAGAGGTGCTGGCTGTCCACTCTGTCTATGCCTGTCATCATCTTATATACCTCTATCAAGTCACCTCTCATCCTTTGTCGCTCCAAAGAGAAAAGCCCTAACTCACTCAACCTCTCCTCATAAGACATGTTCTCCAATCCAGGCAGCATTCTTTTAAATCTCCTCTGCACCCTCTCCAAACCTTCTACATCCTTCCTATAATGTGGTGACCAGAACTGAACACAATATTCCAAGTCTGGTCTAACTAGAATCTTATGGAGCTGCAACATTACCTCTTGAACTCGATCCCCTGGCTAATAAAGGCCAGCACACCATACGCTGCCTTAACCACCCTATCAGCTTGCGCGGCAACTTTGAGGGATCTCTGTACTTGGACCCCAAGATCTCGCTGTTCCTCCACACTGCTAAGAATCCTGCCATTAACCTTGTACTCTGCCTTCAAGTTCGATCTTCCAAAGTGTATCACTTCACACTTCTCCGGATTGAACTCCATCTGCATTCTCCATTCTGAGAAAAATAGAGGGCTATGGGTAAACCTAGTAATTTCTAGGGTAGGGACATGTTCGGCACAGCTTTGTGGGCTGAAGGTCCTGAATTGTGCTGTAGTTTTTCTATGTTCTATACCACTTCTCTGCCCAGCTCTGCATCTTGTCTATATCCCATGACAACCTTCTGCACTATCTACTACGCCATCAACCTTTGTGTCATCTGCAAACTTGCCAACCCACCCTTCCACTTATTCATCTAAGTCATTGATAAAAATCACAAAGAGCAGGGGTCTCTGAACAGATCCCTGTGAAACACCACTAGTCACCAGCCTCCAGGTCGAATACACTCCTTCTACAGCCACCCTGTCTTCTGTGGTCAAGCCAATTCTGAATTCACACAGCCAATTCTCCATGGATCCTATACCTCATGACTTTCTGGATGAGCCTACCATGGGGATCTTTGTCAAACGCCTTGCTAAAATCCATGCATACCACATCCACTGTACTACCTTCATCAGTTTTGTTTGTCACTTCCTCAAAATTTGTTTGATTCTGAGAAGCTCCATGGCAAATTTCTATGTTAAAGGCACTAAAATCCCATTGGATCATAGCTTGCTACCTTTCCACGAGCATGTGGTGGCAGAATACTGGCCATGCACATGATGGTCACTAATAAATCCAGTAGAGAGTTCAAGAGAAATTTCTTTATTCCAAGTGAGATTATAGGATGGAACTTGCAGCCAAGTGAATTTTCTCAGCTAGATAATGTAGATAGATTTAAGGGGATGGTGGGGGGGGGGGGGGAGGGGTGAGAGGACAGTGGGGGGGGGGGGGAGGGGTGAGAGGAGAGTGGGGGGTGGGGGTGGGAAAGAGGAGAGCAGGAAGCACATGAAATATTGTTAATGAGGTTAGGTGCAAATGACTGGTAGGTGGCATGAACCTGTTGGCCTGAATTCTGTTTCTTTGCTCTAAATACTTTTTATCTATGTTGACCAGTAGCGGTGGCAGCAGTCGTCAAGACAGTCCTTCCTTGCCTTCCTCTGAGAAGGGAGCAGAGTGCAGGGCTTCCCATGGTGAGAAAGGAGTTAGCTCTGTTGAAGAGGCGGTGCACACAGCAGCTGATGACTCAATACGAAGTGGCAGTATGCCTTCTTTGCCTGATGATAAAGGTCAGTTCACAATCACAAATGAGCATTCTTCTTCTCATCCTCCACTCAACATAATATAAAATATTGCAGTGAGGGAATACTTTAGTTAGATGGTCAAAATAAATGGCCTATTGCTGTGTTTGCCTTTTCTGCTCCGAAATGCTGAGTCAAATTCTAACCACCTACACTGGTGCTGTTATTTTGGATTCCATGAGCTAGCTGTCCACAAATGTGCTGTTTAAATCAGGCTGACTTTCATATTTCTTTAGATCTTCGGTTCTGTGCTGGGATAAGAAAGCATGGTAAAAGTAGCATGCACACAATTGTCCATTTGCCAGATTCCATGCTAAATAAACACCGATGGTTACAGGAGATTGGAATCTCTCAGTGTTTATTGCTATACATTCTATTGTCAAAATCAAGGGATTCCCTACTTAGTACCACTATGGGGGGACCTTCGTGAGATAGACTGAAGGTTTCAAGAAGCTGGTGCATAATAATCATCTTGGGACACTTTGACAATAAGATGCCTTGCTCATATCACCATGTTAAGAAAGCATGGTTTTTAAAAAAAAGTAATCATGGCATCATCAGTTGTGCAGTTGTATATTGACTTGATTAACCATTTTTTATCTCTAAAGTGGCAGATACAAATGTGCAAGAGCAATATGTAGTTAGTTTACCTAAATCAGAAGTACAATTCAACCATCAACAATCAGTTCTTCACTTTGGGAGCTCAAGAATTTGAAATCCAAAACTGTATTCTCTGCTTTATATTCTTTTGCCTAATTGTAAGCCATATGGTTTGTCTCCAGATTCTGCCTCCATTGCCACCGAGTATTCTTTGAAGTTTGATGAATCAATGACAGAAGATGAAATTGAAGAGAAATCCTTCCGCTCCCTGTTGCCATCTGAGAGCCACCGCCGCTTTAACATGGAGCGGAAGCGCAGCCGACAGGATGATTCAGATGAGGAAACTACCAGGGACCAGTCAACCTTGACAGCTGTCAAAGTAGGTTTATGTAATGGAGGGTGGACTATGTAGGCTTGAGTTATTTTCACTTGGATGGAGGTGAACTAAATGGGGTGTTTAAGATAGTAAATGGAGGGAAACTGTTTCCTTTTGTGGAAGAGTTCAAATTAGAACGAAGATATTCAGGAATAATGTCAGGCTACACTTCACATTTGCATGTTCACTCTTGCATTTAAATCTGTACTTTGCATTTTCCCTTCTATCTTACACCACCCAAAAATAAACAACTTCCTGACTAAATTATGAATTTAGTTTATCATTTTTTAAAAATGTGACAAAGTCAATAGTTGCATTTCTGGTCTAATAATAATATGCTATGCACCTTTTCAGCCTTTGTACTTCATAGAAACTTTTTTTTAAACATTGTGACTTGCTAAACCTGAAGAGTAGTATGGCATTCTGACAAGGTCACATGTATAGCATGTGTCATACATGTCTAATAGTACTGATAGCTGTGTTGAATTTGTTTTGTTGTCTACATTCATAACTCAAGTTTGTTAGGGGTGGGTCTATCTTGTATCAGCCAAAGCAGCTCTCTTCAGCTGATGCAATATTTATATCTTTTCCATTTTCAGCATGATTTAAGCATGCCCTTCTCGGGGGGCCAGGACAGTTTCTCTAAATTCACAATGGAGATGGTGAGACAGTACATGAAAGAGGAGGAGATGCGTGCCCAGCACCAGGTGTCACTCCTCAAGTTGCGAGAACGTGCTTTGAAGGAAAAGACAAAAGCTGAGCTGGCTTGGCTGGAACATCAAAAGAAGTGAGTAGCTGACTATACGTAGACTTCAGCCCTTTCAGTAGGCATGCATGAAGTGAAGGTATAACATTTCATGGATGATCCAAGCCATTTTTCTTTACTTGCCATGATCCCATTATTCTATATGCTGTGGGATGCAATTACATCACGTTTTGAATTAAGAATAAAATGAAAGTGAGGGTGAAGAATAATGTTGTTTATTTACATTCTTGGCTGTCTTGCTGAATCCATACATTTGGTCTGGTTAACGTACTTCCAGAAGTGTTTGTAGGTCAGGACTTCTTGAATTTTGTTGTGGATTGATGTAGCAATGTGTTGATAATCCACTTCAGAGGATGGTTAAGAATCAATTATGCTGGCATGAGATTAGTGTTATGGATAGGCTAAGGGAGCCAAGTTTCCTTAAAGAACATCAGTGAGCCAGTTGGATTATTACAACAATCTGGCAGTTTTATGGTTTAAATCAGACTCAGCCTTATGGAGTTAGGAGAACTTTTATTTGTCTGGATTATTTGTCCAGTTTGCTGGATCACCCAATCAGTTTTTAATGTTGGCTTTGTAATGTTGGCCTGAAATGGTAAGTGGATTAAATGGCTTCTGAATATTACACTAGTATTCCAGGATTATTATAGACTGAATCATAAGTACAGGATCCTCTGTTTACACCAACTGTACGAGTCATTCATTCTTACCTCTACAATGTTTAATCTGCCATTTCAAATTGCAGTACTACTTGCTGTGTGCTGGAAAGAGTTAGCGGTAGGAAGAAATGAAGATCTTTTATTTTTGCATAATCTTGTCCTCATATTGAGGGTGAAGTGAGGAGAAGTGTATGTACAGATGCTGAGTGTGAGAAGTGGCAGCATGTCTAGGATGACAGATAGTAAACTATTTCCATGTCACCTATCCTTAGATCTCTAAACTTTTGTTGGTTTCTAAATGTGTGTAGATCAACTTGTCTGTTATTAATTGCTAACACGAGGCACTGTACACCACCAGCAGATTTATCTAGTGGAATATGTATTCCTATTCCTCCTGGTTGGAAGGACTGCCAAGACTGCTCTTCTATAAGATGTATCACTCAACTACTTGTTTCATTGACTACTCTATGTAAATAGATCCAAAATTTACAACATAAGAACTGCAGCCCACACATTTGTACTATCTTTAGCATTGTTTTTAAATATCCTGGGTCCCAGTTCCACAGCATCCAGATTATTCAGTTAGTCTCAACCACCACCTTATGCTGATAGTTTTACCATGTAATAGCATGGCATTATTATCTTTGTTTTACTAAATCTTAACCTGAAACTATCCTTACCAAAGCCTTTGTTATCCTTAAAAATACAGTAAAACTATTAAAACGGGAAGTTCTTTGCTTTCTAACTTTGGTTGGAATTGAATAAATAGTTTTAAAACTGATTTAATTACATTTCAGTAAACTAAAGATCACTTTAAATTGAAAGGCATTTAATACATGCATGGACAGAGTTATTACCACCCTGGCCCAAGGGTCTTGAACTCGCTGGAAGAATTCTTAGATTAAGGTAACCCAATTATATTTCATGGTACAAATTGCCAATTAATCATTTTGCAATTTCCAATTTATCTGGTAATTCAGGGTATTTGTTCATAGAAATTTGTGCATACATTCTGCCCGTGATCAAATAGTGCTTTTGAACTTCGTTTTTCATTACATTTTCAATCGTCTTAAGTATGTTCACTCTCTCAAAAATACTTTGTCCGAGTTTAGAATAACAAACCTCAGAATTGAGAATGCAAATTTAAGAAAAAAAGTTGTGTTGCTTAAGATTTGTTTTGCTCATACCTGGTCGTTTAGTTTTAAATGCAAATCCAGCAACAGAAAACTAAAAATTCAGCAATAGAAAACTGCACATCAATTTACTCTGAACATCAGATTGGTGGTACTATCAAAAAAGTGTGTGTGTGTGTGTAGTCTAATCCATGCATTGTAGGAGAGATTGGCATTACAGTGTGATATTACCATGTTATATTTCAACCAGGCGCCTGAGAGACAAAGGGGAAGATGACAAGATGCCACCAATTCGTAAGCGACAGCGTGGGCTACTTCTCAGGCTGCAGCAGGAGCAGGTAATATGCACTTGAAGCCAAAATCTAACCTCTCCTCCCAGTAATTGGACATCTATCACCAATCCACCCCAAGTTGGAAAATATCCAATTTTTCTTTGAATGTTTACTACATGGGCTGATCTCCAGCTGTAGTAGTCATAGGACAAGAAGTGACTTGCTCAGGTTTCTATTTAAACCATACTAAAGTCAGCAGTACTAGGCTGAAGATGTACTGTATATCATCAGGAAGGGCTTGGTACTTTGCACACAGCATTTTAGCTCAGGATCTTCACATTTGAACTTGAATGAAACCAGATATGGTGTCTAGACTTTGCTGTGTAAGAACAAAATTTTTCCTCACACATAAGCTTGTGCATGACTACTTGCTTTTCCTTCATGCAGTGCTTCTTGTATCTGGTGATGCAACACAACACTTTGCTCCCTGGGTTTGAACAGTTTTCCCACTGGAGACCCTTTCCTGTAACTTTTTAAGAGCACACCAGTAACATTAGTAATGGCAAAGACTGTATCTCGATGTGCTTTACTTGGAACTAATATTTTTATATACATCAAATTTGTTCTATCTTTATCAATTCCTCTCTTGCCATTAACCAAGCTATTATATTAGGCGTGTTATGTACTTCTTATCCCAACACAGTCAGAAAATGACCCCTTGCCCTGTCATTGTGGTCCTTTCAACCAAGAAAATGGTGCTACTTTGTATTTGGTATAGATCTTGGCAGTCGCTGGCTGTAAATGCTACATTATTTGGTCTAGATCTGAGACTTGCTCAATATTATACTCACAGGTATGGCTATAAGAAGAGGTTGGAAAAAATTCGGTTGTTTTCTCTGGAATGTCAGAAGCTGAGAGGAGACAATAGAAGTTTATAAAATTATGATAGATAGGCTAAATAGAATCTTTTTCCCAGTGTGGAAATAACAACTAGAGGAGGAAATTTTCAGGGGTTTACAAGGTAGGTGCCTGGAATGTGCTGCCAGGGGGTTTGTGGAAGCAGATGCAATAGTCATGTTAGACAGGCATATGAACATGCAGAGAATGGAGAGATATGGATCATGTGAAGGTAGATGGGATTAACTTAATTTGACATTGGTCAACACAGATGCAGTGGGCCATAGGGCCTTTTGCTGTGCTATACTGTTCTTCTGTCAACTCTGCAATTGGAGTTGTAAGGCATCTCTTGAAAGTGAAAATCCTCTTCCAGTTCCTCTTCGTCCATTCCTTCCTGAAGCACAAGGCTGCTGAGAACATTTAAGATTTTAACAATCCAGATGAGATGGGTTAACTCACCGGAAGCCAGGAGGAAAAACTAGCGACCATTCAGCAAATTTGGCAGCGTCAAGTTGGGGGGGAAATCCTCTTTTCTGAAACCAGATCTTTTTGAATTAGCACCAGAGAAAATTTTCATCTAATAAATGGCAACATTTGCACTGTGGACCAGAATGCTGAATTATAAATGATGCATAATTCTGTGTTGATCTTTAATGAAGCGATTTGTTGGAATGCATAGCTTGTAACTCCATGGGCTTATAGTGTTATGTTGTCCCACCGCATATCAGCTTTGAATTCTGATCAAACCACAGCATGCCATTGTTTACACTAACATCCTTTCTGCTCCTTGTTTATGTTGTTTCTTCTCTGATGTGCTGAAAGTTTGTCCCTTTTGCTGCAGGCTGAAATCAAGCGCCTGCAAGAAGCCAACAGGGCTGCTCGCAAGGAAAGACGGCTGATCCTGAAACAGCAGGAGGAGATTCAGCGTTTGCGCCAGACCACTATCAAGATACAGGAAAAACTCAAATCAGCTGGAGAGGGCAAGCTGGTCGGTATTCTACTTTGTACTTGTGCAAAACTCTTCATTGTATTCACTATCAGTCTACTTGGTAAATAAGGAACTTGAGGGTTCAATCTTAAACAATGCCAACTTTTCAAACATGAAAAAGTATATCCTCTACCAGAATTGTAATAAAGATGAAAAGTTTAACCTTGTACAGGGGTAATTTGGACGTGTCCACTAACTTATGATGAAGAATGCCATTTTCACGCTACTGGTAATATTACTGAGAAAGTATCACTTACATGCAATCTAATGCAGAGGTAAACATCATAGTACTTGCAGCTGCCTAGGGGAGTATAACTGCAGCCATTGTTTGTGTCAGAGAAAGTATTTTTATCTTTGTTTTTGTCTTTTTATGAGCTGTATACACCCATGGGTTTATTTGGTGTTACTCTATATTTCATAGAATTACATTTAATTTACAGTAGAAAAAAACAGGACAAATGACTTTTGTCTAATTTTTAATATGCTCTGTATGAGCCTTCTCACATTTGACCAAGTGTAATTCTGTATTCAATGTCAAAAAAAAGTAAAGGAGTATGTAATATGCCATTTAGTCCTCAACTATTTTCTTGAACTGCACCTCATTTCAGTTTACCCACCTTGATTTGATTTGATTTTAATTTAATTTAATTTAATTTATATCCTTTTTTTAAAAAAAAACAAAATCAGATTTTAAAAATTCAGTAAGGTTGTAATAAGTTCTGCTGAAATTTCAACCGGCACCCTCTCTATAGATACTAACTGACATCCAGGTAGTTCCAGTATTTTGTTTGTATATAATTTACAGCATCTAAGAACATGAAAAGCAGGAGTACATCACCCCCACCCCCCACGAGTCTGCTTAGCCATCCAATAAGATCAGCTAATCTGATTTTGGTCTCAGTTCCACTTTCCTGCCTGTTCCTCATAACCCTGGATTCCTCTAAACCAACAGTCTCGCTATCTCAGCTTGAATATATTTAATTATTCGGCTTCCATAGCTCTCTGGGATGGAGAATGCCAAAAGTTCACAACCCTCGTCTGGAATTTTTTTCTTGTTGTAACGGAATTGCTGCTTATTATGAGACTTTGTCCCCTAAGATCAAGATTTTCCCCCCAACAAGAAAGAAAGATCCTCTCAGCCTCTACTCTGTTAAGCCCCTAAAAGTCTTATTTTTTTTTAATAGTATCACTGCTTGATCTTCTAAACCTCCATAAGGCTGTTCATCTCAGAAATCAACCTACGGAACATCAGTGGTAGTAAATTGTTTCTTTTGTGAGACAACCAAAACGGCGCACAATACTCCAGGTGTAGTCTCAGCACTGTTGTAGGAAGTTTTTGCAAAGCTATCATTCTGTCTTCCTAATTACTTGTTGGACCAGCATTCTAGCTTTGTGTTTAATGTACAAGGACACCCAGACATCTGTGACCTGTAGTCTCCATTTCAACAATATACTACTTCCTACCAAAATGCATGATTTTGCATTTCCCCATATTATACTTGGTCTGCCAAGTTTTTGCCCACTCTCTTAACCTATCCGTATCTCTTTTCCGGATCATATACTCACTGTATCATACTCACATTTTGCTTTCCCATCTATCATTGTATTGTCAGCAGATTTGGCTACAACATACTTGGTATCTTCATCAAATCAATATAAATTATAAATAGACATTCCTCTAGAACTAATCTCTTTGGCACCCATTAGTTATAGCTTGCCAACCTAGAAATTACCCATTTATTCCATCACCATTTATAATCCTCTTTCCATACTAACATATTACCCCAATGCTGTGCAGTAATCTTTTATGTAGTAACTTATTGAATGTGATTTGGAAATCCAAATGCACTAATGGTTCTCCTTTATTCATCCTGCTTATTAAATTCTTAGAGCTTCAATAAGTTTGTAGACCACGGTTTCCTTTCCATATTCAAATTTTTTTCTGTTACTGCTGAATAATGGATTCTAGCATTTTTGCAAGGACAGATGTCAGGCCAGCTGGTCTATAGCTTGGTTTCATTCTTCCTGTAACTAACGGTATTACATCTGTGGCCATCTAATCCATTGGGACTTTTCCAGCATCTAGAGAATTTTGGAACCAATGCATGTGCCATCTCTGCAGCCTCTACACTTAAGACTATAGGATGCAAGCCATCTTTGTCTCGCAACTTTTCTCTGCCTAGCACCTCTTCTCCAGTGATAATTGCGTCAACCTTCTTCCCTTTTCCATGATTTTCTACTATTAGTTGTAATGTTTTTAGTTTCTCCTGCTGTAAAGACAAACTTCAAAATATTTGTTCTGCCATTATTAGTCTCATCCTTATTAGTTCCCCAATCTCATTGTCCAAGAGAACCACTATTTAGCTTTTCTTTTTGTATACTAGAAGAAACTGTTTACATGCTTTATTTTGCTCATTTACCCTCATTTATTTTCTTCCTTACAGAAACCAGCAAATAATGGTAATAAAATAAATTTTCCAGTCTTTTGTCCCACCACTAATTGCAAGGTGGTATGCCATGTTGTTATTAACCTTTTACTTATACATGTATGGATCACCCTTGTACTCTTTTTCTCAATAGAAATATGTATTTGAGAATTGAAGTTTTCCTTAAATATCTGCAATAGCTTATCTGTTTTTCTTTTTGTTTTGCCCTGTCTTTGTTAGACAACACTGTTGTAACTCCTTTGTTTCAGAATTAAGTTCCTCGCTATCATCCTAACTAAAGTTTATTACAATGAAATTATTACAATTCTATTTTATTACACATAATCAAATCTAAAATAGTCTGTTCCTGGTTATTTCTGCAATGTACATCCTGAATGCACTTTGTAAACTCCTCCTTTGTCAATTTTATTTGTCCAATTTATATGAAGATTGAAGTTGCCCACAATTATAGGAGTATCTTTCTTACATACCCCCTTTTTTTTCTTGATTTATATGCTGTCGTAGAGCTTATCTAATGTTAGGGGACCCTTGAACCAATTCCATCTCTTTCCTTCCCTATTTCATTCCACCATCCAAACTGCTTATATGTTTTGGATTTTCTGACCCCAGATCATTACTTACTCCTGTACTAATCTAACCCATTATTGCATTAGTCCATTTCCTTTTCCTTTGTGCCTGTCCTTCAGAATATTCAGATCCCACCTTGGGACCATATCTCCAATGGCTATCAGATCATACCTATTTCATTCTATGTATGCCATAAATTTATCTGTCTTGTTACAGACACTAAATGCATCTTGGATTTCCTTTGGAGAATTTTGGTTGAATACTTAGCCTCATTGGAAATTTGGTGGGAGATGGAGTGTTGGTGATGAGTTTGTGGCAAGTTCTTAGCTTTCCATTATGCCTGCCTTCATCCCTGAGTAACCTACTACTAATTATAATAGTATGCCAATTTGTTTTGGACTCTCCCACAAAAGGAAAGGTTCCTTATTTGGCCCATCAAATCCTTTAATTGTCTTCATAACTTTAAATAGGCTGCTTCCTAATCTTAGAAATTTATGAGAATACTAGCTTCACCTGTCCTTGTAATTTTACTCTTTAAACCTTGGGTATTTATCATGCTGAATCAGCACTGCACTTCCTTCAGAGCCAATATATCCTTTCAAGAAACATCAGTACATGATTCATTTCTCATGCATTACACTTTGTGCCCTAAGAAATACTTAAACAGGAATAAGCCATTCACAACATGCTGCAAACTAAACTGCTGAATCCCATTTAGTTTAGGTTAAACTTTTCCCACAGACCACCTTGATACATATTTGCACTCCAGTTTTGTGTCAACAACTGTTCTTTTTTCTGTTTTAGGAGCTGCGGAGCACAGAACAAGTCGAGGAAGTGAATGTTTCTAAAGTGAGCCATGCTTCCAGTCCCTTGCAGACAGATGTAGAGACACGGAGTCCTTCCCCCATTTCTATCTCGGGCAGTGAAACCAGCAGCATCATGCAGAAACTGAAGAAGATGCGCAGTCACATGGATGAAAAGTAAACAATATTCATTTTTCTATTGGGGCTTCTATACTGACCACAACTGTGAAAATCTGTCAACCCTAACTCTCTACATTCTAGTTTGTGTAAAACTGGTGCAGGTTTTGTTGGATGGGGGCAGAATAGCAGAACGTGGAACATTACAGCACAGGAACCGACCCTTCACTTATGAAGTCTGTGCCAAAGATGATCCCAATTTAAACTGCAGATCTGCCCGTACATGGTCTATATCCCTCCATTCCCTGCCTGTTCATGAACCTGTCTAAATGCCTCTTAAGCATTACGATCATATCTGCTTCCACCACTTCCCTTGGCAGTGCGTGTTTGAGGCACCTACCACTGTGCTTCTAAAAAAAAAATTTGTCTCATAAGTCTCCTTTAAGCTTTCCCATTTTCACCTATGCCTTCTAGTATTTGACATTTCCACCCTGCGATAAAGATTCTATCTACTCTATCAATGCCTCTCATAATTTTATAAACTTCTATCAGGTCACCCCTCAGCCTCTGCCACTCCAGAGGAAACAATCCAAGTTTGTCCAACCTTTCCTTGGAGTTCTCAATCTCTAATCCAGGCAACATCCTGGTGAACCTCTTCTATACCCTCTCCAGAGTCTCCACATTTTTCCTGTAATGCAGCGACTAGAACAACACAGTACTTCAGCTGTGGCCTAAACAAAGTTTTAAGCAGCTGTGTCATGACTTTCTGACTTTTATATACAATGCCCCAACTGTTGAAGGCAAGCATGCTGTATGCCTTCTTTATCACCCTATGTACTTATGTTGCCACTTTCAGCAAGCTATGGACTTGCACCCCAAGATTCCTGCCAAAGTGCAAAATTGAATGCCAGCTAGGTCACTTGCTACTAGAAGTTTCTTATTCCCATTATAAACTGTTTCACACTTCACTCAGTATTTTTAAGTTTATTCTTTGTTTTGAAATTCTGTTTGAAATGTTGCTGTCCAATTTAACTCTTCCTCTTAAGCAACGTCTGTCAGATAATGCAGTTCCACAACTGCAGTGCTTAATTGGCACTCTGTTAGTCTTTGATTTTTAATCCTGGTGATTGGACCTAATGTGTTCTCTTTGCTGTCTGTCTGAACAAGCATTTGGAACCTACTATTCTGGCTAAACTCAAGGGCGCTATTGGGCCCCCCTCAAATCAGTCCAAGCTGCTTGCAATTCCAAAATAGCACCACCATTATTTCTTTACTACACACCATCTGTGCTATTTTTCAGCTTCACCTCCAATAACATCAGAGGAGTTCATTCACTTTTGTTATCAGGACCAAGATCAAGCAGTTTGCTGTTTCCCTTCCTCTCCCAGCCTGTTACTTCTTTTCATTCTGTCCCACTCAACTTCATATCTGCCATCGTCACTCTTCTGCTCAAATAAAAACAATTCTTGACCCAGCTATCCTGTGAGCCATATCCCATCTCCAACTTCCCTTTCTTGTCTAAAGTCCTCACGTTTTATAGCCACCAGTTCATATCCATCTTCCCTGTATCTTGTTTGAATCTGTCTAATTGAGTAACTGCCCCTTTACAGTAGCAACACAGTTCAACTTCCCTCAGACTTGGATGAATGTGGTAAGGGTAGATTACACCTTACCACATTCATCCAAGTCTGAGGGAAGTTGAAGGTCTTGTACTGCTCCTCTGCATTCTTTCCACTGTTGTTCAGCTGAATGGGGCCAGAGTTGCCTAGTTCCATTCTTACCTGTTCAGCCTTAGACAAAGGATCATTAGCAAAGGCTTCCCTTTCCCTTGCTTGCATTGTTTTATGTGGCATGGATGTATCCTTTGCCACCTGTGCTATTTTTGCATGTACAATTTATCTGTCACCACATTATCTGAACACGTTAGTTTCAACATGTACATTGTCAGCACACAGCTCTGAGTCACCACACAGCTCTGAGTCACCACTCTTGACCTCTGATCTGTCAGAGTGTATCTATATCTTGTACTGAATGAGCAGCAATTTCCTCCAAATAAATATCAAGAAATTAATAAGTCACATTTAGTCTCCATTACTAACTGTGCCTGAGTCACGTGTTCTTTTCCTTGGCAATCTCAGCATCATATTTGACCCAGAGTTGAGCTTTGGACTGCAAATAAATGAGATCATAAAACTACCTATTTCCACCTCCACAGTGTTACCAAACTCTACGCTTACCTCAGGTTACCTGCTGTTGAAGCTTACAGCAATGTTTTCATCTGTAGACAGGCCATTACAATGTACTCCAGGCACGGCCTCCTTCATTCTGCACTCTATAAACTTGACATTCTAAATTCTGCTGTCCATATCGAACTTTCTTTAAATCGTCTTCATCCATCAGCACTGTGCATGCTGTACTTAATTGGTTTACAGTTAAGCAACATCTCAAGTTTGAGATTCTTGTTTTCAATCTTTCGCTTCTTTCTCTGTGAACTCCTTCAGCCCTGAATATTCTCTGAATACAGCCTCTTGAGTTTCCTTGTGTATGATAGTCTACCATATTCTGCTGTGACTTCAACTGCAATAATGATAGGCTCTTGAATCCTCTTCTCTGACCTCTACATTTATTTCCTCAAAGATGCTTCCTGCAGTTTACTGCTGAACAATTTTTTTCATCTTCCCTTGCATGCCTAGGCATCAATTTTTGTTTGCTCCTGTCAAACACTTTAGGAGTGTCTTGCTAATTAAAGATACTACAGTGAAAATCTGATCCAGGACTTTTTGCTGGACTAGCAGATTTTCCAGACCATTGGATGTCATTTTTATTAATATTCCAATGCACTTTAAATCGACTTTTTGTTAGATGTTGCATGGTATTATAATACATTGTAATCAAGTAAGTTTAAATGGAGTGCAGGAGCTGGTGCTCCAATGGGTGTGAAAAGAGCACAGAAACTTATGCCTCCATGAGTGGGAAGAGAATGCAGGACCCAGGACCCCATTGAGTGGGAAGGAAGCATAGTAATTTCAATCCATCGTGATTTCTGAATTGTCGGAAAGTGAATTATTTGAGTTTTATGGTTATAGAAATCAAAATTTCTGACTTTGGAATTGGGTTCTGGAAGTAAAGAACTGCACTGATCAAAATTCTCTTTGCATTCTGTAAGTAAGGGAAATGTGGGGGTATATACAGATAGTATAATTAATCTTTTTGGTATTTCAAAATAACAGAATTGTAGATCAGGCAATGTCCATATGGATCCAAGTAAGAGCAATCAAGATAGTGCCAGCCCCATCCCTTCTCCCCATAGCTCTGCAAGTGTTTTCCTTTCATTAGCAGTGCATTCCATTAGCAGTGCATTCCTGATTCTAACCACTCACTGTGAAAATAGGTTTTTCCTCATGTCATCTTTGGGTGTTTTTGCTAATCACCTCCATTCTACGCTGGACAAACTAGTACACCTACCCAAGGGTCCCCCAGGATTAAACAGCTTTATCTGAGAATCAGCTGAAGGGGAAGCAGTCCAGTGCTAATCCTTCTGTTGGTCCTCGGGTTCAGTTGTTCTGTCTCTACTTTATTCCATTGGCCCTTGGTTTCAATCTCCCCTCCACTTACCCTGATTGATCCTAGGTCCAATCAGCCCATCCCAACCTATGTCGGATAGTGTTAAGATTCAGTTCCCACTTCTGCCTACTGTTTGTGATTGGTCCTAGGGAGTTAAAGTCCTAATTAGGGAAATACATTGGATCACATGGGGAAAATGATTAAACACCTGGTTATCACAGACTGTAATGTTGGTGTTGAATTATTAACATAGTTTTCTTGCTATTAACTTATAATTCAATAGGAATAATACAGTAATTTGATGGACTTCATTTCTGTTTTAACTTGCCAACAATTTTTTGAAATTGCTGCTACTCATGAAATTTACCTCTGGATTTTTTAGTGATTCAAAGCAGGCAGCCCTTGCTCAGAAAGACATCCTTCCCTTGTGCTGCTGCAATAGTCAATCTGTACAGTCAATTTGTTATTTTTCTTTTATGTAATAGTGTTATAAATGAGTTGGGTTGCCAGACTTTCAAAATCTGTGGAAGATAAATATGATAACATGAACAAAGTTAGGGGATTATTGAAGTTTCTATATTGTCATTAAGTGCTTGTTGTCTCAAAGCAGAAGCAAAGTACAGAATGAGATTTAGAAAAGGATTGTTTCACTTCACAATTTAACTACTTTCATACATGCCGCTTCTCCTTCCCATCCCTCTCCAATTGTCATCCAATTGAAGGCTGTTGGATGCAAGTGAAAGTAATTATTGACCCTTTAAAATGGCAAGTAGCCAACCAAAGCACAGATACATCAGTTTTAACTGCTTTTTTTTATTCATTTATGTCTTGTGACATTTTCTGGCAAGGCCAGTGTTTATTGCCTACCTGTAATTGTCCTTGAATTCGTGGGTATGATCCATCTTGAACTGCTACAATAAGGCAAGTTCTAAATTTTTGACCTGGCAATGATGTAGGAGCAGTGATATATTTCCAAGTCAGAATTGGTTGTGACTTGGAGAAGGGTTTGGAGATGGGCATTGTTCCCATTTGTCTGCCTGCTTTGTCTTTCTCATTATTAGAGGCTGTAGGTCTTTTTTTAGAAATCTCTGGAAGAAAATTGCTACTGTACCTGGGTCAAAGGAAATCTGTTTTAAGGATTAGAGAATGAAGAGAAGTTTCTGATTGTTAAAATCATTCAAAAGTTTTTTTTAACTCATATAGCAATTTGTTTGTTTCCTGATGCATGGAGAGCCAGGAAAGGCAGGGCAAATACTAGGGAAAAATATTTGATTGTAGTCTGTGTTTTTAATGAAGAAACCAGAATACATTTTAACACTGCTTGGGATGCATAGGTAACTACTTCACCTTTCCTGATAATTGAACTGTAGTAAACTAAGCAAGGGGGATGGGGTGGGGGGTGGGGGAGGTGTGGGGTGGTTGCCTTGCATTGCATTGCTGATTCTCAATCAAGGTTGATAAGGATCACAAACCAGAATGTCTTTATCCAAAACAAAGGAAGGTAATGGAGCCAAGTATATTCAAGTACTTTAAAGAAACTAGTAGGCATAATGAGGAATATTTCCTCTTTGGATCTTGTACTTCTGGATGTCTACAAGCAGTGTCCTTTTGATCTGAGAGGTAGCTATAATTAATCACTTTAGGACATTGACACCATATGGAGTGTAATCTCATGTCCCATGTTTCTTTATGTCCAAGAAGGGATTTGAATGGTTGTTATACTGATGATCTCACTGGACTCTGCACTGAAAGCTCTCACTCTCCTCTCCCAAAGTGCCTGCTATTCAGGGAACACCTGGCTTGCTCTTTTACCAGCTATCTCCTTGAGTGGCATACACTCTCACACCAACAACAGATGACAGGAGATACTCATACTGCTTCATTTCTACCCCTTTGGAAGTAGCTTTGGGTGCTATCAAATCTTTTCTAGTTACTGATCCTTCTATTTACTCTATTAAATCCATTCATGTTTTTGAACATGGTTATCAAATCTCTTAACCTTGACTGTAACTTGACTGTAAATATTCCATTTTTTCCACATAATGGAAGAGCCTACTCATTTGTACCATCCTAGTAAATCTCTTATGTGCAAACTTAACATAGTCATCCAGCTGTGGCCTAGCCAATGTCTTTCAAAGATTTAGCATAACTTCCTTTCTTTTGAGTTGTGGGCTCCTGTGTGCTTTATTAACAACATTTGCAAAAAAAAATACATTGGGAAACGTAGTCCAGCGATTGATGACTAGTAAAATTAAAGATAGTGTTAAATCTAAGGAAGAGTCTTATAAAGTTACCAGAAAACACTGTAACCTGAGGTTTGGAAGTGTTTTGGAATTTATCAAAGAATGATCAAGAAAAAGGGAACTTGAGAATAAATCCCAAGAAATGCAAAACCATACTGTTACTTTTCTACATAGCTGTGAAAGCTGGACTAGCTTGGGCAAATGTGGGTCCTTGACAGAGAGTGGAGAATTTATAATATGGAATAATGAAATGGCAGAAGAATTAAACAAATTTTTCACAGAAGAAAACTTCCAGAAATACTGGAAAAATGAGGGTTGACTGCAAATAAGGAAGTAGTTGAAAGAAGTTAGTATTAGTAAAGAAGTATTACTAGAAAAGTTAACAAGCCTGCAAACTGATATATCCCAAGGATCCCAGAGTTTTGAAAGTTGTGGCTATGGAAATATTGGATTCTATCGTTATCATATTTCAAAATTTGTGGATTCCGAAAGGCTCCAGTGGATTGAAAGATAACAAATCTGATCTCACAATTTCTAAGAAGGTTGGAGAAAGAAAACAGAAGTGCCAACCTGTTAGCCTGATGTTGATAATTGAGAAAATGCTAATTATCTATAATGGTTCATTTATTGTCATAGCCATGTAGGCATACATGGGGTATAAATAGCATGAATATTAGGTTTTTGCAGCAGCAACCCAGTACATTACAAATATAAGTTAGTAGAAACTTAAATTAACATAAATTACATAACTTGCATGACAAAATAAACATAACGACACTAGTACAAGTTGAGAGAGAGAAAAAATGTATAGTCCAGATAGTGTTAGGGTTTTTCAGGTCAGTTTAAGAACCTGATGGCAGTGGGGAAGAAGCTGTTGTTGAACCTTAATGTATGGGTCTTCAGGGTCCTGTACTTTCTGCTTGATGGCAGCATTGAGAAGAGGGCATGACCCAGATAGTGAGGGTCCTGGATGACGGATGTCGCCATGTGATATCAAGATACTTAGAAAATAATGTGATTGAGCAGAGTTAATTCCATGGATTTATGGAATTATGTTTGATGTATTGAACTTCTTTGAGGATGAAACTAATACAATAGGCCAAACAATCTATTTTGCTTAAATGGAAGGATCTAATACCCCCTACTACTTTTCAATGGTTTTCTCATACTATATCATGTCTAAACTTGGAAAAAATTAGGAGTGGTACTGTTGATCCTTTGCTTAAATTTGAAGACATTTGGAGTCCATTTATTCAATACTTTCATATGATATAGGTCCCTTTTCAATAACTTTTCAATTTAAAGGAAAGGAGTTGACGACATAATATTGCTCTGTTTTTATTGAGAAATTTCAGTCCAGTTTTTTTTCTTTTTTTTTGTCTTTTTTTTGAAATTTTCTTTATAGTTTAGTTTGTTATATTATTTACAATTTTTTTATTGATTTGGGGATTCTTTCTTTTATACAATAAATCTTTTTCTTTCTTTTATTATATTCATCTACCAAGAGATCATGAGATCTAAAGATTTTTTTTACATTTTATTATATTTTATGATTATCTATGTCATGATTGTTCTCTTGATCTCTTTATATTACATGTACAATCATTGATGTTATATATTAATCCGTATTAATTTGGAAACTAATAAAAAGATTGAAAAGAAACTAATACAGTAGATAAGGGGGAGCCACTGGATATGGTGTATTTGGATCTTCAGCATGCTTTAATAATTTTCCCCAGGAGATCGTTGAACAAATTTAGAGCCATGTGGAATTGGAGATAAAGTATTTATCACAAATTGAGAGTTAACAAATAAAGCAAAGAGTAGGAATAAACAGGTCCTTTGGTGGTTGGTTGTGATTAGAATGGTACTGGAATCACCACAGTCATGCTTGAGCCCCATTATTTACAATCTAGATTGAGATTTGGCTGAGAAGGTCAAATGTAACATTTCCAAGTTTGCTGATCACAAAACTGAGCAGGAATGTGAGTGATGATGAGGCTGCAAAAAGGGTTCAAAGGAATATAGGAAAGCTAATTGAATGATTAGTATCATGGTAATGAGGAACACCATTGGTGTAATCCAGCTCATTTTACTAATTATGGATGGGATGGTAATTATATAATTTCATTGTTACAGCTTTTTGTGTATGGGACATTTTTTACATTAGGTGGATGTCAGTTTTGTAACTGTACTGGAATTATCAGGCTGGAATTTTGCTCAAGCCCTCAGGATCATAGATTTGATGTGTGGTCCCAAGATTCTGCTGCATCCAGTGCTCTCAGCTGTTTCTAAATATTCGGTTGTCTGAAGACTAGCTTCTTGGGAGCTGACCTCGGATGGAAACATCTAGAGTTGGATTGTCTGCTCAACACTTCTGAACATAATTGCAAATGCTTCATCCTTTTCTCACATGCTAGGTTCTGCAGTCAGTATGTTCTTAGAGTCTCTTCTGCTGTTAACTGTTCAATTGTCCACCAAGGATCACAACCGGATGTGGTGGGACGAGATATGATCAGTTCATTGTGGAATATTTTGCATTTTTGTGATGTATGTTTCAACAGGTTGGCACATTAGTTCAATATTGTTTTAATATTTGAAAACAATTCATCTCAATTTGCTAATGAAAAGCTTGCATGATTTGGTGTGTCCATAATTCAATGTTGCTCTTCACTCAAAAAAAACTTGTAATTATCCATTATTTTCAGTAACAATATAAATAGCTCGCAATAGTCAAAATGCTTCCACTCATTCAAATTGTGGCTTCACATAAGAGATGCTTTTGTAGTTTTTGAGCCCTTGTTTGAAGTGGTCTGTGTGTAAATGAGATTTGCCCTATCTATCTTTCACAACCTGTTCTATTTCATTCACTCACTTTTTGTGATATGGCTATCACTGAAAAACCAGCATTTATTTTCTAATTCCCCAGGGAAGGTGGTGGTATGCCATCTTACCACTGAGATCTACAATGCTGTTAGGGTGTTCCAGGATTTAGACTTAGTTGATGAAGGAACAGTGATAATGTTTCCTGAAATCAAAGAGATATATGACTTGCAGGGGAACCTTTAGGTGGCATGAGCCTGCTGCCATTGTCCTCAGTTGTAGAGGCTGAAGATTTGTGAAGTGCTGTCAGAGTAACCAAGGAGATTAACTGTATTGCATGGTGATGGGCAAGTGAATGTTTAGAGCGGTGAATATCTTGTGTTCTGTGTAGCCACTACTATTGTATTGTCAGCATTGGTTCTATAAAAGCTAGCACTTCTAAATGCCTTTTTAGTAAAGATTCAATGATTACTTGCTGCTGTCATTAGGTGTTTGAAGTCATTGTTTTGCAGCTCAGGTGTGCATAGCTCTACAGTGCCATAGAGTGATGTGTTCAGACCTGCTATTCTCCACCAGAAGACCAGCAGATTATGATAAGGCAAATGTCCATGGACTCCTCACATTAATGAATAAAATATCAAGTATTGGTTTACTTCAACATTCTGCCAAATTCCTACTCTTTCAAATGCAAGAATATTGTGGGAGGGGCTGAATTTGTTTTCAAATAGATGTTCAACGGTGTTGTTATACTTCATCCTTTTAATGATTTACGCAGTAAGGAAGTCAATTATAACTAAGTTCTGCACAGTCTACTTTGGTCAGAGGTAGTATATAATGATATTTCACCTATGCAGACTTTACAGTGCAACTTAGTGACACATGATGTGGTATCCATTTCATTAGACCACCTTTCATTTGTTATAGCTTGTTTCAGTTTTGCAGAATGCTACAGTTCCAAAAGTCAAAAGGGAGAAATATCTGTCCAGCCCAATTTCCATTGCCGGATGTGCAAAAATTAAATTCCTGGAGTGCTTCTGGGAAGTGCTTACAAGGAGTATTGATAGAATCACAGCAAAGAGGGAGTCAATTTATCCTTTGATTAAAAAAAAATCAGTGACTGGTAGCTGGGCATAGGTTTGTCCTGGGAGAGTGTTTTTTTTCTTAATTTCTGTAGGTCATTTGATTAAATTGTATTGGAGATACAAATCGCATGAGATGGGGCAGTCAGATGAATCTTGATCATAGTATTCTTCTCTTTCCTTCACCAGTTCCAACAGTGAGTGTATCAATGTGCAAACAGTTCAACCCCTGAGCATTGAGAAACTGTAGATTCAGATTCCAAAGATGACTGATACTTTGGGTCTCATCCTTGTTGACTTGCAGGCCGTGGATGTCCTATTTGTTGATAGCTCTGTTGTTTTGTTGAGATTCTCTTCGGCCTCCCTCCCACCACTACTAAGAAAAAGAGAGATTAGAACTGATGTTGGCTTGGAGGAGAGGGTGAAAGAGAAGAAAAGTGTCATTTGAAGTCCTAGAATTTCTCCATGTAGGAGTCTGATTGGGGTGAGAAGGCTGGAAAGTATTTGGATGCCAGATGGCTTTTTGCTGTCAGTGGTGTTTCTGCTTAAGATGCAAGGTTATCTTAATAGTATCTAATAGTATCTAAAGTAGTAGTATTTTGGGGAAATACTCAGCTGTTGTCTTTTTCCTTTTTTTGCTTCCTTTACTTTAGACACTGCTCTCCTGTCCACTACTTCTTCTCTGTCTTTACGTCTCATCACTGGGCCTCTCTCAGTGTCTGTTTCCCCAATCTACATCCCAAATTCCAGCTGTACATCTACAACCAGCTGGTCAGGTACTGTGCAATCTCTGCTTCTCGCTGATCAAGCATGCTGCCTTCCATCTAATGCACGTGGGGTTGGGGTGGTGGGAGTGAAGAGATTTATGCTGAGACATGGAGTTCATCCATATCTAATTTGTGGCTTTGAGTAGATGCATCAAGCTACTTTTTGGGAATAATCAGACTTTAAAGATTAATTGACCTGTGCTTATTAAAGAGACATCAAAGTTGCACTAACATTTTAAGCTGCTAATGTCAACAGAGCAATTTCACTTAAGGTTGAATTGTTTGTTTGACCATAGGAGAAAAACTGTCACAGAGCTAATTGAATGTATTTTTAAGTTGCCTACATAAATATATATTAGAAGCCTAAATATTTGTGTGATGGTGCCCTTTCATATGGGTTTTTGATGAGCACTTCAAATGTTCCCATTTTCTTTGGCTTGAGTTTTGTGGTCAGTGGTAAAGCAATTGGATTCTCAACTAACATTTGAAGTGGGAATGTGGAAGTGGAAGCTGCCCACAATGATCTAACAACAATCTAACAATCTCCATGATGAGAACTTCCATTTTGCCACCTGTAGTTGCTATTGAACATGATTCAGGGGCTTCTGACCATTAAGTATCAGCGATGTCATCAGGTTGCATCAGCAGCTCATCACATTGAAGAAATCTTACAGACAACAAATAGGCAGTAACGAGCAGATTTTATCATCTTCTTGCTTTGCAGAAAACAATACATATTGTCACGTACACATGGTAGTAAGGTAAAATCTGATATATAGCAGTTTAAAAAAAATCAGAATTCAGTACATATTTTGAAATGTTTATCAGAATGGAATGCACTTAACACAAAATTTAGATTTTAATCATCAAAGATATTCATTTGCAATACTTACAGAATTAAAAATCCAATTAACCTCGTGCAACGTAAAGCATCAAGAATAGCCCATCAGTTCACAGACCACACCAGACAAGGCTGCAAAGCACTGAATCTTTTGAAGGAGCAGGAAATCACTGGCGGTAACTTAAAGGTGTCCATGTTTTGTCGTCATTATAACTGTAAAATCTGCACCAGTCTCTCCTAACATTACATTTTGGATAATGTATTGGAATGTCATTGTCACAGCATTGAGAGTGCCCTTTCATGAAAAAATAACTGAAGTGTACATTAAATATTTTCTTCAAGTGACAAACATTTAAACATGTGCTGATAGCTCTTAAATCTCCATTAGAATTTAAAATTGTACTTCATTGATAGAATTGAAGGTACAAAATTTAGCTCGTCCACACTGCTCTTTTATACAATGGTCCTCTCAGGCAGATGGGGAGGGCCAGTTTTGGGAAGAATTCTCAACAGCCAACTATAAACAAAGGGCCATGAACAGAAAGAAATTAATTTTATTCTCACACAGCAGCTGACACACACACAGGTTTCTATCGCCCTGTTGATTTAGAGCTTTTAATCTTGTGAAAAGAGTTCCGAACACTTGGACAGATGGGCCTAGAGTTTAGGCTAGGCTACGATTTAAAAGTTTTTGAATTTTTTTCCCCCAATTATGACCTTTAGTTGTTATCAAATGTCAGCCCAAAATGGCTTGTCTTAATGTATCTCCAAGTGTTTTAGTATCTTTTTCGTTATTTTTAAATCTTGGGCTAGACTTTCATGCTAAACCAATGTTCACTTCTGATGAAGGGTATTCATAATGAAATGTTAACTCTTTCTTTTCCCACAGATGCAGCCTGACATGCTGAGTATTTCCAGCATTTTCTGTTTTTATTTTAGATTTCCAGCATCTGCAGGTTTTGATTACCAGCCTTAAATACATCAGAGTATTTCTTGATACAGATTTGCAAAACAAAAATTGCATTCCTAAATATTGGTCCATGGCAGAATTTCCGTTCAGTGGTGAGTGAATAAGTGGAAACTTGAGGGAATAAAAACTTAAAACAAAATGTTTGAGTGCAATGTAGGCTTGGGTTGTTTCCAACATTGAAACAGTCATTATGGTGCACAAGCAGCACATTCAGCCCATTAGTTCATTGAAAAGCAATTGAATTAGTCCCATTTCCCCCTTTCTATATCCCTACTGCCCTTTAAGTTTATTTCTCTCAAGGTGCCTTTCTGTTCTCCTTTTTAAAATCTCTCTGCCACCTTTGGAAGCAGCAAGTTCCAAATCAATACTATTTTCTGCATGAAAACATTTTTCTTCATCTCTGCACTATGTGTCCCCTGATCCTTGTACATCCAACAAATGGAAGCAGCTTTTCTTTCTTTCCTTTATTTAAAGCTATCATACACTTTCTTGAAATCTCTTCTCAACCTTCTTTGCTCCAAGAAAAAAAACAACCTTGGCTTCTCCACTCTAATCTTATAGCTAAAATCCCTCATCCCTGCAAACATTCCAGCAGATCTCCTTTGCACCATTTTAAGAACATTCAGATCTACCTAAAATACAGTGGCCAGCAGAATGCTATATTTGAGTTGTGGCTTAACCCAAGTTTTATAAAGGTTCAGCCTCACTTAGTACCTTTTATTTATGAAGCTGAATGTTCCATCTGCTTTGGTAGCTACTATCTCTATGTCCTGTCACCTTCAAAAGGCAATGCATCTAAATCTGAGTCCCTCTGTTCCTGAAGAACTATGAAATTAAGTCTATATTGCCTGCCCCAATCCCTTCTGCCAAAATCACCTCATATTTCACCATTAAATTCCATCTGTGGCTTGTTTACTCTCTCACTGTTTGCTGCATCTCTGAAGATTTGTATAGTAGGCAAATGTATTGTTATCCAATATGAAGTTACTTACATATATCAACCAAAAGCAGTGTTCCCTGCACTGACCCTTGCGATCATCAGTGTCAACTATCCTTCAGTCAAAAGTAGCCTTTTGTTGTTTACTGCCCTTTAGCCAATTTTTATCCAAGCTGACATTGGCCCTCTTGTTCAGTGAGCTTCAATGTTGTTAATTAACTATTTATGTATTACCTTTGTCGAAAGCTGCTTTAAAATCCATGCAAACAACCAACTATTCCTTGCATCCTTCTGTTACTTCATCAAAAAATTATTTGTTATTCAAACATTATCTTCCTTTTGCAAATCATTTTTGGAATATAATTAATTAAAACCTCGTGCATTGTTAATTCTTTTGCCTGATTATTATTTCTAAAATCTTGCTTACCCTTTCTTGATCATTTGCCACTTTGCAGTGCCCTGGCACTTTGCCCTGTACCTAGGGAAGATTGAAAGATTACGCCAAGGGCACTATTGTCTCTATCCTTTAGCAACCTGGCATGCAAGCTACCTAAAGCAGGTTACTTAGCCAGTATAAGTATAGCCAGCTTTTCCTGTACTTTCACTTTCATTGTCACCAATAGGGCATACCTCTCGATATTCTACATACAATTTACATGCCAATAGAAAATATTTTTGTTCCCATATGTTTGCTGACATTCTCTTCTCATACTCTTTGCCAGTCTTATTTTCCTCTTCACTTCCAACTATTTAGTCAGGTCTTTGCTTCAAGAATTCACCTGAATAACTTCTAACTGTGAACACTGATGTCATCAGCATTAGTTTTATTGTTCGCCTACTTAATTTTCCCATTTCTCAATCTAGTTTTGTTAGTCCCTCACTGGTATCATTCCCAAGAAGTTGAAGATTTTTCCCCAGAAGCAGTTTCACTTGGGAGAGATCCTAAGGGGTGTAGATCATTTTGGAACTCTTAAAAGAAAACAATCAGAGCTAAGAATAATCCCTAGTTCCAATGTATCAATTGGTACAAATTAACGTCAGCTAATGTGTAAAAGTTTTTGAAAACAGTTTCAAGGATAACTGTTGCAGATTAAAATGCAAAATTATGGTTGATGAAATTCAGATATTTACCTTCACCAAATGAAGCAAAAAAACTAAGTATGAAATTGTAATAAACCTATAAAAGTTTATTGACAAACACCAAAGAATTGATGACCCAAAAATAAAGTACGATAGAAGCTCGACATCCTGAAGTTGTATTGCTGAGTATTTCCAGCATTTTCTTTTTATTTGAGACTTGAGCCTGTCACACAAGGAACTGCAGGAACTAGTTGGATTTTTTTTTTGCATGTTCACCGTATACCTTCCTGTGCACCATTTGCTTCTTTCAAAGCACTTGTATAAAGCCCACTCACCTACAAAAGGATGACTGCTACCTGAAAATGTTGACAATATCAAACTCAACTGAAGATGTCTCACAGTTGAGTCATTTATATCCTTTTAATTTTCACTCTGAGCAGTAATCCTTTTACCTCCTACTCTTTAGGTTGCTGAGGAATATTACAAAACTAACTTGGGGGAATCATGGGCAATTCTCTTCATCGAGGGCTGAAGAATCATAATGCCTATGTTTCATATGCAGTTGAAGCTGAATAAGTTGATAACTGGATATATTCTTGCTGTAATCCAAGAAGCTGAATGCTTTGGGAGGTTGCACAAAGGATGCTATTGAGATGAAGGTTGTTCTTTAAGCTTGCGTTATTCATTAACATTTTCATTTGGTTTCTTTGCCTCAATCTGAATATTGCCCATCTGGTCTTGCACAGATGCCATCTCTTTCCACCAGGCATGTAGAACATTTTGTAGTCATTTTCCTTTAAGAACCAAAAAAAACAATATGAAAAAGTTCTTCAGACTAAATATTCCCATCAAGGAACCTATTTTTGATGAGTGAAAAGAATTTGGTGCTGTACTTCCACTGATTCAAGACTACAGTAGGGAAGAGCTGTAAGGATCCTCAAATCAATTCTGAAGAAAGAAACTTTGATGGAAATATTGCTGTTGTTAACATTTGCTATGATTAGTGGCCATGACTTCAAAGCTGCAACTTTCTGCATTGGTAAGATGGATACAACATCTCCTTTTCAAAAAAAAATCTCTGAATGATGCCAATACCATTCAAAGTTAGACAGATAACCATGGCTTAAACTGCATTAATAATGAAATGAGTCAAAATAGTCCAAGCGCTCTAGGATGGGATGGATAGAACTGGGACTTTGGTAGTCCAGTATTGACTAAAAATAGGTTATGATGAAATAGTAATATAAAGGGCACAGTTTGAAGAATCTAATATAGACACTTTCAGAAGAAGCATTGGTTTCATAATACATGCTGGAAAATCAAATGGAGTTGCTATTACTGTAAATGGCAAAAATGCTTTTCTAAAACCTAGAAAGTTGGTTTAAGTTTTGTTCACTTTATGTTTTGTGAGTGAAAGAATTTAAATGAGCTATCAATTTAATAATTTGATTAAGTAAATAGTCCTAATGTAGATATAATCAATGAATTAATTGGATTGCTCTGAAGCATTGTTATCATAAAGCTACACTTACTACCGTAAAAGACACCATACCAGTTCACACTGTTCTGAAATAATTCAAGGCAGTACACTTGCTCTATAAATTAGTCACAGCTATTACAGCCTTGTGTCCTTGCCTCAAATTTCCTTATCACATCTGAGCTACTCCATCTACCCAACTATTCTCAGATCATGGAAATGCATCCCACAACCCCCTTCTCTTTCAGTTGTATCCACATCATCTGCAAAGTCTACGATCGTGGTGTACATTGTAAATGTTTATTCTCTTGTTCTTCCAACCAGTCAGATTGTGATTTGAATAATAGCACAGAATTTAAATTCTGAAATTGTTTGAAGTAAGCCCTTTGTGGATGTAAATGAAAAATGCGGCATTCGCCTACAGTGGCTTTACATATTGGACTTAAATGAGCTTTTAGCAAATCTTGAAGTTCCATCTTCATGTAAGGTCAGGGGTTTCCAGCTTTTAAATACGCACTTTATAGGCATTGGAATAATTGTAGGCACAATTAGTGATCAAAGCTGGTAATGCAAAAGGCCAAGATTTGCATTGAAGTCTAGTTCTGGGTGAGAGACTTCTATTTCACAAGTATATGGGTTGGCTTTGGGATGAAATTCTGCTTAGTGAAAAATAGCCTTTTTAAGTATAGTGTCCTTGAGTAACCAAGGTGGAGAAATTCTGCTCAAGCCCAAAATATATCTTTCATTTTCCAAGTATTGATATTTTTCTAGTCTATTTTCAATGCTCAACAGAAGTCATTGTCATTTGGCTTCGTGGTGGTGGCAGGGGGGAGGGGTGAAACTGCAGTTGTGACAAAATAGATTAATAACTGTGCATAATTTTATCTACTATTTGATCAATTATTCTAGTAATGAGAAATGAAATCTAAATGATAAGAAAGCACTGATGTCTGTCTGACTCGAGTATGGCATTGATGCCTTTGGTGGGTTCTTCAACGTTCCAATTACAACCACGAGATTACATCTGAGGCTAGGTTAAGGAATGTGATTCAGCCTGGAGAAGTTTTCCTAAAAACGGTGCCATGCAATGGTAGTTTTCAATAGCATCAGCAAGTCTTTAAACTCATGTTAAAGTCATTGTGCTGAATGTCTTATATGCAGCACTGAGAGCACTGCTGTCGTATCATAGAATATCGGAATTGTACCCTGAAATTTATGGATAGTTAAACTATGATTCAAACACAGTGTCAAGTTGAAAATGTAAGAATTAAAACTTTGAGCTCTGGATTAAGACAATAGTACAAATAAATCCTGGTAATTACTGACTTTCTCCTGTGCTTGCTTTCTCCCTTTCTTTTGCTTGTATCACTGATGTTTCCATCAGGTTCCTCACCAAGCGAGAGCAAAAATTGATGCATCGGCGACGGCATGCAGAAGAGCTGCTTGAGTGGAAAAGACGGCTTGATGCTGAGGAAGCTGAGATTAGGCGGATGGAAAAATTGGCCTTGGCTGCATGGAACAAGGAGCTTAAACAAAAGGTGGCAAAGAGAGAAACAAATGAAAGAAGTCCAGGGTCTAAAGGTCAGTGTAGGACTCATTATTTGTTTTCCCTTGGATGGAATTACCAAATTGAAAACTGATTGGCAGTATTTTTGTGCAGCTCATACCATTGGAATTGGTTTATTTTTGTCACATACCAAGGTACAGTGAAAAACTTGTCTTGCATACTGTTCATACAGATCAATTCATTACACAGTGCATTGAGGTAGTACAAGGTAAAAACAATACAGAATGCAGAATAAGGTGTCACAGCTACAGAGAAAGTGCAGTGCAGGTCGACAATAAGGTGCAAGCTCATAAGGTAAATTGTGAGGTCAAGAGTCCATCTTATCGTACTAAGGAACCATTCTTATAACAGCGGGATAGAAGCTGCCCTTGAGCCTGGTGGTACGTGCTTTCAGGCTTTTGTATCTTTTGCCTGATGGGAGAGCGGAGAAGAGAGAATGTCCAGGATGGGTGGGGTCTTTGATTATGCTGGCTGCTTTACTGAGGCAGCGAAAGGTATAGACAGAGTCCATGGAGGGGAGGCTGGTTTCTGTGATGTGCTGAGCTGTGTGCACAGTTCTATGCAGTTTCTAAGAACTCTCTGCAGTTTCAGTGCAGGAAACATTGTACTTGAACCACTATGCTCTTCTGTGGAATTGTTACTTCATCTCATTACCCAAAACATAAGTCGCAACCAAGAGTTGTAATACAGGTACACAGACCACTTTATCTGCATACTTTTACAAGACCAGCCTGGTCCCATTTCATTTTTTTCCAGAGGCTTTAAGCTGCACCAAAAAGATCTGAAATGCCCACAAATGAGCAGAAGTGTGTCTGGGTGTACAACTTTTTTTTTATGCTTACCAATAAACAGCCAAATAAGCTTGATGTCTTCCTTGTGATCAATTTCCAAACTGCATGTGTTGTGGGACACCTTAGCTGTAATTCTCATAGAGGAACGTCTTTACACACCTGCACCTTTAATTTTAAACGAATCACTGCTTGTAGGTATCGATACATTCAATATATTAATGGTTATTTGGGGCACATGTTGGGCACTGTGTTACCTTCAGGAAGTCTGTGTTCCTATGCCTTGCAAATAACAAGGAATGAATATGATTTGTGGACAAATGGACTGTTTTGTGTTGGAGTTGTTACTTGATAGAAGTGAACTAACATGGAGGTTAATCTAGATTCTTTGGATGAGCATTTATATATGCCAATATATATGCAACTCTCGCTGATAGTACCCAATCAATTCCCTTTGCACCACACAACTAAAAGGCGGTTCTACTACATTGCCCTTCTAACTTGGGGGGGGGGGGGGGGGGGGTGAGAAAAAACAACAGTCACCACTACTAACAGTAGTTTGGCATTATCATGAGTGTTTATCTTCTCTCTAGATACAGCCAGTGAGGAAGAATGCTCAGCACCTCCTCAATCTCGCCTCCACAGTGACAGCTCCATTCCATATGAAATTGGAAGCCCACTTGCACAGACTGTAGAATCAGCATCAGCTGTCCTCCGGACATCCACCAGCCCTGAGCACAGTGTTTTCACAGATGATAGTTATTCCCAGGACTTTGAATATGTTGCAACACCTAGCAAACAGGTAATCTAAATGCTTCTGTTTTTTACTTAAAAACTCTTTAAAAATAATGGTTTCCTAGATATCTTGTGATAAAGAACATTTGCTGAGTTTAGTACAAAAGCCAGACAGAGGAGAAGGTCACTCTTCAATCTAAGTCTGGCCTAATTTGGTTGATTACAGAGCAGAATAGTTAGCTTCTGTACCTCTGGGTTAGAGAGGAGGTGGGTGTGGGAGGTTAGAGGACTGATTTGGGCTGGTGTCTGATCCTGATAACAAACCTCGTGCTGGTGTGTGTATGTTTTTGTTATTGATCCAAGAGTTTCATGATCAAAAAGCCTGCTGAAAAACTCTGTCGCCATTCCTGCTATATGATTATCCTGTGGGTATTAGAATTCTAGGCTTAAGGTGCATGGAAACATGAGAAACCGTTCAGCCTCTTCACTTTGTCTGAAAACCAATAAAAATAAAAAATACAGGAAATGCACAGCAGGTCAGACAGCATCTGTGGAAAGAAATAAACTTACTTTTTTAGGCCGGAGACCCTTTGGTTCTGATGAAGAGTCTCTAACGTGAAATGTGAACTTTGTGTTTTTTGTTGTCCCATTGATGATGCCTGACCTGCTGAGTATTTACTGTATTTTCTGTGCTTTGTTTTTCCTTCACTTTGTTCCATAATTTAATTGACTCCATCTTACTTGCCTTTTGGTCTTACCTCTCCTGATATCCTTGCCTATCAAAAATCTATCAACTTCAGTCCTGTATTTTTCATGATTTCTTTCCTGAAAACTATAACTCTAACTTTGAGATGGTGTTCTCCTTGCTCCGGATTGCATTGCCAGAGGAAATGTATTCTCTGCATCTTATTGAATTCCCTTATTAGAGTTATAGAGCCACAGCCCTTCTGCCCTCCACGTCTATATTGACCACCAAGTACCTATCTATCCTAACCCCATTTACCAGCACTTGTCCATGGATGCCTTGGAGATTCAAGTGCTCATCCAGATGCTGCTTAAATGTTGAGTATACCTGCCTCCACCTCCATCACCCTAGGCAGAGCGCTCCAGATTCCAACTACCCTCTGGTGAAAACATTTTTCGTCAGATCTTCTCTTCTCACCTTAAATCTACGTACCTCGGCTATGGGCAAAAGCTTCTTACTATCTACTCTATCTTTCCCCCCCTACTTTAGTATACTTCTACAGGTCCTCCTCCTCCTCCAAGGAGAATATACCCAGCATATCCACTTTCTCCTCATAACTGAAACACTCCATCCCAGGCAACATCCTGGTAAATCTCCTCTGCACCTTCTCCAGTACACTCGCATACTTCCGATAATGTGGCGACCAGAACTGCACATGATATTCCAGCTGTGGCCTGACCAATGTTTATAAAGTTGTACAACAGTCCCCTTGTTCTTATATTCAATGCCCCACAAATGAAAGTCAGCATCTCAAATACCTTCTTCACTATCTTATCTAACTGTGCTGCCAACTTCAAGGATCTTTGGACTTGTACAGCAAGTTCCCTTTGTTCCTCATGTCTTACTATTCATTGAGTATCATAATGACACATTAATAATGCCTCTTGTGTTCATATCCAAATTATTAATGTATGTGACAAATGGCAAGGGTCCTACACCATCCCAGTGGTACACCACTGGCCACAGATTTCCAATCACAAAAGCAACTCTTCACCATTATTCCATCTCTTATTACAAAGCCACCTTTTGGATCCAATTTGTCAACTTGCCTTAGGTCCCATGTACCTTGTAGGACCTTGTCAAAGGCCTTACTGATATCTAGGTAGATAAAATCAATTGCATTGCCCTCAACAATATGTTTTGTTCCTTCAAAAATAACTCAAGTAAGTCGGGCAGGATCTCCCATGAACAAAGCCATGATGGCTATCCTTGATCAATCCTTGCCATTCCAATTGTAGATACTGTAAATCCCATGCTGAGAATATTTCCAATTATTTCCAATAATTTCCCAACCACTGACATTAGACTCACTTGTCTGTAATTACCTGGCTTATCCCTGCTACCCTTTTTTAGTAAAGGTACCACATTTGCTGCCTCCATCTGACACCTCACTTACGTCCAGTGAAGATTTAAAAATCTCTGTCAGGGTGCCACAATCTCCCCCCTTGCCTCCCATGGCAGCCTGGGATACATCTCATCAGGTTCTGGACATTGATTCACATGTATGTCTGTTAACACCGCTAATTCATCCTCCTTCTTAACTTGCTCTCATTGACCCCTTTCCTGAAACACACAACTACCATGTTTTTCTCCTTGGTGAATACAGATGAGAAGTATTCATTTAAGATCTTGCTTGAATCCTCCGGCTCATGCACAAATTGCCCCTTTGGTCTCTGGGCCCCACTCTTTCCAAGTTTGCTGTCTTTCAATATACTTATAAAATGCCTTCAGATTCTTCCAATTTAATTGTGTTAAGCATCCAAACCCCATATTTCCTCCATTATCAATATAGTGTACTTTTGTAACTTATTTCCATCTCTTAGTTCATCAGCTACTGAAATTGTGGACCAGACTGTTCAATAGCATTCCTGATTGGCCTTGCATCCTCCACCTTTGATTAATGAACTTAATCAAAGTTTTGCCACATATCCTAACTTGCACCAAGTTTTGTTCACCTATTATCCCTGTACTCACTGACTACTCATTTTTAGTCCTGATCTAGAACCCCTTGGTTTTTAAATTTTTTTTCCAGGTCACACCATGCTCCTTGCCTTGCTATCTCTATAATGAAGGCCTCCAGGCCTCAACCTCAGACACTTGTACATCAGATTTGATGACTATCATCCATACCTTCAGCTGTCTAGACCCTGTCCTTTAAGACCACATTCCTTTAAAAAAAATCTGTTCTTTAAGACAGTCAGTAGAGCTACCTCTTCAATCAAGCTTTTGGTTGCCCAAAATACCTAATGTAGCTGGTGACAACTTTGATAATTGTTCCTGTGAAATGACCTGGGACATTTAATTTTATTAAAACATTTCGTCTTTGTTAAATTCACAGACAGCAGTGAGATAAGTATCCAGTTGATCTGTTTTTGATGATGTTGGCATTGGAATACGAAGAGCTCCCTTCCATTTAAGTACTACTGTGGGATTGTTAACATCCACCTGACCAGACTGAAGGAATTCTAGAAAATGGGGTCTGCCAGGGTTTTGTTTTAGTATTTCATCCAAAAGACTGGGCATGTGAAGAGGCTTAAAATGCCTTTCCTGCCCATCTGATCTTCCTTTAATCAAATCAAAAATACTAACAGCTAGGGAACTAATCTGTTGCCATCCCCTTCCCCTTCTGCAGTCTGCTTCCTCGAAAGTGAGCGTCAGTACATCAAAGCAAGATGGTAAGAAAAGTAACTCCGGCCTCAGTTTACAGATCAGGCCTGAAGTAAAGTCACGCCAAGCATCCTGCAGCTGGTCTGATGAATCTGTTTCTGTGACGCAGTCAGGTAAGAAGTTTCTAACAGCCATGTGAGACTTTCGGTAATTTATTGTAAATATTTGGGAGGAATTCACAGAATTCCATTTAACCACAACTAAAATTACAGTATATTGGGACAGTCTCAAAATAGATCTGGTAGCTCAGCCAGGCATTCACAAAGGGTTGCACCATCAGCATCAGCAGAACTGCAATCTGTAACCTCAAGGCCTGGTATATCACTCCTTTCGAACAGTACTATCAAGCTGGGGACTATTGAAGCCAATGCTGGTTCAGTGGCGAATATAGAAAAGTGGTGGGTGTTGTAATGGGTGTATCCGAGGACAAGATCTCAACCTAATGAAGGTGCAACACAGGATCATCAGCTTGTTAAATGGCAAAAATAGCATGAGCTAAATGATCCCCCCAACCAATGGATCAGATCAAAGCTCTGCCACCCTGGTGCACAGAGTCATGAATGGTGATAGATAATTAGCCAGCTAACATGAGGACAATATGCTCTAAAAATCCCCACCTTCAATTAAACCAGAACCTAGCACGAACTTTGTGAAACTATATTCAGCCAGAAGCACTGAGGGGATGATGCATCTGTGCTTCCTCCCAAAGTCCCCAGTGTTGTGATGGTAGTCTTCAGTCATATCAAGGAATGAGTGGGTACCAAGCAAAGCAATAATAATGAAAATGGGCACCATCCCATCGGTTGTGCTCAAGAGTGGTGCTCTAGAACTAACAAGGCTGGGGCTCTGGCCATGGAGCCTGTAGCAGAGCTGGGGCTCTGGCCAGTTGGTGTACCATGAGATTGGGCTCTGGCCAGTTGGTGTACCACGAGGCTGGGGCTCTAGGTGCTTAATTGATTTTTTGGGGGATCTTGGCAATTCAAGCTGTCAACATTTCTTTCCCATCTCTACTTGCCCTTGATCTATTGGTTTACTAGGCCAATTCAGCACTCCTGCTGAATTGGCCGAGTAAGCCAATAGATCAAAAGCCATCCACTTGGAGTGTTTAGGCCAGATAAGAAGACAGAGTTCTTCTCTTGAAGCACATGATGAACCACATAGGTGCTTATGACAATCTGGTTGTTTTTGTGGTTGTCGTTACTGAAGCGTTGTTTTCCAAGATATTCCACAGCTCTGTGGTAGCTTTGAATTTTGCTCACTGGATCATTAGTCTAGTAATTTAACCACTATGCCACCACCAAATAGAAGGGGCTGGGATCTGACTAGCCTGTGTGTGCACGAAATGTGGCTTTGATCAGCATGTGTATTAGCCGAATTGTGGGCCTTAACAGTGCATTTAGTGAGTTTGTGGGTCTGATTGCTCTGTGTGTACAGTAGGCAGCCTTGGACGATGTTTACAGGAGGATTATGGGCTTGAGCGGCCTGTGTGTACCAGGAAGACAATGGGTCTGATCGGAATATGTGCACAAGACTCGCCTTGATCAACCTGTGCATATTGGGGGACTGTAGGGCTGAAAGGACAGTGCATGCAGCAGGATTGTCTGATTAGCCAGTGCATTGACGCCTGTGGCTGTGATTATTCTGTGTGTAGAGCAGGATTGTGGATCAATTGGTGCACACACCAGGGCTACGTGGTTAGTCGTGTACAGGGTAGTGAAGACTTGGATCTTGGTACATGCGTGATGACAAAAAATTATGCAAGTGAAAAGCCCAAACATTGCTGTCCCGAATGAGAAGCACTTGTTTCATTTTCGAGGTGCTGAGAGGCAGGAGGCAGAGCAGTAGCGGGAAGTTTATAAAAAAGAAAGCCCTTCTTGATTGGCTTATAGAGCTCTTCGGGAAAAGCACTTCTTATTGGCTAATTGTGAGACACATCTGCCAATAAAAGGAAAGCAGGCTGCAGCAAAGTGGGCATTGTGAGAGTGGGCCAGTGTTTGAGTGGTAAATTAAGAGACTTTGGTGAGCAGAGGTGCAGATTAAGGTTCCTTGGATTTCCTTTTTAATCTTAGAGCATTCAGATGGCCGTTAGTGCAGTGGCATGCTCCTCCTGCAGGATGTGGGAGATCAGGGAGACTTCCACTGTCCCTGAGGACTACGCCTATGGGAAGTGTGCCCAGCTGCAGCTCCTGACTGACCACGTCAGCTGGATGTACTCAGGATTATCCAAGATGCTGAGAGTTTCATAGATATGAGTTTTAGCGAGGTGGTCACACTGAAAGTACAGGCAGAAAGTAGTTGAGTGACCACCAGGAAAGGAAAAGCGAGTAGGCAGAGAATGCAGAATTTCCCTGTGGCCATTCCCCTCAAACAAGTATACCATTTTGGATACTGTAGGTTGGGAGGGGGGGGTGGTGCGTGGGGGTGAATGACTCTTCAGGAGAAGGCAGCAGTAGCCAGATCTGTGGCACCAGGACTGGCTCTGAGGCTCAACGGGGAAGGTTGAAGGCAAAAAGGACTATAGTGATAGGGGACTCGATAGTTAGGGAGGCAGACAGGAGATTCTGTGGCTGCAAAAAGGACTCCGGAATGGTGTGTTGCCTCCTGGTGCCACGGTGCAGGCTGTCACAGAGCAGCTGCAGAACATACTCAAGGGAGAGGGGGAGCAGCCAGAAGTCATCGTGCACATTGGAACAAATGACATATGTAGAGAAAGGGGTGAGGGCCTGCAGAGTAAATATAGGGAGCTAGGGATGAAGTTAAAAAGCAGGACCTCGAGAGCATTAATCTCTGAATTAGTTCCAGTGCAACATGCTAGTGAGGGTAAGAATAGGAGGATATGGCAAATGAATGAATGGCTGAAAAATTGGTGAGGGGGCAGGGATTCTGATTTTTTTTTGGATCACTTCTGGGACAGAGGTGACCCGTACAAGAGGGACAGGTTACAACTGAACTGGAGGGGGGCCAATATCCTCGTAGGCAGATTTGCCAGAGCTGTGAGGGAGGTTTAAACTAGATTGGCAGAGGAAGTGGGATCCCAAGCATCAGGGATGTAAATGAGAGGCTGGGAACTGATGCAGAAGTCAGTGACAGCAAGTTGAATAGGCATGACAGACAGGAGAATGGCCAGGAGCAAGGAAAGCTGGTCAGATTAAATTGCATTTATTTCAATGCAAGAGGTCTGACAGGTAAGGGGGGTGATTTTGGGGCTTGGATAGCGACATGGGACTGGGATATCATAGCCATTACAGAAACATGGCTAAGGGAGGGACAGGACTGGCAGCTTAAACCTGTGTGGAAGCAACAACTTACCTCACAAGACAGCAAAATCCACTCCAGGTCTTCCAAGCTTACCTCCCAGTCCATATGGATCCATTCCAGGTCTTCCAAGTCTGTTCACTGGCAGTCACTTACCTTCCAGTCCAGGTGAATCCACTCCAGGTCTTCAAGGTCTAGCAAGGAGTTACTTACCATCCAGTCCAGGGGAATCTACTCCAGGTCTTACAGGTCGGACCCTAAACAATAACTTAACTGGTGGCTCCACTTCAGGACCGAAGAGTCGCTGCCACCTATCTTGGAAATGTGGCAAGAGGGCTGGGCTGCAGGTGAGGCTGAAACAACGTGGATACAAGACCCCCCTTCCCAGCTAACGTCCATTCCATTGAGAACAAAGTTGATGAACTAAGGGCAAGACTGACCTACCAAAGAGAACTGAAGGACTGCTGTGTACTTTGTCTCACTGAAACATGGCTTACACCTGTCTCACCTGACTGCTATTCAACCTGAGGGCTTCTCAATTCATCGAATGGACCATACGGCGTCCTCAGGCAAAGTTAAAGGCAGAAGGGTCTGCTGCTTATTCAATAACTTGAGGTGCTCGGACATGATGGTCCTGGTGAGCTTCAGTTCACCCAGCCTGGAATATCTAATGGTGAAGTGTTGACCATTCTATCTGCCAAGGGAATTCACTTCAGCTATCCTGATGGCAGTCTACGTCCCACCACAGACGGACATGTAGCCTGCACTCAATGAGTGCAATGACTCCGTGGTCAACAACCTTGAGACAGGATACCCTGAGGCCCTTTTCATTATCTCAGGTGACTTCAATCAGGCCAACCTTGAGTGTGTTACCAAAATACTACCAGCACATCTCCTGCTCCACCAGAGGCACTAACACCCTTGACCACTGCTATACAACCATCAAAGATGCCTTCCGAACCACCCCTCGTCACTTTGGGAAATCAGACCACCAGGCTGTGCTCCTTCTCCCTGCATACAAACAGAAACTGAAACGGGAGGATCCGGTACAGGGAGTCGTGCAGTGCTGGTTTGAGGAAGCAGATGACCTCCTACGTGACTGCTTTAAGACAGTGGACTGGTCCATGTTCAAAGACTCGGCTGCCAGCCTTGATGATAATGCCACCACCATCACAGACACTATCAGCAAGTGTTAAGGGCTGTGTACCAAAGAGGACAATACGGGTGTTCCCAAACAGGAAACTGGGAGATCCACTCCCTACTGAAGTTGAGGACTGTTGCACGCAAATCTGGTGATCCTGATCTGTACAAGAAATCGAGATATGACCTTCGGAAAGCTATCAGAGATGCCAAGAGGCAATACCGACTCAAAGTAGAGTCCCAGCTCAGCCGTCAGTTATGGCAGGGCTTACATGCCATAACAAGCTACAAGACGAAGTCGGGCTGCATAGTTAACAACGGCGAATCCCTTCCTGATGAAAACGCATTCTATGCATGTTTTGAACAGAGGGGAAGTGGATTGTCACCACCCACCCTGACAGCCTCCAATGCAACTGAACCTGAGGTCACCATTGAGGACGTAAGATCAGTCTTCCGGAGAGTGAACACGAGGAAAGCATCTGGCCCAGATGGTGTCCTGGGCTGTGTGCTCGGATCTTGTGTTGATCAGCTGGCAGTAGTATTTGCGGACATATTTAACCTCTCCCTGCTTCAATCTCAGGTTCCCACCTGTTTTAAGAAGACCACTATTGGTACCGAAGAAAAACAAGGTAACATGCCTCAATGGCTACCGATGGTGCTCTGACATCCACCATCATGAAGTGCTTTGAGAGGCTGGTCATGGCACGCACCAACTCCAGACTCCCAGACAATCTTGACCCACTGCAATTCGCCTATCGCTGAAACAGGTCTACAGCGGATGCCATCCCCCTGGCCCTACACTCAGCTCTGGAGCATCTGGACAGTAAAGACACCTACGTTAGACTATTGTTTATTAACTACAGCTCTGCCTTCAATACAATAATCCCAAGCAAACTTGTCACCAAACTCCAGATCTAGGACTCAACCCCTCTCTCTGTAACTGGATCCTTGACTTTCTAGCCAACAGACTGCAATCAGTGAGGATAGGCAGCAATACCTCCAGCATGATTATTCTCAGCACTGGTGCCCCACAAGGCTGCATCCTCAGCCCTCTACACTACTCCCTATATACTCATGAGTGAGTGGCCAGATTCTGCTTTGACTCCATCTATAAGTTTGCAGATGATACCACCGTTGTAGGCCGTATCTCAAACAGCGATGAGTCAGAGTACAGGAAGGAGATAGAGAGCTTAGTGGAATGGTGTCATGACAACAACCTTTCCCTCAGTCTCAACAAAACAAAAGAGCTGGTCATTGACTTCAGGAAAGGGGGTGGTGTATATGCATCTGTCTACATCAACGGTGCTGAGGTTGAGAGCTTCAAGTTCCTGGGAGTGAACATCACCAACAGCCTGTCCTGGTCAAATCACGTAGATGCCACGGCCAAGAAAGCTCACCAGCACCTGTACTTCCTCAGGAGGCTAAAGAAATTCAGTTTATCCCCTTTGACTCTCACCAACTTTTATCAATGTACCATTAGAAAGCATCCTATCTGAATGCATCACGGCTTGGTACGACAACTGCTCTGCCCAGGACCACAAGAAACTGCAGAGGGTTGTGGACACAGCCCAGCGCATCACAGACACCAGCCTCTCTTCCTTGGACTCTGTCTTTACCTCTCGCTGTCTTGGCGAAGCAGCCAGCATAATCAAAGACCCCACCCACCCAGGTCATTCTCTCTTCTCTCCTCTTCCATCGGGTAGAAGACACAGGAGCCTGAGGGCACGTACCACCAGACTTAAGGACTGCCTCTACCCCACTGTGATAAAACTATTGAATGGTTCCCTTTTATGATGAGATGGACTATGACCTCATGATCTACCTTGTTGTGACCTTGCACCTTATTGCACTGCACTTCCTCTGTAGCTGTGACAATTTACTCTGTACTGTGATTGTTTTTACCTGTACTACATCAATGCACTCTGTACTAACCCAATGCAACTGCGCTGTGTAATGAATTGACCTGTACAAGCAGTATGCAAGACAAGTTTTTCACTGTACCTCAGTACAAGTGACAATAATAAACCAATAGCGGTGGAGGAAAGAAGAGGGGGAGTTGCATTTTTGATCAAGGGGAGTGTCACAGCAGTAGTCAGATGAAATTACTGAAGGATCATCCAGTGAGGCTTTATGGGCGGAGCTGAGAAAATCAAAGAGGATGATCACGTTGGGATTGTACTATAGGCCCCCAAATAGTCAATGGGAATTATGCAGGGAGATTGCAGAGTTGCAAGAATAATAGGGTTGTCATAATAGGGGATTTTAATTTTCCTAATACAGACTGGGACTGCCATACTGTTAAGAGCTTAGATGGGGTAGAATTTGTTAAGTGTGTTCAGGAAAGTTTCCTTGGGCAATATATAGAGGGCCCTACTAGGGAAAAGGCAAAGCTTGACCTGCTCTTGGGTATTAGGGTGGGTAAGTGACTGAGGTGACAGTGGGGGAGCACTTTGAGGCCAGTGACCATAGTTCTATTAGTTTTAAACTAGTTATGGAAATGGACAGAACTGGTCCACAGATTGAAGTTCTAAATTGGGACAAGGTGAATTTTGATGGTATGAGACAGGAGCTTGCAAAGGTTGATTGGAGTAGGTTGTTTGTGGACAAAGGGATCACAGGCAAATGGGAGGCTTTTAAAGATGAGATAATGATAATTCAAGGTCTGCATGTTCCTGATGGAGTGAAGGGCAAGGCTGGTAGGAGTAGGGAATTCTGGAATGACAAAGGATATTGAGGCCCTGGCCAAGAAAAAGGAGGGGGTGTGGGTCAGGCACAGGCAGCTGTGATCAAGTGAATCCCTGGAGGAGTATGAGGGATGCAGAAATGTACTCAAGAAGGAAACCAGGAGGGCATGAGATAACTTTGGCAGAGAAGATTAAGGAAATTCCAAGGAGATTTTATATTAAGGAAAAAAGAGTAACTAGAGAGAGAATAGGGCCCCAAAAGGCCAAAAGGGACACCTTTGTGTGGAGGTGCAGGAGATGGGCAAGGTCCTTAATGAATATTTCCCCTCTGAGAAAGGCGTGAAGACTTCAGAACTAGGAAAACTAAATGGGAGGTCTTGGAGTTAGTTTGCATTACAGTAGAGGAGGTGCTGGATGTCTTAAAAGGTATGAAGGTAGATAAATCTCCAGGGCCTGACCAGGTTTATCCAAGTACACTGAGGCTAGAGAAGAAATTACAGGAGCCCTGTCTGAGATACTTGCATCATTGTTAGCCACGGATGAGCTGCCCGTAGATTGAAGGGTAGGGAATGTTGTGCCTTTATTTAAGAAGGAGGGTGTAGAAATACCTGGGAGCCATAGGCCAGTAAGTGTAACATCTGTCGCAGGTAGGTTACTGGAGAGGACTCTGAGGGATAAGATATACATATATCTGGAAAGATGGGGGTTGATTAGGGGTAGTCAATATGGCTTTGCGCATGGGAGATCATGTCTTACGAACTTGATTGAGTTTTTTGATGAGGTGACTAAGAAACTTAATGAGGGCAGAGCGGTAGACATGGTTTATATGGACTTCATTAAGGCCTTTGATAAAGTTCCACATGGTAGGCTGTTCTGGAAGTTTAGATCGCATGGAATCCAGGGAGAGCTGGCTAAGTTGGATACACAATTGGCTTGATGGTGTAACGCAGAGGGTGATGGGAGGTTGTTTCTTGGACTGGAGGCCTATGACTAGTCATGTGCCTCGGGTCAGTGCTAGACCCATTGTTATTTGTCATTTATATCAATGATTTGGATAAGAATGTATAAGGCATGGTTAGTAAGTTTACAGATGACACTAAAATAGGTGGTATTTGAAGAATACAATGAAGAAGGTTATCAAAAATTACAGGGGGATCTTGATCAGATGAGTGAGTGGGCCAAGGAATGACAAATGGAGTTTAATTTGGATAAGTGCGAGATGTTGCATTTCAGAAAGTCAAATCCAGGTGGGACTTTCACAGTGAACGGCAAGGCCCTGGGGAGTGTTGTAGAACAGAGGGACCTTGGAGTACAAATACATGGTTCGCTGAAAGTGGAGTCACAGTTGGACAAGGTAGTGAACAAGGCTTTTGGCACACTGGCCTTCATAAGTCAGGGCATTTGGTATAAAAGTTGGGAGGTCATGGTGCGGTTGTACAGGACACTGGTGAGGCCGCACTTGGAGTATTGTGTTCAGTTTTGATTGCCCTGCTATAGGAAAGATGTTATTAAACTGGAAAGAGTGCAGAAAACATTTGCAAGGATGCTGCCAGGACTTGAGGGACTGAGTTATAGGGAGAGGTTGGACAGGCAAGGACTTTATTCCTTAGAGTGTAGGAGACTGAGAGGTGATCTTATAGAGGTGTACAAAATCATGAGGGGCATAGATAGGGTGAATGCACTCAGTCTTTTTTCCAGAGTTGGGGTATTAAGAACTAGAGGGCATAGGTTTAAGGTGAGAGGGGAACGATTTAAGAGGAACATGAAGGGCAACTTTTACACAAAGGGTGGTGTCCATGTGGAATGAGCTGCCAGAGGAGGTGGTTGAGGCAGGTACAATAACAACTTCTAGAAGACAATTGAACAGGTACATGGATTGGAAAGTTTAGGAGGTATGGGCCAAACGCTGGCAAATGGGACTAGCTTAGATGGGGCATCTTGGTTGGCATGGACCAATTGGGCCAAAGGGCCTGTTTTAGTGCTGTATGACTCTAAGTGGGAGTTTGTTTATCTCTGACAGCTATTAGTGTTGAGTCACATGTATGTTAACTGGAAATATAAATTTCAATTACCAGTAATTGAATATAAAGTAAGAGTAAAATTGTTAGTAGTTTTCTTCCTGCTGAGGTTGTATTTTGAATGATAAATGATTGGTTAAAATGGAAGCTACTACCTGCTATAACCTCGATTTGATTACATCCCTTACAGAGACAGCATCTGACCAGAGTGATATAGAGGGCAGGATTCATGCATTGAAGGATGAGCTGAGGAAGCGCAAATCCATTGTAGACAAACTGAAGAAAGAGCAAAAGAAGCGTCAGAAGGAGAGATTGAAAGCACAGGAGGCGAGTCTCATTAAACAACTCGAGGTGGGATTATCATAGCACCTTCTTACCTGGACTGTCCTGCCAGTCTTCACTGAGATCAATAAGAGAGTTGCATGTTTTTCCTACTCAAATCAATTTGCTATCCACAATAGCTTTTTTTAAATTTAGAAAATTATTGAGGAAATGAAGTGTTTGGTTATTCAAAGGACTTGATCTAGGTTTATTCTTTGTTTCTGCTCCATTAATGGAAAATCCTTTACATCACACTCAAATCATTCTTAAGGACCTTTTCCAAACCCCTCTGCATTGCCATATTCCTTCCTACTTTTCAAAAGCCTTTCAAAAATATGCATTATTCAATGGTGCTTTAGGTTGTCTCTCCTCAAGCTGTCTCCCCCCATATGCTATTGTTATTCTGCTCTGTATCCACTTCTTTGTTATAGCAGCTTGAGGCATTGTTTTATTAAAGACTGGAGAAATCTGGATTGTTCCAGTCTTTGCAATTTAATCTGAAAGTTTTGCTGTGGAAGAGTAGGGGGATCCTCAGCTCAGAAACTTGTTTTTAACAGCATTTAACTAAGTTGCCATCCTATGAATGTTTTCAGTTGTCAACCTTGATCAATTTACTAACTAATAAATTAGATTTATTAATCCGAGAATGCTTTTGCTGTTTACTTAATACGTATATGAAAAAAATGTGATTATTTAAATCTGAACGTTTAAACTCTCTATTACTTTTTTTCTCTTGTATCACCAGTCCTACGATGAATTTATTAAAAAGACCCAAGCAGAACTAAGCAAAGAAGTGTCCAGTTCAACCAAACCACAAATCAAAACCCCTTCCTCCATTGCTGCTGAGAAGCCTAAGATTAAACCACTTTCTCTACAAAGGTAATGTCACTGTGGAGCAGTACAGCCTTAATATGAAAAAATTCTCAGAATATTGGTTGTATTGCTGCTTAATAGGTTAAGCATATGCATGCCTACATAGCCTATTGAAAGTACTTCTGTCAAAGTTAGGTTGTACTTGACTGTTCCTCAATTACTTAACAGACTTTAAGGAGTGGTACTTTTACCTAGAAGGCAGAGCATAGAACAATGCCGGTGACCTTTGAAAGATCATTGAACTGAAACATGAATTCTGTTTCTCTCTTCATAGACATGGCCTGACCTACTGAGTATTTCCATCATTCTGTTTAGGTTTCCAGCATCTGCGGTATTTTGCTTTTGTGTTTTGAAAGTTTACCTAAATTCCTAGCAGTTTTTTTTTTAAATAGCTGATTGCCCCATCCAATGATGTAACTTGTTTTTTTTCTTGCAGTTTAATGATATTAAGTAAAATTTGCTCTGCTTCTTAAGAATGTGGGTTTTGGCTCAGAAATGTATCAGGGCAGCTTGCTGTAACATGACACAGTTTTTTCAGGATTCTGACTGGGAGATTTGTTGAGTTGCTAGTCCTATTTATTGGAGATTCTGAATGTTAGGCTGAGATGATGAAACATTACATTTCAGCAACTGAAAGTCAAAAATCTGCAGGTGCTGGAAGTCAGAACAAAAAATTCTGGAAAAACTCGGCAAGTTGTGCAGTATCTATGAAAAGAGAAGCAATCCACATTTTGGGTATGCAACCCTTTGTCAGAACATTTGGCCATCACTGCAGAGTTAAGCTGAATGTATTCCACAGACAATATGATAGTCAGCTGCCAAGTTCTTGAGCTTAAAATTTGATTCTGTTTTTTGTTTTCAGGACTGAATCTGCAAAGAGCTGGAAATCCCTTACTGAGGGTGAAAGATCCAAAGTGTCACTGGGCTCCCTTGTTAAACAGGGTATGTGTATCCATGATCACAATCAGAACTATTAATTTTGTATGTTGAAAGGCTCTATGTGTAAACACCTGAGATAACATAAAGCTTCCAGCGTGGCCTGAGGTGGAGCCACCTGCACTCATACATGGCTTTCACAGTCGGTGAGGCTCCAGCCCACTGGCTGTCTCTTATTGAATGTTTGTGAATGTCAAAGATATTCAGCAGCATCCTCAATTATTCAGGGCCATTTAAATATAAAATGTTTTTCAAAAAAACATCAGAAATGTTTTTAAGTTGAAAGACTAAAAATACAAATACTTTTAAAATTAGTTGAACAACTAAATTGAGTTTTAAAAAATCTACCTGCCTGTCTCTTGAGCCAAACTCATAGAACCTTGAAAATAGACACGATAGGAAGAGGCCATTCGCTAACTGTATGTGTGATGGTCAAGAAAGAGAACTACCCAGCTTAATTCCTCCTCCTAGCACTGCCTCTGTAGCCCTGCAGATCACAACTCTTCAAATATACATTCATTAACTTTTTAAATATGATGTGACTTTCTGCCTTTAAACATTTCAGATCCCTCTACCATCCTCTGGATGAAAATACTTTTCCTTCTCTCCCTTTTAATGGTGCTAGCAGTTGCTTTAAATCTGTATGCCTCAGATTTTTTAACCCCTCTGCTCAGGAAATAAGTCCTTTCCATTTACTGCATCTAGCTCTCTGTTTTATACACCTCAATTAAGACTAGAAAATAACCCAAACTTATCCAGTCTTTCCTCCATAGTTACAATCTTCCAGGTTTGGCAATATCCTTGTACATCTCTCGTAAGACCTACCTGGAGCCCCACAATCCAGGCTGTTCATCTGGTATAGTACTGAGGGATTACTCCTCCAATGGAGATGCTGTATTTTCAATGCAGTGGTAATCAGGAGCCTGCTTGGTTTTATGACTGTAACAAATCTTATGGTCCTAATCAAAGAAAAGCAGGAATGTTCTTTCTGGAGTACTGGCCAACACTTACCTGGCAACCTACACTTAAAACATTATCTGGTCAGTTATCTCATTACTCTTTGGCTTTCTTATAAGACTGGACTTTCTTTCTTATGAGATTGGACTTTAGGAATTTTTGTTACAAGGACTTTGGGATGCCCTAATGTCTTGAAAGGCAATGTATAGATGCAAGTTTTTTTTCTTTAAAGAAATCAATTGAGCAGCACTGATTGTTTTTTGTTACAGAACAAAGACCCTCAAGTCCTGATGGACAGAAATCTAGTTGCCTCAATGAACTTCAAGCATCAGACAAAAGCAAGTCCACACTCTTTGACAGTCAAACTGATGATTCCTGCAGAAGTGCTTCACCAATTTCCATATCTCAAAAGAAATCTCAGCTGGATAATGTACCAGCATCCTTGCCTCAAAAGGGAATACCTGAATTTAGCCCCTTGCCAGACCAGTCTGTTGCTAGGTCAGCAGGCGGGTCTGGTGAAGAAAATGTGTCCACTCATCGATCTGTGCAGGATGATGTTCAGGAAGAACTTGAAAATATAAAATCAGAAGAATCTGAAATAAATGACTTACTTGGGGTCTCTCAACAAACTGATAAATCTGAACCCTTGCTGAAACTAGATGATAAGAAACCACAGCCTTTCTGCATCTCTGAGTTTTCTAAGGATGCAAAGCAGCCTTTTCAAGTTGAGCATGATGAGAAGAACCTTAAGGAATTGAAGGATGAGAAATGCTACTTGGACAAAGAAGGTGACTCTGAAAAGGAGGATCATTCAGCCAATTCCATGAAGTTTATAAAATCAATTAAATATGACACTTTTGATGAATATGCAAAATCTGACCATAGGGCTTTGGATGAAACATCATCAAAGAATGATTCCCGTCCTCAAGATTTAGACCACCATTCCCCAGGTAAAGAGGCAACTTACTCAGAAGACTTTGAGTCATCAAGAAAGAAGCTATCTGAAGACTTGGATGAAAATTCTCACATTGGAAGTTCTAGAGGTGATGTTGAATCTGCAATGGTCCTTTCATCAAGAAACAAGATTGCTTACAATGAGAGTGTTGCTGGGCTCCAGGTGCTGTCTGATCTTGACCATTACAAACAAGGGGAAGTGGATGGAGGAGCAGAGCATTCTCGAAGTGCTTCACCAGTCATCAGCACAGATGACGAGATCAGTGAGCACCTAAGTGAAAAATCCTTTTCAAGTTGTGGTAGTGTGCATTCAGAAAAACTTCTGGATTTGAAATCATCAATTCAGAGCAGAAATGTAGAGCACAGTGCTGTAGACACTGAGGAACAGACACCTGTTCCATCACATTCTCCTTCTCCTTGTCACACTCCTACACCTACATCACATGAAACCGATGAACTGCGTGAATTCCAAATTAGTGATAGAGTTTTGGTTAGTAACATCCAGCCAGGCACTCTCCGCTTTAAGGGAAGAACCAACTTTGCTGATGGGTTTTGGGCTGGTGTAGAGCTGGATAAGCCAGAAGGTAGTGGTAATGGGATGTATGATGGAGTTGTGTACTTCAGATGCGAGGACAAGTATGGCATTTTTGCACCTCCGCACAAGATTTCTGTTCTACCCAAGTGTTATGACAAGACCATCAATACAGCAGAAAATGAAGAAAGCCCATTGTTAGAGATTGAATTGGATCACGATTGCAAACCATGGAGTGGGGAAGAAGGATCAAAAGAAGAATCAAAGCAGCAGGAGTATGCATCTTATGGCAGTAAAATCCCCATTGATCAAGTTGATTTTAAGATGACTCGATCTGAAAACGATTTAAATAACCAAATTACAAACAATCTATTTTCTGAGTCTAATGCCATTGACTTGGTTCATAATGTCAGTAAATCTTTAAATGATCAAAATTTAGAGAATCTGCCCAAATTGGGTAAGGAGGAAAAACAACCTAATTTCAAAGTTCAAGATGATGAAGAGCTCAGTGTAGCTGATGTATCCATCAAGAAACCATCCAAAACTGTACTGGAGAAGGACACTGATTTCTTCACTGAGTTGTCTGTGCATTCTTCCAGTGAAACAAAAGAGTTATCATCACCTGTCCATGAAAAGCCTTCCACCCCTCTCTTGGATCTGTTGAATAAGGAGAAGGAGCAACTTGAGGCACAACTGAAAATACCAAGCCTCAGTTCTGAATCTGAAGAAATATGTGACAGTGAGGGTTTTAAAGTGGAGGAATCAAAGGCCATTCTTGAGGACAATGAAGACTTTAGCAAAGAACAGAAGGACAAAGAGACAAAAGCTAGCTCTTTGGCTGCTGATATCCTGTCTTCCTATCTGAAAGATGCAGTCAAACAATTGCAGCAAATCAAAAAGGCTCGAGATGAAAAGATTGAACTAACTAACCAAAAGTTATGGTGCAAATCAGCTGAAGAATCCTCTCCCAGGTCATCTCCCAAGTATTTGGAGGTACAAAATGGAGCTGGTGTTCAATTACAGACTTCTACTGAAAGAGATGACAGTGATGAGGATAAGGAGGAAATATTATCTCCAGATCTTTGTCCTAGACCTGTACGTATTAATTTTCAACTTTTTTTGGGGGGGGGGGTGAGGGGGAGGATAACTTTTAAGAATTGGAGATGAAATATCTATGATAGAATTATAACTTAATTATTTTATCTCATTTCTTCTACTTTTCATTGTTTAGCATGGAACAAAAGTCAGACGCCAATTTTCATTACCTATGGTCTAAAATATAATTTGTACAAATCAACATTGTTCCTGTGGTTCTTCAAAAATGATTCTTTCAGGATGTGTTGAGAGGAAAAGCTATTTAGCCCCTTCAGCTGCCTCTACCATTCAGTGAGGTTATGACTGATCTGTGACCTAACTCCGTAAATTCGCCTTTACTGTATATCCTTGAATACTTCTGATTAGCTGAAATCTAATCTCAGATTTAAAATAATTAATCTGGGGTTAACTGGCATTTTCAGAAGGAAGCCCCAAACTTCTATCAGTCTTTGCATGCAGAGTGCTTCCTAACTTCACTGCTAAAAGTCCTAGTTCTAATTTTATTAGATTATACTTGCTAGTCATAGACACTCTCTCCAAACAGCAGAATTTTTTCTCAGTTTAATCAGCAGTTCCAATAAATATCTCAAACATTAATCAAATTACCACTTAACCTTCTAAACCTTATTTTGAATATTCTGATTATCTAGACTATCAAATCGGGGTTTCTTGCTATGCTGCTCTTCTTCCAGGGCCATGAAATACAGTATGCAAAATTACACATAATACTGTAGGTGTGGTCTAACCACAACTTGGCGTAGGCAAGGAAAATCTTGATAATTCCATAAATCTACGTGAAGGTATTTAAATCAAACTTTTGTGGATCCCCTCAACATTTATCACTTTTGAGTACTTTCTACCTTACTTATTAGTTCATAAATGTGTGCAGACAGATCCAATTAATAATATTTGTTTGGTGTCGCAAGAGATTGCAGATACTGGAATTCACTCCAGATTTCAGTATCTGCAGTCTCTTGTGTGTCTAATGTTTGTTTGGTAATGGTTTGTGCTGTACATTTAGTGAGATTATGACATTAACTAATCATCACTTGTACTAGGACTTCTCTCTCTATATCACTGTCCCTCCCTGGAACTTTGTAGAAGTATGAAACACAAGACTTGTTCAGCACCCTCTCAACAAACAAAATCCGACAGCTCTCAGTAGAAAAGAGAGACCATGATTATATGTAGTCTTGTGGCAATTACTAATGTTCAATTGGACATGCAGTCTCTTCATGGAAGTGTTAATAAGCCCTCCTACTTTCCATATTTATAAATACACATGATGTGGCATAAATTGAAATAACTATTTGGGTCACTGTTAGACAATGACATCCTGTCTAATGTGATGAATGAATCCTGTTTTTCACTATTTGGCTAATATTTGGACAACGTTGGAGGAAAAAGCGTATCCAGCAGTTAAACTGAATGTGACCTGATTATTAACAGTAAATTATGAGAATCCACTTTTAGATTGTCATCTCTCGTTAGGCTACAAAGTATACTGCAATTAATGGATTATAAGAGAATCTTCCAGATTGAGTTCCTCTACCCATTCTTAGTCCAGACAGGGGTGCAGCCCCATATCAAGCTTCTCCTAAAGTGCCAAAGACCGAAGATATAGTTAGTTGCAGTAATCAGTTTTCTTTGTAGTTTGAGGAAGATAGATTGGTTTCACCATAACCTTACTGACCAAGACAGATCAGAAGCAGAAATTCTCTTCTCCTGTCTTCCTCAACTCCCCACTCATCACTGATATTAAATTTCCTTTGACTAGAGAAATAACTATTAGAGTAGACATGTTGATTGCATCACATTGATAAGCATAGTTCGTCTTGTTTGCACTGTGTGGTTTTGTATCTAAGGAAGGCCACTGAAAGTACAGTAAAACTCCATAATCTGCTATTTGACCATTCAGAAACCCTGATGGTTCCCCATCTGGCTCACCAGTAATGTTTCTTGAACTTCCTTTCTACTCACCAGGGCCCCAGTGCTCATGCTCCTTATGTACTTACCAGGTTCACTGGGAAATTTATTATAATATACATACTTTTTTTAAAAATTGAATTTAAAATATGTTGGGGTATTAATAGGAATAATAACCAGTAGTGTGGAAAATCTATTCCGGCACCAAAGTCAGTACTAGGTTATCAGGGTTTTACTATATTTTGAAACCTGTTGCCAGTAAAGATTTTTTTTCTCACTTTTTGATGGAGTATTATGAATTGTTTTTAATCGACTTAATATAATACGGGGTGAGGAAGTGAATATCATCCTTGTTGAATTAGAGATTTTTGTGTTCAGAACCCCCACATTTATATCAATCTGTGGTAAATTAGGAAAAGACAAGATCATTGCCACTGTCTAACCCATTGTATGTGTTCTCAAGCAACACCATTACTATTCAGCTTCTGGTTTAAAGTTTGAATTTCACCTTGTATTTAAATCTTGCTTTGCCCATTTATTTGCTGCTTGCTTTGTGACTTTTAACTTCTGTTGTTTGTGACAGGGCAGCCCAGTGTTTGGCACGAGTGGGCAGGAAGAATTGGCCAAGCGCCTTGCAGAGCTGGAATTGAGTCGTGAGCTGCTTGATGACCTGGGAGATGACCAGGACTGGTTTGATGAAGACTTTGGACTAAGCTCTCGTAAAGTGCAGCAGCCAGGACCAGAGCTAGAGCCACAGTTACCAAAAGCTGTGGCTGTAAAAGTCCGTGAAGAGCAGTATTTTGCTGTACCTCATGATGCACTGGAGGTTGAAAAGTTAGTCCATGCAGCTGCTGAAGAGCTTTGGAAGTGGCAGGAGGTGGCACACGATCTGTGGGATATTCCGTTACCCCAGGACTATCTCGGGAATAACAAAGGGCAAGATGTAGAGAGTGTCAGCAGAAGAGTTTATTGTGAGGTGAGCCCAAAGACACAAGTTGTATCTCATTATTTTGCTGAGAAATGTACAATGAATGATGCTCTGCAGTGAATCAGGATGGCTATATACATAACTGATATAGATATTGTAATTAAATGGGAAGGCATACAGCACAAAAACAGTATCTTCAGTCCACCATGTCCCTGTTGACCATCAAATACCCATCTGTACTAATCCCATTTAGCAGCACTTGATCCTTGGCCTATTATGCCTTGATAGTTCAAGTGCTTATCCCGATACTAACAAAATGTTGAGAGTCTATGCCTACACCACCCCTTCAAGCAGTGTGTTCCAGATTCCAAACACACTAAGTTTGAAAAAAAACTCTCCCTCCGATCCCTTGTCAACCTCTTTCTCTTCGGCTTAAACCAATGTCCTATTGTCTTGTATACTTCTGCTCTCTTGTCTTGTACACCTCTGACATGGGGATATGTTTCTTAGTCTCTGCCCTATCTATGCCTCTCATAATTTTGCATACCTTGGGTGTCTCCTCCTTCACCCCACTTCCCACCCCCCCCCCCACCCCCCCAAAACATACAAACACAGCCTATCCAGTCTCTTCATAACCATTCCTGATATTATCCTGGTGAGTCTCCTCTACATCCTCTCCAATGCAATCATATCCTTCCTATAGTATAGCAACCAGAAAGGTGCACAGTACTCCAGCTGTGGCCTGACCAATGTTTTGTGAAGTTGCACGAAGAACTCCCTGTTCTTGTGCTTAATGCCTCAACTAATGAAGTCAAGCATCTCGTATGCTACCTTTTCCACCTTATCCACCTGTGCTGCCAACTTTAGGCATCTTTGGACTTGTACACCAGGGTCTCTCTGTTCCACAAGACCACATAGGGCCCTACTATTCATGGTGCAAGTCCTGCCCACACTAGACCTCCCAAAATGCATCACCTCACACTTACCAGGATTAAATTCTATCTGCCATTGCCCTGCCCAGCTTACCAGCTGAACAATATAATTAGTTCAATATAAGGTAGCCTAAGACTACCCTCCTTACTATCAACAACACTAATTTTTGTGTCATCTGAAAATTTACTAATCATTCCTTCTGCATTCACATCTAAGTCTTCAGTGTGTATAACAAGCACCTACCTCTGTGCTACACCACTGGTCACAGGCTTCCAATCACGAAAGCAACCCTCTGCCATCACCCTCTGTCTCCTATTACCAAAGTGGTATTGGATCCAATTTGCTAACTTGCCTTGATCCCATAACCTCCCATGTGAGATCTTTATCAAAAACTTTACTGAAGTTCATGCAAACCTCATCAATTGCACTGACCTTATCAATATATTTAGTTACTTATTCAAAAAAAAATCTCCAGCCACAAATCTGTGCCAACTATCAATCCCTGCTTTTACTAGTATAGATTAATCCTGCCCTCAGAATTTTTTCCAATAACTTCCCTACCAATGACATTAGACCAACTGGCCTATAACTGCATGGCTTATTCTGGCTGCCCTTGAATAAAGTTAAATTCTGCAGTAGTGGCAAATTTCCAGTGTCGCCTCAAACCTATGAAACATGTATTGAAATTTGTGTAAATGCACTGAACTCAATTCATGAATTTGTACCTTCCTGTATGTCCCAAATCATCATCTCTTCCTCAATTTCTATTCTTTCACCAATTAGAAAGTATTCCAGTTATCATTTGCTGATCCAAAGAGGGTGACCACTCCCTCTGAGGCCCATCTTCCATAGTTCTACTCACTCATTGACTCCACTATCTTCCTTCTGTTTCAGGTAATTGATGCTTCCTGACAGCCCATTTTTTAAATCAATATTTTATTTGAAAACTCCTTTTCTTCTCTTAAATTTTTGTGCCTTTTGTCTCTGTCAACCAGCGTAACAATAAATAAGCATTTTTCTTTTCAATCTTTTGCTATCAGGTCCATGGTATGAAAAAAGCTGCTCAAATCTAACTTTTATACCACTAGACCTTTCCCCTCTTTATATATTACTGAAATTACACCCCAAATATTGAACAATGTTCCAGAAATGCTACAGAGTATTATAACTAAGGTTTTAACCAATTTTCTCTTTACACTTATGTTTTTTGTCTCAATAGGAAAGCTATCTGTTTACATTCTTTTATGGCCTTTTTTATTACTACTAATGGTCTATACAAGTGACTGCTATTGTACCTTTGCCTGACTCCATTTAAAATCTTTTCACTCCAGATGTACACCTTTCCTTATTCTTCAGAAATGCATTACATTAGATTTCTGTAAATTAAGCTGCATCTGCTCTCTTCCCATGTTCCTTATCTATGTCCTGTGGTCTTTTACAATTATCATAATTTCAACTCCTGCTACCCCTATTTGGGTGTTGTTGGTGTCTCTTGATTGTTACGTCTGTTCATTACTGAAGCAGTTAGGGCAGATCCACATAGAATGTGTGGATCCTTGCTCTTCAGCAGATACATCACTTCTCACCATGTATAGAATTATAGTAATTTATTACTGGATCATGCAGAAAATGGGGAGGAAAATGTAATAGCTGTAGTAATAATCTATAAATCTTTAAGTAGGAAGAAAACTGGGTTTCAGAGTGTGTTTTAGCACTGGTTCTCTTTGAAGAGTAAATTTTTCTAACACAGGTGCCACCCGCTGTTGGTAGCTCTAATATGCCCCTATTCTAAGACTATGTCTGGCATGCATTAACTCTTGCACTAATAGAATTCTCTATTTATCTCTGGGGCCATAGTTCAGATTGCAAAGCAAACAATTTGATGCATTCTGCTCTGCTTTTCTTTATTGGTGAGTTTTTTTTTAAAATGCAATTTTTTTTTCCTGGGACATTAGAAACTAATTTAATCTCTTTCCTCTTCCAGGCTGTATTTAACTTAACAAGAGAGATTTTCAGTGAGATTTTTGCAGAAGACCCCAATGCCAGGCAGCCCCCGTGGATGAAGTCCAGCAGAAACTGCTCTGCTTATTTCAGGCGAGTGAGGAACCCGCAGGATATCGGTGAAGTGAAGGTAACAATTTTGAAGTAATCTTGCCCTGCTTATCAGGAGTAGTGCAAGAAATGTGATGGTTTCCAGCTGAATTGTGTTGACTGCAGTGACAAGGGACTTTGTAAAGTGTCCACACACTTTGATCACAGCGAAATCCCATCTTTTCCACATCCAAAATACTTTTTTTAACTCACCATTTTATATTTTGTTAATAAGTCTCCAATGTGTCGGGTGTTTGTATAAACCTGTGGGGGGAGAAATGTAACTTTTCTCAGCTTCCTTCCAGAGTACTATTTAAAAATAAAATATACCATGTTTTTACATAATGATGCACCTTTTAAAGTAAGACGGAATGACTAATTTCACTTGATGAATCAGAGGCCAAACCGAAAACATTCCGCTTAAAGCTGGGATGGCACAAGTCTTGAATTTTATATGAAAGGCAGATCATCAGATATCAATGTGATCCACAAACTAACTAGATTTGTGTACAGTTGACAGTAAATGAACCATATCTTTTCCACTCCAAGACTCATTACTAATATTAATTAACTATGATCTCTTATTGGTGTCAGTCTTCACTCATTGAGTGTCGCTCTCGCCCTTCTCCGATGATTACGAACAAATTCAAAGTTGACACTTTGGTTGTTGAGAATTGGGTTTGGGGGCAGGATTACGGTAGTAGGCAGTTGTGCACATTGCACTACCCACAGTACCACCTTTTGAATGAGGCAATAAATTTATCTTCCCTGTCTGTCACTCAATTGGTCTCAAAATCACAAAAACAGATCATTCAGCTGATCAAGTCTAAGCAAGAGCAATTCAACTAATCCCACTCCCTGCCGCCTTGTTATTGTCCTGCAATTTTGTTTTCCTTTTAAGAACTTAAATTCCCCTTTGAATGCCATGATGGTATAATATATTACAGCTTGCAGTGAGGTACTGAGATAGATACAGCATGGAAACTGGTCCTTCAGCCCACCAAGTCTACACCAACCGTCAATCACCCATTTACACTAATCCTACATTAATCCCATTTTTTATTCTCTCCACATTCTCATCATCTCCCCCCCCCCCCCCCAGATTCTTCCACTTGTGTATATATACACTCGGGACTATTTACAGCGGCCAATTAACCTACCAGCCCACATGCCTTTGGGATGTGGGAGGAACCTGGAGAACCCAGAGGAAACCCACACTGTCACAGGGAGAATGTGTACATTCTACATAGACAGCACCCAAGGTGTGGATTGAACCCAGGTCTCTGGTGCTGAGGCAGTGGCTCTACCAGCTGCGCCACTGTGCCATCCCAAGATGTGTAATAGGCATGGAAACGGACTGCCTACTCTCAGAGCAGAGTCGAACAGAGTGCTTCCTTCACTTTTATTTCTTTGACCTTCCCCTAGTGCTTCATCAGTTTGACGCTACTGTGCCCTGTGGGCTTCCTACCACTTGGTGGTGTTACAGAATGTGAATCCACCGAAAGATCTCCAGTTTGTTTAGGAGTAATTGAGTTTATCTTCATTTTCGAGGGTTGATTGATTACTTATGTTATATTTGACTGGTGTTTTGAGTTTACAACAATATTAAATAGAGCTATAAATTAGATCAAAATAGGAAAATTGTCACGAACCAGCAACAAAAGAAACATACTGAGCATGATTCAGTGTTAAAAACTATTTTATTAATCACTACTTAGGATAATACGTAAAATAAAAGTAAAAATGTTAGTATATTAGAATTCAAAAATGTTAAACCTTGAACGTTAACCCCAAAACTAAACTCTTCGTGTGTGTGTGTGTGAGACAAAGTCCCAAACTCCAAGTTCCAGAATGGTTCTTAAAGTTCAGTTCCGCAAGCCATAAGGTGAAACATGAGCAAGGGCTTCTTCAACAACCACCGTTGTCTGAAGATAAGACGTAGATGTAGAGAAACATAGAGAGAGTAAATACAAAATCCAAATGTTCCACGATGGAACCCAAATGACACTTCAGTGTTTACTCGGTAGTGACTTCCTCACCCCGAAAAGCATCCGAATCGTGGTCGTCCACACAAATACCTGTTTCCTTCTACAGGTCAGCAACAAAGTGAACTCCACCGGATTACTTCCAACTTCCATACATGGATTTCAGTGGCAGACACAGTTATTGTTTCTCATCCATCGATAGAGAACACTAGCAGGCTGGTGTCTCTCTCCCTTCTCTCTCTCTCTCTCTCCTTCTTCTAACTTCTTCAACAACGTCATTACGTCCTTTATCTTCTATTGACGTAAGCACGCCCCACACACACATACACACACACTCTCTATCTTAAATGGACTTTCACTGAGTCCGTAACAAAATGTAGAGGCCAAAGCTTTTAGGAGAGGGTAGAGGGCTGTGGGGCTGCAGTGCCAGTGTTGTGATGTGTGCAGTGGCTACCATTTCTCATGTGCTCTGCCCACAGACTTTCATTTCCAATGAAGTCCTGAAGCTGTTTGGGTTCAGTAAAGAACAAAACCACAAGACCGACTGGCAAAAAATGATGAAATTTGGCAGGAAGAAACGGGACCGAGTGGATCACATTCTGGTAAATCCAAATCCTATTCTAAAGTGGTAGAGTTTTACTTAGCCTTATTTGATTAAAATTACAGGACAGCATCTCTGCACAAGCGAACTCAGCCTATTTCAAATGGCATACGCCTTTGGATGTGGCTTTATGCCTACTGTCCTATATATTCCAAGGAAATGGTTTAGGTTTCAAATAGACCTGAAAACTAGGAACATTTCAAAATTTCCCAAGAGTTAGCATTATATGTGACCTCATGACAGCACCACTTTAAGGATAAAACCAGCTGATAACTAAGAACAACATGCCTGAGTTGCATACCATCTGAAGATCTAGCATTGGTGTTCCTTTTTGGTCAAAATCCTGGAACTCCCAACCTTGCAGTATCGTGGAAGTTATGTTCCCACGAAGACTGCACCTTGGGGAGCAAACAGTAAGTGGCAGCCTTAACAATGATGCCTGTAACCCCTGCATTTGTTTTTAAAAAGCTATTGCTAAATCCATCAAAAAGCAAATTATTTGCTTATCTTTCCACTTTGAGTCTATCACCCTCTAGGTACAGACCAAAATGCTCATTTTGCTGCTTCAGAAAAGCATCCCTGCCTTGATAGTATTACATTAACCTTATTTTCTACTCTGGGGATCTATGTGGCCAGTGAGTGACATTACTTATCCCCGAGCAGTTTGTGTTCCTGCTCTTTATCCTCCAAAATCAATTGGGGAGTTTCTGTCCCGACTCCACAAACAGAGGAAAAAGGAATCCATTAAAGAGCCTATTTTGAGTTGGATTTGATTGACCTGTTCCAGAGAAATGTACAGCACCCTGTCCCTATCAATGTTGTGAATTATGAAGGTGACCCACTGTAGGCTGCTGAAATCTTTTCAGAAGAACACATGAAAAAGAGGAGGAAATTCAGTCATCAAAATTGTTCCATTAATTAATTAGATCATGTTCGATATGTAGCAATTCATCTACATGTCTTGGTTTCAAAACCTTAATACTCCCATCTAACAAAACTGATTTTTCACAGCTCCAGCCTCGAGCTGCTTAGACATTTCAGAATCACCCATGAATAATCCTGATCCTAACTTGAAGGTGGTTTTGCCAGCAGAAATATTTTCTCTGTAACAAATCCTTCAGTCATTTTAAACACCTCAATGAAACAACTCCTAAGGCTTGTACACTCCAGTAATACAAGCCTAGTCAATGCATATGTCTTCGTAATTTAACCTTGTAAGCCCCAATATCATGTGGTACAAGATCAGTTGGACACATCCATTGATATTCTATCAGACTCTCTGGAGCTTCAATCTAAGGTGCTCTTTAGACTGTGTGGGTATCTGTGAGGCACCCAACAGCTAGGGGTACAGGCAACCCTGAAGTTACAATAAAGGGTAGAATAAGACTGCACAAACTTCATAGTTTAGCTGCACTATATTGTCTTTTACACACAACAAATACGAGATCTCCTTTTGCAGGTCCAGGAACTTCACGAGGAAGAAGCTCAATGGGTCAATTACGATGAGGATGAGTTGTGTGTGAAGATGCAGTTGGCAGATGGGATTTTTGATGCCCTGATAAAAGACACAGTAAATGTACTAAATCAGATTCAGGAGAAACGGTCGAAGCTCACTGCATCCTAACTCCAGCCACACCATCACCTGACTGGACTACAGAAGGAACTTGGGCATGGCCGTTCTCAAGCAAGTCAGCAAGCTGACGTACAGCCTCTGAACCCATCCCATCGGGTTGTCACCTGGCATGTTGGTTTGTGAATGATGAATGGTTTATGATACTGACCTCATCCTGAAGTAGGCAGCGTGTGGAAGCCAGAAGTGCCAATTTTACCCTTCCCCTTTATATCTGTTATTGTCCCATTTATTTATCTAAACTGTAGCATAGTTTTGAATTGAGAAATTTGCACATTAATTTTGTTCTGATTTATGCCTGTTTACTTTTTTAAAAATGTGACCATATATCTTGAGGTGCTATGGTTTCCGTGTTTGGTGTTTTGCTAGCTCTGAGAGTTAATGACTGACATGCATCAAGGGTAAACGTGATCTCTGAGCTAGAAGTGTATCTGCATGATTGAAGTGAAGGACAAAAAGATTATTGACATAGAAAAATGCTTCATTAACTTTTTTCTGGTTTTAAGTTATTTTAGAAGAAAGAACATTGTTTTATTCAATTAAATGGGCTCTATTGAGTTTATTTTAGGGGAATTGTTGCACCTTTTAGATCACTTGTTGAATCAGGAGCTGTTTTCTTAAAGAACTATAATTTGGGTCACAACATGACTTCGTGACGTCAGTGCGGTGTTTGTTCCTTGCACTCATTTGTATACTGCACTCCAAGGTAAAACTGCACCTGAAGAAAGATTCCTTGGCGGAGGGGGTGAGGTGATCTATTCCTTTTGAGGTTTGAAGTTGCTTGATGATAGCCAACTGACATGTAAGATTCTCTCAGATGGGAATCACCTTTCTCTGTCAGTTGCACTGGGTGCTGCTCCTATCCAAGTGCTTGCGCTCTAATGTTCTGCAAATATCTCCAGTCAAGTTATCAAGCACCAATGCTATATCTGCTGGCTTTTGGCTTCTAGAGCCTCCCTGTGACAGTACTGTGTATGTCAAGAAGGGTCCTGTCAAGGATGCAAGATCTCAGATTCCCTTCCCTGAGAAATACAAGACTCTGACCTCACTGCACATAACACACATTGAATGAGAGAAATTAGTTGCTTTCCAATTTGCACTCTATTCTTACAGTGATATTATAGCAAAGGTGCTACCGCCTCTATCTTTGACACTGGGTGCAAGATGTTTAATGAATTCCTGAGAAACACTGGTTTTGATGAGCAGACAGTGATATTTTTCAGCAAGGCTCGCTCGAGCTGGGATGCTGGCTGACCTCGTTTCCTTCCCACAGTGGCACAGCTGGTAGAACAGCTTCCTCACGGCTCCAGTCACCCAGGGTCAATCCTGACCTCAGGTGCTGTCTGTGCGGAATTTACATGTTCTCCCTGTGACTGCATGGGTTTCCTCCCACATCCCAGAAGTGCGGGGATTGGTAGGTTAATTGGCTGATGTAAATTAACCCTTGTATGTAGGTGGGATGGCAACTGGGGAGAAAAGGTTACAGGTAAATTTAGTGGGGGGGGTGGTGGGATTGCATAGACTTGAGGGGCCATATGGCTTTCTGTGTTGTAGGGAAATATGGTAATGTGGAAATAGCCTGAGGATTGTTGAGACTGATCTTCAAACATTAACGGCTCAGCTGCTCAATGTGAGGGAGTGCAGTCTGAGCCTTCTGGTTTGTGGGTTGCAACCGTTCCACTTGCTGGAGGAGGTGAACAATCTTTCAGATTGCTTTTGAAGCTGGTTATTGCATAGTATTTTAGTGCTCAGTAAGTATCTTTCCTTGTCTCCTATGACCAGAACTGGGGCATCTATTTCAGGAGAGCTAAATTAATTTTCCTGAATATTGAAGCTCACCAATCAGCCAGAACAGTCTGTTGGAGTGCAGTTTCTACTGGAAGTCCAGGGAAATGCAACTTAAAAGGGGATCATTTTCTTTTGAGCAAAAAAGAAAAACAATGCATTTTTAAGTTAGGAGCAAGTTTTAGAGGTATAACTTCAGCACTGCAATGATTGTGCTATGCTTCAACTCTCTAGAAATGAGGTTTTCCAGGTGTGCTGGAAGCCTTGACACCTGAGGTGAGAGATGATTGCTGAGCAGGGGGAAGTCCCATGAGCTATTCGTATAGTTGTGAAGGTTAGGGCTAGAAAGCAGTGAACGGACAAACAAGTTTAGTTATGCTGCAGCTCAACAATTACACCAATTCTCTTCTGTACATTGCACAATATTAGCCAGATATCTGTTCACTTAATGTAGTGAATTGCAGACTTACTGCCTTAACCCCATCAACAACAATACTAGTGTTTGATCAAGAATTGGTAGGTTAACAACTGGTCTGAATTGCAGTAAAGGTTTTATCACTGTGATTCTAGATAGGGCTAAATCAATCTCTCCCTCTCCCTCTGTCTCCACCTCCCCCAATTCCTTGCTCTCTCTCCCTCTCTCATAATTAGCAGTGTACCAAAGGAGCTGGAGCAGCATTGCAAACGTGCTTCTTACCAAACTATTTGCTACTAAACAAAAGCCCCATGTTCACTGACTGATGGGGTAACACGGAATGCTGGTTCTGGTTGGCTCTCCCTTCAGATACAGGTTGAAATGCAAACCACAGGATCCAAGCCAACAATTGACAAAGACAACTTGCTCAGTAATTAGTGTTTTAATCCTCAGCCTGTTCAGGGAAGTTTTGACCATTTTATCCATAGGGCTCGAGTTTAAAATGATTGCCTTAGTTACTTATACTTGAGAAAGCCAGTACTGTGTATGCAAGGCACAAGTTCTTGGCTGCTTGATGACACAATAAGAGAATGAAACCTATTTATTAAGAACTTGAAGTTCAAATGCTGCTGTGCTCAGTGCTGTTCCTTGTCTCCCCATTACACATGCCCAGTTTCTGTCACTCTACTGGGTAGACTAACACAAGGGGACTTGCCTATGTGTACTATATAGTGCAGAGCTACACAAAGGAGTACTTGACTGTGTATTTGTATAGTTGTGTGAATGTGTGTAAATACTGGTTGAGCATTCCTATCTGAGGCAATTCCCTTCCCTTTTGTAATTTTATGGGAAGGGCCAATGTGTGCAGTATGGAAATGTAAAATAGGTTTTTCTGTGTATACATAACTATTATATATATATTTGATAACAAATTGACTTATTAATACTTAAGAATTTTGTAAATAAATCATTATTGATTTCTAAGCAGATTCAGTATTCCATTTCCTTTCTCATCAATGGCATGGTTGAGAACAATCTCTTCCTGATCAGGTAAAGTGTTGTGGTGAGTGCATCATTGTCATAGTCTTACAGTATGGAAACAAACCCTTCTCAACCTCTCCTACCCATGTACTTTTCTAGATGGCTTTTAAATGTTGCTAATGTGCCTGCCTAAACCACTATTTCTGGCAGCTCATTCCAAATATGCACCACCCTTTGGATGAAAAAGCTGCCCATGATGTCCCTTTTAAATGTCTCGCCTCTGATCTTAAACCTTATGCGCTCTTGTTTTTAGCACCCCCTCCCTGGGAAACAGACTATATGCTTTCATCCTGACTGTACCCCTCATGACCTTGTATACCTCTCAGATCACCTCTCAATCTCCTACATATCAGGGAATAAAGTCCTGGTCTATGCAACCTCTCCTTGTAACTCAGGCCCCCAAGTCCAGGCAACATCCTGATAAATCTTTTCTGCCCTCTTTCTAGTTTAATAACATCTTTCCTAGAACAGGAATGACACAATACTCCAAGTGAGACCTCACCAACATCTTGTATGCAACATAACTTCCTACTCCTATATTCATTGCCCCGACGAAGGTCAGCATGCCAAATGCCCTCTTCACCCCCCCCCCTCCCCCAATCTACCTGAGATGCTGCTTTCAGTGAACTATGCACTTGCACAACAGGTCCCTCTGTTCCATAATACTCCCCAGGGGCCCTACTATTCACAGTACAAGTTATACCCTGGTTTGATCTCCCAAAATGCAGTACCTCGCATTTATCTGGATTGAAAGCCATTTGCCAATCCTCAGCCCACATACCCAGCTGATCAAGATCCCCCTGTAATTTTTCATAACCTTCTACACTGTCTACAACACCTATTTTAGTATCATCTGCAAACTTAACAACTGTGCTTTGTATATTCACATCCAAATCTTTTATATAAATTACAAACAAAAGGTCCCAGCACCAACCCCTGCAGCACACCACAAGACACAAGCTTCCAGTCCAAGAAACAACCCTCAACCATCACCCTCTCTGCTTACCACTAAGCCAATTATGAATCCAATCTGCTATCTCCCCCTAGATCCCATGTGATCTAACCTTCCAAACTAGCCTGCCATGAGGGACCTTGTCAAAGGCCTTGCTAAAGTCCATATAGACAACATCCACTGCCCTACCCTCAACTACACTCTTGGTTACCTCCTTGAAGAACTCCCAAAAGATTTGTCAGACACAACTTCCCACACACAAAGCTGTGCTCACTGTCCTGAATCAGACCCTGTCTCTCCAAACGCTGGTAAATCCTGGCCTTCAGAATCCCCTCCAGCAACTTATCCACCATTGACGTCAGATTCACTGGCCTGTAGTTTCCTGGCTTGTTTTTGCTACCCTTTTCAAACAATGGTATCACGTTAGCCACTCTCCAGTGCTCCAGAACCCCACCTGTGGCCAGAGATGAAGCAAAAATCTCTGCAAGGGCCTCTGCAATTTTTTCTCTAGCTTCCCACAATGACTGAGAATGCACAGGTCAGGCCCTGAGGATTTATCCACCTTAATGCACTTGAAAGCCTCCAATAGCTCTTCCTTACTAATTTGTATGTGGTCCAAAACATCACCACTCATTTCCATCATTTCTCCACTGCAAAAACTGAAGAGAGATATTCATTAAAAATCTCTCATTTCCTTTGGTTCCACGCTAATCTTTAAGGGGTCCTATTCTTTCCCTAGCCACCCTTTTACTCTTAATATACCTGTAGAAGAGTCTGATTATATACCAATATTGGATAAAGAGGCTGATCCTCAAGACAGTGGCAAACAACAGATGGAGACTGATGGGAGGGTCAGTCCCTTGGTGTTTAAGGGCCTTTCTCTGTCTCCAAGGCAAGATGGTTGTTTCCACAATGGGATTGCCTTCTTTCATAAGGTGACACCATGTAGCTCTTTCCTGTTTTAAAACTCCAGTCTCTCTTATCACTTCATAGCAAGGATCTGCTGGAAAAGTCCAATAACCCAGAGGCCTGATCTAATGTTCCAGAGTTCAAATTCCATCATAGCAGTTGTGGAATTTAAACTCTGTTAATAATGTGATTTTTTTTAAAATCTAGTTTTAATAATGTCTTTCTGCTGTCCTTAGACAAATTATAAAACCAGATGGAGCACCCAACATCACGTACATCTGGTATCTAAATTGGGAAAGTCATCCATCAGGCTGACATTGTACAGAATCACAGAATCATACTGCAAGGGACAACATGCCAGATGACTCCTTCGCAATCCCTGGGTACATCCTGTCCACTGAGTCAGATCTGCCAAAGGGCCTAGTAAAATGGAGGGAACAACCCTGGTGTCTCAACGTCGACTCCAGACCTTGTGGATTGCTGACATCAGGTCAAAGATGGGCAAGGAAACCTGATTACTACTACTTGTCCTCCCTCAGTGGATGAATTGGTGCTGCTCCATGGTGAACACTTGGCAGAAGGATTGAAAGCAGCAAGAGCACAGATGTCCTCTGGGTGGGGACTTCAGTGTGCATCAGCAAGATTGGATTGTGAGCATCATCACATACACAGCTGGCTGAGTTCTGAAGGACACTGCTGCCAAGAGGTATCTTTGACAGGTGAACAAACCAACCTATCTGACCTCGTTCTCACCAGACTACCTGTGGCAGATGCAACTGCATCGGTAGAAGTGACGAAATCTTGTCGTGATACAGCATGGAAGCAGGCCCTTCAGCCCAGTGAGTCAATGCTGACCATCAAGCACTGATTAGGGTCAGTCATACAGCACAGAAGTGGGTCCTTTGGCTCAACTGGTCCACGCCAACCAAGATTCCCATCTAAGTTAGTCCCATTTGCCTGCATTTGGCCCATATCCCTCTAAATCTTTACTATCCATGTACCTGTCCAAGTAACTTAAATGTTGTTAAAGTACCTGCCTCAACAACTTCCTCTAGCAGCTCATTCCATACACACTCTTTCCAGCTGAATGACATGTTTTCTATAGCAGGATGACCAAAACTGAACACAATACTCCAAGTGCAACCTCACCAATGTCTTGTACAACTGTAACATCCCAACTTCTATACTTAATGCCCTGATTGAAGGCCAGCGTGCCAAATGCCTCCTTCCACCTGCGACGCCACTTTCAGGGAACCATGTACTCTCCTAGATCCCTCTGTTCTATAACACACTCCAGGGTCCTACTGTTCACTGTAAATGTCCTACCCTGATTTGTCTTCCCAAAATGCAACACTTCACACTTACCTAAATTAAACTCCCATTTGCCATTCCTCGGCCCACTTACCCAGCTAATCAAGATCCCTCTCTAAATCCTGATAACCATCTTCACTGTCAATGATACCAACTATTTTAGTGTCATCTACAAACATACTAACAGTGCCTTGTACATTCTCATTCCAAATCATTGATAAACAGTAGATGACAAATAGCAATGGGCCCAGCACCGAGCCCTGGGGAACATCACTAGTCATGGGCCTCTAGTCTGAAAAACAACCTTCCACCATCACCCTCTGCTTCCTACCATCAAGCTAATTGTGTATCCAATTAGCCAGCTCTCCCTGGATCGCAAGTGATCTAACTTTCCATAGCAGCCTACCATGTGGAACCTTATCAAAGGCCTTACTGAAGTCCATATAGACCACATCAGCCACCCTGCCCTTATCAGCCACCTTGGTTACTTTTTCAAAAAAAACTCTCAAATTCGTGAGACATGCTCTCCCACACTGACGATCCCTAATCAACCTATTTTTCCAAATATTTGTATACCTTATCCCTCAGAATCCCCTCCAGTAACTTACCTACCACAGACATTAGGCTTACTGGTATATACTTCCCAGGTTTTTCTTTGCAACCCTTCTTGAATAAAGGCACAACATTAGCCACCCTCCAGTCTTCCAGCACTTCACCTGTCACTAATGATGCATATATCTCATCCAGGGCTCCTGCAATTTCTTCTCTAGCTTCCCACGGTGTTCTTGGATATACCTGATCAGGCACTAGAGAATTATCTACCTTCATACACCTTAAGACATTCAGTACCACCTCTGCTGTAATGCAGACTATCCCCAAACATCCCCATTAACTATCTCAAGTTCTGAAATCATTATATCCTTCTCCCTGGTAAATACTCATTGGCAACCTTGTCCATCTCCTGTGGCTCAACACAAAGATGTCCACTTTGGTCTTTGAGGGGCCCTATTTTCTCTCTAGTTACTCTTTTCCCCTTAATATAAAATCTCTTTGGATTCTCCTTAATCTTCTCTGCCAAAACTATCTCATGCCCCCTTTGTGCCCTTCTGATTTCCTCCTTGAGTACACTCCTGCATCCCCTATACGCCTCCAAGGATTCACTTGATCCCAGCTGCCAATGCCTGACCCATGTCTCTTTACTTGACAAGAGAATCAAATCTCTCATCATCCAGGGTTCCCTACACCTGCCAGCCTTGCCTTTCACTCTTAACAGGAACATGCAGATCTTGAACTCTCTATCTCACCTTTAAAGTCTCCCACTTACCAGACATTCCTTTGCCTGCAAATATCCTAGTCCAATCAATTTCTGCAAGTTCCTGTCTAATACCATCAAAATTTGCCTTGTCCCAACTTAGAACTTTAACATTACGCTACTACATTTTTTATTCTTCAGCAACTCCCCCCCCCCCCCCCCCCCAAAGATATCTACCACTTACCTACACACTAGGATCAAATTTACAGTGGTCAACTAACCTACCAACCCGCACATATTTAGGATGTGGGAGAAAACTGGAGCACTCGGAGGAAACCCACACAGTCACAGGGAGAACGTGTGAATGCCACACAGCATCGGAGGTCAAAATCAAACCTAGGTTGCTGGAGTTGTGAGGCAGGTGGCTCTACCATAGGACCGTAAGGTATAGGAGCAGAATTAGGCCATTCGGCCCATTGAGTCAGCTCCACCATTGAATCATGGCTATTTTTTTTCCCAAGCCCAGTCTCTGGGCTTCTTGTAACACTTAACCCCCTTACCAATCAAGAACCTATCAATCTCTGACTTAAATACACCCAATGACTTGGCCTCCATCGCCCTCTGTGGCAATGAGTTCCACAGATTCACCACCCTCTAGCTGAAGAAATTCCTCATCACAGTTCTAAAGGGACGTCCCCTTATTGTGAGGCTGTGTCCTCAGATCTTAGACTCTCATACTAATGGAAACATCCTCTCCACATCCACTCTATCCAGGTCTTTCAGTATCCAGTAGGTTTCAATGAGATCTCCCCTCATCCTTCTACCAGCTTGTGCTGCTTGTGTCAGAACTGGCAGCTTGCTGGAAATTTCTGGACATCACACCAGCTTTGGGTGTGTAGAACAACTGCCTTGAAGAACAATCCTGAAACCCTCCACTAGCTCCACCCTACAGAGATCTCTCCCAACTTCAACCACGAATCGATTCTCCGACCACTCCACCAGCTCCTTGTTGATTAGGCCCATTTATTAATTCTGTACAGCAAAGACAATACCTTTGCTCTCTTCAGGCATGAGGGAGAGCACTGTTGACTATCACCAACAACTTACATGTGCATGCCACCTGTGTTAGCTTCCTTCATGCTAAACACAGCCTGTTCTCTTCCAACATGTCCATTTCTTGGAAAGCAATGCCGGATTGAGTATTGCAGATAAATCAATCATTTCTCTGCCAACTCTGTCAGTGGAAAATCCACTCATGTAGCAGATGCTGTGGCTCAGCTTATATTTTTTGCCACTGTACAGCTGTAAATGAAAGCTCATTAATTTTCAACTCCATGAATTTCCTTGAACTTTTCACAAACTAATTGTCCAGAACCAGGTAAGCCTCATGATGTTGGTTGGGATCAGCTGGTGAGAGTATCTGCAGATATCTTTAACCTCTACTCCAATCCAAGGTTCCCACCTGCTTTAAGAAGACTGCAATCATTCCAGTGCCAAAGAAAAATAAGGTTAATGACTACAGCCAAATGGCTCTGACATCCACCATCATGAAGGCTTTCAAGAGGCTGGTCATGGCACACACCAACTGCAGCCTCCCAGACAACCTTGACCCACTGCAATTCGCCTATCACCAGAAAAGGTCCACAGCGGACATCATCTCCCTGGTCCCACACACACCTTTGGAGCATCTGGACAACAAAGACACCTATGTCAGACTCCTATTTATTGATTATAGCTCTGCCTTTAATACTATATTTCCAAACACAGTTATCTCCAAACTCTGACCTAGAACTCTGCACACCCCTCTGCAACTTCCTGACCAACAGACTGCGGTCAGTAAGGATGGACAGGAACACCTCTGCCTTGGTAATCCTTGACACTGGTGCCTCACAACGCTGAGTCCTCAGCCCCCTACTTCTTATACACTCATGACTGTGTGACCAGATTCTGCTCTAACTCTATCTGCAAGTTTGTAGATGACACCAGCATAGTGGGCAGAATCTCAAACAACAACAAGACAGAATACAGGAAAGAGATTGAGAGCTTACTGGCACAGTGTCACGAAAACTGTCTCACCCTCAATGTCAGCAAAAACAAAAAGAGCTGGTCATTGACTTCAGAAAGTGGGGTGGAGTACATGCCCCTGTCTGTATCAGTGGTGCTGAGGTAGAGACGGCTGAGAGCTTCAAACATCACTGACAATAGTCCTGGTTCATCCACATGGATGTCATGAGCAAGAAAGTGCACCAGCACCTCTACTTCCTCAGGAAGCTAAAGAAATTTGGCATGACTCTTTGACACTCACCAATTATTACAGATGCACCATAGAAAGCATCCTATCCGGATGCACCATGGCTTGGTATGGCAACTGCTCTGCCCAGGACCACAAGAAACTTGTAGAAACTGCAAGACACAACTCAGCACATCATGGAATCCAGCCTCCCCTCCATGAACTCTACACTTCTCGCTGCCTCGGTAAAGCAACCAACATAATCAAAGAACCTTCCCACCCCAGCCATTCTCTCTTCTCCACCCTCCCATTGGGTAGAAGATATACTGTGAAAGCCTGAAAGCACATGCCACCAGGCTCAAGGACAGCTTCTATCCTGCTGTAGTAAGACTACTGAACAGATCCCTTGTATGAAAAGATGGACTCTTGACCTTACAATCCACCTTGTTACAGCCTTGCACCTTACTGTCTAGCTGGACTGCACTTTCTCTGTAGCTTTAACATTATATTCTGCATTCTGTTATTGCTTTCTCTTTGCACAACCTCATTGTTCTGATGCGATAAAATGATCTGTATGGATGGCATGCAAGACAATGTTTTTCACTTTACCTCAGTACATGTGACAATAATAAACCAATTTAATTTAACCATCCCTTGTACATTCTCATCCAATTTGTTGATATTACTGATGAACAACAATGGGCCCAGCACTGATCCCTGTGACTCACTAGTAATCGTAGACCTCCAGTCCGAAAAACAACCTTCCACCATCACTCTCTGCTTCCTATCATCAAGCCGATTATATATCCACCGAGCTAGCTCTCGCTGGATCCCATGCGATCTCATCTTCCAGAAAAGCCTTCCATGCGGGTCCTTGTCGAAAGCCTCGCTGAAGTCCATATCGACAACATCCACCGCACTGCCCTCATCAATCCTCTCAGTTACCTCTTCAAAACGCTCCAACAGATTTGTGAGACACGATTTCCCACGCACAGGGCCATGCTGACTATCCCTCATCAGTCCTCCTCTTTCCAAATTCTAGTGGATTCTGTCCCTCAGAATCCCCTCCAGTAACTTGCCCACCACTGACGTTTGGCTCACCAACCTTTAGTTCTCTGGCTTGTCTTTGCTGCCCTTCTTAAAATAACAGTACAACATTAGCCATTCTCCAGTTCTCCATAACTTCACCTGTGGGTAAATACGATGTAAGTATCTCTGCAGGGATTTCTTCGCTAGCTTCCCACAAGGTCCAAGGATGCACATGGTCAGGCCCTGGGGATTTAACCACCTTAATGTGCTTTAAGGCTAATGCCTCTTTTTTGGTCATTTGTATATGGTACATCACATCTCATTCGCCTCAATTCCTTACCTTCCGTGATCTTCTCCGCAGTAATTTTCATTAGAAATCTCATCCATCTGTGGCTCGACAGATAGACGATCTTTTAAAGGGGTCCTATTCCCTCCCTAACCACCCTTTTACTCTGATATACCTGTAGAATCTCTTGGGATTTTCCTTAACACAGCCTGTCATTGCCACTACACGCCCTCCTTTTGCCCTCCTGGTTTCCCTCTGAGTGTACTTCTACACTTATCGTACTTAAAGGATTTGTTTGATCCCAACTGCCTGAGCCTGATGTATGCTCCCTTTTTTCTGATCAGAGCCTCTATCTCTCAGCAATCAAGGTTCCCTAAATTTGCCAGCCTTGCCCTTCACCCCAACAGGAACCTATTGTCCCTGAACTCTTGATATCAGACTTGTAAAAGCCTCCCACCTGCCAGCCGCCCCTTTACCCTGCAAACAATCTCACCCAATTGACCGCTGCAAGTTTCTGCCATACTTCAAACAGCACAGAAGACTGGTTGGAGATATTCCGATTCTTTTCCACTAACAGAAAAAAATTGTGTAAATAAAGTAGAGGGTGCTGGAAATGGTCATCAGGTCAGGCAGCATCTGTGGAGAGAGAAACAGTTGATGTTTCAGGTCGATGGGGAAGGGTTCCACAGAAAGCTCTTCTACCTGGAACATTAACTCTGTTTCTCTCTCCGCAGACCTGATGAATATTTCCAGCATTCTTTGTTTATTTCGAATTTCCAACGTCCGCAGGCTTTATTAGTTCGAGAAGAAGTTGCTATCTGTTCTGTTGATTCCTTTCAATATCCCGGAATCCAAATCCTGGACGGAAGCGATCACCACTTGGAGTGGGGCTGAACTCCAATCTCTGCACTAGTTGGAACTGGGGCAGCGAGTTACCCCCGGGGTCCTGCTAAATATCCGCAAATAAATGCACGAAAACTTCACACTGCCGTTTGTACGAGCTCCTTGAGCACGCACCGGCGTGTAAAATCCCTCACATTACAACAGATACAGGTATTCAAAGCAAAACACATTTTTAAAAAACTCAATTGACCACAGAACATCTTAGTTCGCCCTGGGAGCTAATCAGAGCGATGGAATGCAAGTTTATGTTCTCGAAATCTTCAAGAAAGCTTTATAAGTTTTAACCAAGTGCATCCCTTCTCAAATAGAATTACCCTCCCCCGCAGAAGGTTATCAAGATACGTTGACCAGGTAACAGTAAGTCCTGGTGAAGGGTCTCGACCCGAAACGTTCATTTCCCTCCACAGATGCTACCTGTCCCGCTGAGTTCTTTTGTGTGTTGCAACAGTAACAGTCCTCTGAAGTAATAATTAACAAGATCCCAGCATTTAGTTTGGCAACTTGTTACTTGCAATTTTTGTCTCGTCTTCCCAAATAAACCTGGCGTTGAGTTAAACAGCGTCACAATCCCAGGCATTGACACGCAGGGAACTTAACTCCCAGGCGCTGCCACCTCTCTGCAGACGCCTCTCCGTGGAACCTGTCCCAACACCTTCACCCAAAAATGAATGATTCGGGTAAGGTCACTACAGAACACTTCTGCATCGAATCACACAGCTTCTCCACGCCGTGTAATTTTCTCCGCCGGCAAAGCCGTGTCAAACTTGGTTGAATTATTATTTGGAGTTTCAACTTAAAGTGAAAACTCTTTGTTGTACGAGAAATGCCTCAGTTTTTAACCTTGAGTTTGCGCACTCACCGGGGAACCCAGTTTGTCCTTCGCCGTCAATGCCTCTGGGTCGTTGCCACCTGCACTTCGCGGGTCCCTGGATGCTGTAACTCAGCTCCCGGGAGGCGGAGGGAGGGCGAGTGTTGGGGCAGAGAGAGACCCACTCAGTCGCCTCGATTCCGGATGATACAGGTAACGCAGGAAGAACAAATACAAGTGATCCGCAGGTACCCAGCGTAATGCAATGCGGAAAAGCATTCCAGCTACAAAATCTCACGCAGACCTGCGTTTCCCTGGCGAACTAGGGTCTTGGATTCAAGTCGGTGGGAGTGAGCCAAAGATTCTCTTCGTGTCTCCAGGGAGTTTAGGATTTACCTTCTGCACTTGGAGTTATACAGCAGGGAAAGAGGTCCTTCGGCCCAACTCCTCTATGCTAACCAAGGTGTCTTCCCGAGCTAGTCCGATTTTTCTGCATTTGGCCCATATCCTTCTAAACCGTTCCTATCAGCCATAATTGAAAGGCAGAGCAGACCCAATGGGCTGAATGGCCTAATTCTTCTCCTATAGCTTATGGTCTTATGCATATACTTATCGGAATATCTTTTAAACACTGTAATTGTATCTACCACTTCCTCTGGCAGCTCGTTCCATATACGCACCACCCTCTGTGTGGATAACTTGCCCCTCAGGTCCCCATTAAATCTTTCCCCTCTCACCTTAAACCTCTGCCCTCTAGTTTTTGACTCCCCTACCCTGGGGAAAAGACTGTGATCATCCATCTTATCTATGGCTCTTATGGTTTTATAAACCTCCAGGATGTCAGCCCCTCGGCCTCCCACACTCCAGGGAAAACAGTCCCTGCCTATCCAGTCTCTCCTTATAACTCAAGCCCTCCAGCATCCTTGTGAACCTTTTCTAACCCTCTCTAACTTAATGACATCTTTCCTACAGTAGTGTTGCCAATAAATATAACCAGGAGGAATGTGCTGATTAAAGCGTCTCTGTACATGCGATTTCTGACATCGAGTTGGCCCGTGGCTGTGGCATGCAGTCTATCACTGCAGCCCTGCAGTCTCAGGCGATCTCCTGGGATCGAGGATGACTCACTTCCACTCCAGTTCTGAGGTGACTGCTGAGGTCAATGTGGGAACTACAGACTCTTCCACTGATGGGGCAGAAGGTGGGTGATGGGGTGGGCGGGCAGTTTGTGAGGTGCAGCGCTCCTTCCACCATTTATGCTGGGCCTCTCTGTGCTCCTGACACATGGACCTGAAGTTCTCAACATTGTCCCCAATGCTTCTTCTGCACTTGAGCCTTCACAGGTCAGAGATTCCCAGGAGTCAGTGGGGATGCTGCATTTCTTTACGGAGACTTTCAGCACATCTTTGAAACTGTTTTTCTGTTCACCTGCAAATCTTGTCCCATGGCAGAGCTTGGAAGAGATTGTGGATGCTGGAATCTGGAAACAATCTGCTGAAGGAACACAGCAGGTTGAGCAGCAACTGGGAGGGTGGGGGAGGTGAGGGGGGGAGGGAATTAGAGTCACAGAGTCAACTGGTCCATGCCGACCAAGATGCCCATCTAAGCTAGTCCCATTTGCCCACGTTTGGCCCATATCCCTCTAAAACTTTCCTCTCCATGTACCTGTCCAAGTAACTTCTAAAGTAACTGTTACTGTACCTGCCTCAACCACTTCCTCTGGCAGCTCATTCACCCTTTGGGTGAAAAAGTTGCCCCTCAGGTTCCTAGTAAATCTCTCCCCTTTCACCTTCAACCTATGCCCTCTAGTTCTTGATTCCCCACCCCTGGGAAAAAGACTGCACACATTGACCCTAGCTATCCCTCGTTATGATTTTATACACCTCTGTAACATCAGCCCTCGTTCTCCTACGCTCCAGTGAAAACAGTCCCAACCTGCTCAACCTCCCTCCATAGCTCAGTCCCTCGAATCCCAGCAACATCCTTGTAAGTCTGCTTTGCACTCTTTCCTGCTTAATGGCATCCTTCCTATAGCAGGATGACCAAAACTGAACACAATACTCCAGGTGCAGCCTCACCAATGTCTTGTACAGCTGTAACATAACATCCCAGCTTCGATACTCAGTGCTCTGACTGATGAAGGCCAGCGTGCCAATGCCGCCTTCTCCACCCTGTCTACCTGTGACACCACTTTCAGGGAGAACATGTACTTGTACTCCTAGGTCCCTGTCTTTTACAGGGCCCTACTGTTGACTGTAAATGTCCTACCCTGATTTGTCTTCCTAAAATGCAACACCTCACACTTATCTGAATTAAACTCCATTTGCCATTCCTCAGCCCACTTACCCAGCTGATCCAGATCCCTTTGCAAATCCTGAAAACCATCTTCATTGTCAACAACACTATCTGTTGGCATTTCGGGTTGAAACACTGCATTGCAACTGGAATAGACTGTGTGTTTCAGGAGTCTGGTGCCAGGCATTCAAACAATGTGGCCAGCCCAACATAACTGACTGGGTGTAATCTGGGCCTGAATACTGGCCTAGGGGTGGACATTGATGCTGATTTGTCCCTCTGCTGCATTTGGTTGAATTTGCAGAGACTGTATTGGTGGCATTTATTTAATGCCTTGAGATGCTCGCTGTAGGTAGTCCAGGTCTCAGAGGGCAAGGATCACTGTTGTCCCACAGATGGTGAGTTTAATGCCAGGTCTGAGATCTTGCTCATCGGACACCCTTTTCCTCAATCGGTCAAAGGCTGTGCTGGTGCATTGAAGGCAACAGGGAAATTTCATAATCAACGTCTGCCTTCACCGAGAATTGGCTCCCTAGAAGTGGGGAGTGGTCTGTGTTATCCAGGGTTTCACTGTGAACCTTTATTGTCAGAGGGCTGTGTGGTGCAGGTTGTTGGAGGATCTTGTGGATGTTGAGTGTAAAGTCCGTTCTCTCATATGTTTCAGTCAACAATGTCTTGGAGCACGACCTCCGAGAGTGTGCAAATACAGGCATCATCTGCCCACTGCAGCTCGACTACTGAGGTACAGGTGACCAGGGTTCTAGAGTGCAGTTGCCATAGGTCGAACAGTTTCCCATTGGTTCTGAAGATGACCTTAAATGGGGATGTTTGATGGAGCTGAGGTGCAACATTGCAGCGAGAAAGATTGAGGAAAGTGTTAGGGCAGTGATGTAGCCTTGTCTGTCACTGGTCTTCACTGAGAATGGTTCTGTTGTGGAGCTCTTGTTTGGGGTCACAGCTTGCATGTTGTCATGGAGATAGTATAAGATGGAGCTTCTGCAGGCAACTGAATTTGAGGAGGGTGTTGCACAGTCCCTCCTGACTGATAGAGTCAAAGGCTTTAGTGAGGGTGATAAAGGCCATCCATGGTGTCTGGTGATGCTTCCTGAGTTTCTCTTGCAGTTGTTGCATGGTGAAGATCATGCCCACCGTGCCTCTGAATGGACAGAGTCCACACTGTGAAGTTCTTCAGTCACAGGGAGGAGGCAACTGAGCAGGATGCGGGCGATGACTCTCACTGTGACAGACAGCGGGGAGACCCCTCTGTAGTTACCACAGTTGGACCTGTCTCCTTTCTGGAAGATGATCACCTTTATTGCATCTCTGAGGTCATTTGGTATATCCTCCTCTTCCCATTGTGGACAATGAGACTGTGGGCTTGTGACTGAAGCTCTTTACTGCTGAGTTTTAGAAGTTCTGCGGGGTTACTGTCTGCTCCTGAAGTCTTTTTTTATTCTTTCCAGGGATGTGGGCTTTACAGCCTGAGCCAGCATTTAATTGCCCATCCCTAGCTACCCTTGAGAAGGTGGGATTGGGTTGTCTTCTTGATCCAATGCAGATGTGGGCAGCCCTTGAGTTGTGGGTATATCGACAGTGCGTTAGGGAGAGAGTTCTAGGATTTTGACCCAGCAATGGTGAAGGAACGATGACATCAAGATGGTATGTGGGTTGGAGAGCAAATTCCTGGTGGTGGTGTTTCCATGCTTTTGCTGCCCTTGTTGTTCTAGCTGGTAGACGTCGCGGGTTTGGAAGCTGCTGTCTAAGGAGCCTTGGTGAGTTGCTGCAGTGCATCCTATAGATGGTGCAAACTGCTGCTGTGTGTTGGTGGCTTCAGGTTCAGTATCTGAACTCCGACTCACCTCATCTGGACCTTGCCCCTCCCCAAGTGCTTGATGCTGATTGGCAAAAAGATGCAACTAACGCACCAATACACATTGCAATGCTGCCAGGGAGGTTGTCAATTGATCAATGTGGCTGTCAATCAAATAGCAGGGGAGTCAGATCAGGTTGGGTGGGACTGCAACACACGGGTACATCTTTAAGGATTTTTTGATCATATATAGTAGAGAGGTTTAAACAGTGATAATTGTGGTACATCTGGCAACAGTGCAACCAATGTGTGCAGGCGGGGGTGATGCTTGGTGGACTGGGAGCCGAGAGATGGAGTGGTGGGTTCCAGGTCTGATGGACAGATCCCATTGAGCAGAGACACAAAAGACTGCAGATGCTGGAATCTGGAGCAAAAAAAATGCTGGAGGAACTCAGCAGGTCAGGCAGCACCTGTGGACAGTCGACGTTTTGGGTCGAGACCCTTCATCTGGACTGAAAGATAGAGGTGAGATAGTCAGTGTAAAGAGGTGAGGGGAAGAGGTGGGGCAAGAGCCGGCAGGTGATGGGTGGATCCGGGTGAGGAGGGGTGATGGGCGGATGGGGGAGGGGAGGGTGGGAATAGCGACAGAGGCTGGGAGGTGGGAGGTGGAGGTGACAGAGGGCTGCAGATGGTGGAATCTGATAGGAGGGGAAGGTGGAGCATGGAATCATGGGAGGGAGGTGGGGAGGGCAGATGGGAACAGTGGGGGGGGGGACCCAGTGGGAGGAGTGTGTGGGTGGTGGGAACAGTGGGGGGAGGGGGAAAATCTGGGTGGTAGGAGGCTGGTGTGGAGGTTTGAAAAGAAGGAAATGTGTGAGAGGGCCTGGGTAGATCAGGAGGAGAGAGAAGAGGGACAGAGGGGGAGCAGTTTACCTGAAGTTGGAGAATTCAACTTAAGTTGTAGACTGCCCAGGCGGAATGTGAGGTGCTGTTCCCCTAGTTTGCAGTCGGCCTCACCCTGGCAGTGGAGGAGGCCAAGGACAGACATGTCTGTGGGAATGGGGAGGGGAATTAAAATGAAATTAAATTAACAGTCTGAAATGGAGGGTTGAATGGTTTGTAAATGGAGCTGTGAGTTACCAGGAAGAAGTTACAGCCCAGAATTTGATCTTGGAGTTCAGGTCTGGTACGGCAATTTGAATGCACAGGAACATAAGAATCCGCAGAGAGTAGTGGACTCTGCCCAGTACACCACGGGCGCATCCCTCCCCACCATCGGTAGTATCTACAGGAGGCATTGCCTCAAGAAGGCAACATCCATCATCAAAGATCCCCACCATCCGGGCCATGCTATCCTCTCGCAGCTACCATCAGGCAGGAGATACAGAAGCCTGAAGTCCCACACCACCATGTTCAAGAACTTCCCTTCAACCATTCAGTTCTTGAACCAACAACCCTAATCACTACCTCAATATAGCAACACTATGACCATGTTGCACTATAATGGAGTTTGGTTTTGTTTTTCTACTTGTCTTCTTTCTTGTAAAAATGGTATATAATTTATGTTTAATTTATGTTTTTCTTGTAACTGCTGCTTATATGATGCTCTGTGCCTGTGATGCTGCTGCAAGTAAGTTTTTCATTGCACCTGTGCATACATGGACTTGCGCATATGACAATAAACTCGACTTTGACTTTGAGGTTTGCCAGAAGTAAGTTCCTAGGTGATATCACTGTTCTGGCGCCCTTTATAGTTTTTTTGATTTGGGTCTGGGGGTGTTTGATGGCTGACTTGAGATCCTGTTTGTGCCAGTGACTCTGCCTCTGCCTGTAACCCAATGATGTGAGGCCCCTGTGGCTCAGATAGTCCCAGTTTAACTCTTCATATGGTGCTTGTGTTTCAGGTCATGTCACTGTTCTTGAGCTGTTAAACAACGACATATTTGTGGATTTCTTAAACACATTCCTCAACCTACCGGTGAGTGACGACCTTGTGTACAGCCCCATTTCTCAAATAGCAGACGCAAGGTGAGGGGAAGGTAATAGAGTGAAGTTGTACCCTCACTGTGTGAGGAGAGGCTTGGGCAGCTTCTGACTGGGGTCCGTCAGGTTCTCCCCAGGTTATGAACATCCGACTTATGGATACCGGCTGCTGCGGAGCTGCAGCAGTCTTCTGCCGGGTGGGAACAGGCCATTTCCACATGCCCCCTCTCCCCCTCCCACCCCACCAAGCTGCAACAATCAGGGGCTGGGCGGAGCCGGGCAGAGCTGGGACCGCTGAGCAGACTCACTCACTGAGTCAGTGAGGTCATCTGGCGGCCGCTCTTCCCGTGCCTGCTCGCTCTCCCGTCACAGCTGTTTCTGCGATCCTCTCCCACACACTGTGCCTGTTCATTTCCGACTTACGAATAGTTCAGGTTATGGACGTTTCTCAGGAACAGAACCCTGTTATGACCTGGGGACTGCCTGTAATCTGTTTTATGTTATACCACTCCAACAGTATCTCACTCTATTGCAGTACTGAGGGAGTGAATGTTACACTGCCAGAGATGCCATCAGTTGGCTATGGCCTTATGGTGTGTCCCTGTCTATCTCCTCTACTGCGTATTAACGCACTTCCTTGGTGCTGTCCAATGACGAGCAGAGGAGTTAACTCCTGTGTCGCAGGAACACAAGAAAATATGAACAGGTCCCTCAAACCTGCCCCACCATTCAACATTCTCTCAATGAACATTACTTGGCAAATGGCTCATTCGCTGAGCCAACCATTGCAAAGGCAGGCACGGTAGTGTAGCGGTTAGCGTAACGCTTTACAGCGCCAGTGACACGGGTTCAGTTCTGGCCGCTGTCTGTAAGGAGTTTGTACGTTCTCCCGTGTCTGCGTGGGTTTCCTCCAGGTGCTCTGGTCGAGGCCAGGCCTCAACTCCTCCCTGTGCCAGTCCCCACGGCCCTCAATTCCCTGGCCTTTCAAAAATTCATCTACCTTTAAATACCCTCAATGATCCAGCCTCCAGAACGTTGTGTCCTGAGCAACATATATTCTCCAGTTGAATCTCCTCAAACAGGTCATTATTTCTTTGCTCTTTGTGTGAACTGACTGCCCATTTCCTTAGTCAGCCCTTGTGTTACTGTGGTGACCCAAAATAAAAACAGAAAATGCTGGAAATACTCAGCAGGTCAGGCTACATCTGTGGGAGGAGAAAGAGTCAATGTTTCAGGTCGAAGGTTTATTTTAGATTCGTAGCAGCTGAAGATTTTTTTGGGTTTCAGTTACTATGGTGACATTTTCTAGCAAGTGATATTTGAGTGTGCTGCCTCTATTTGTTAATGATAAGATAAGATAAGATATCTTTATTAGTCACATATACATCGGAACACACAGTGAAATGCACCTTTTGCGTAGAGTGTTCTGGGGGCAGCCTGCAAGTGTCGCCACACTTCTGGCACCAACATAGCATGCCCACAACTTCCTAACCCGTACGTCTTTGGAATGTAGGAGGAAACCAGAGTACCCGGAGGAAACCCACGCAGTCACGGAAGAACGTACAAACTCCTTACAGACAGCGGCTGGAACTGAACCTGTGTCACTGGCGCTGTAAAGCGTTACGCTAACCGCTACACTACCGTGCCTGCCTTTGCAATGGTTGGCTCAGCGAATGAGCCATTTGCCAGGCAATGTTCATTGAGAGAGTGTATCCCTGTCAGAGGGTAACAGTAACCATGCTGTGATTTGCTTTTCAGGTGTTTGGACAGACGCCAGTCTATGTTTTAAAACACAGATCTTGGGAGCTTCAGCCAAAGTTGCCTTCCAACCTGGTGAGTCGGCAGCAGGGTTCACAGATGTGTTCAAACAGCTCCAGAGCCACAATCCTTTGCAGCGAAGCCTGAGCAATGTGTGTGAGCAGAGACTGACAGAGGGGGATACCTGCCGCCAGTTCCTGCACCCTGTGCTGGCAGCCCTGTACCCTGTAGCTTCTATCCCACAGTGATAAGACCATTGAACGGTTCCCTTATACGATGAGATGGACTTTTGACCTCACAATCTACCTTGTTTGACCTTGCACCTTATTGTCTACCTGCAATGCACTTCCCTGTAGCTGTGACAATTTACTCTGTATTGTGTTATTGTTTTTACCCTGTACTACCTCAATGCACTCTGTACTAACTCTATGCATTCTGTACCAACTCAATGCATTCTGTACCACCTCAATGCACTCTGTACTAACTCAGTGTACCTGTACCGTGTAATGAATTGACCTGTATGATCGGTTTGCAAGGCAAGTTTTTCACTGTACCTCAGTACAAGTGACAATAATATACCAACACCAATACCCTGGAGATGTCCCTCCCGGGGACACAGACCTGGGTGGGAGCTGCTGACTGTAGGCTGAGCCGGTGAGCTGAATTGGGGAGTTCAGTGGTGAGCAGTTCCAGGTCCCTGGTCTGTGCTGAACTGCACAGGCTTTGGTTAAAGCAGAAGAGAAACCACTGCAGGCAGCCTCAGCCACTGCAGCCTGGCCAGTGGGACAAGCATCCTGGCTGCCATGAAGATAATGTGGGGGTGCGGGAGAGTGTGGAGCTTGGTGCTTGGCTTGTCTCATGGAGAACAGTGGGTGTGGGTTTCTCTGTGTGTTGAGTTGCAAATGCAGACTTGACTCCGGTGAGCAGCTGGGTTAGAGACCTCTCAGCCCAGGAGCTTTGTCAGAGATGGGGGCGAGAGTATTCTTCACCTTCTGTAAACAGGGGACCACCAGAATTCTGCTGAATGTGCGGTGCCGACCAGAGTCCTGTGTGCCCGCCTGCCTGATGTGTAGGAACTCTGACTGGCAGTGCCCCCTGAGCTGGACTCCAGCACAGCTCCTTGGGAAGGGATGGGAAGCTCTGATTCCTTGAGCACCAGATGGTGTCGAGATGCAGGACACGTAACTTCACCACTTAGCCTTGCACTAGGTGACCACAGCCAAATTAGTGTGCGTTGGGCTATTTATTGGTACAATTGTTTCTTGCTCATGGCTCCTGCACCTACAAACTTTGAAATAAATTCGATGATTACAATCCAGAACATTTGGAGTTGCCACAGCTATGAAAGTGTGGGCAGAATTAGAAGTATGGTGGTGAGCAAGGGTCAGAGAGACTGAAGCCTTGGGAGAACTGTGGGGATCTGCTCTGGGGTGGTGCCACAGGATTACTCTGCAGACTCAGAACCAACAGCAGTGAATATATGTAAGGTGACATCAGAATCAGGTATATTATCACTGACATATGTCGTGAAATTTGTTGTTTTGCAGCAGCAGTACAGTGCAAGACATAAAGACGTAAAAATTACCATAAGTTACAGAAATAAATAAATAGTGCAAAAGAGGAATAACGAGGTAGTGTTCATCGACCATTCAAGAATCTGATGGTGGAGGGGAAGGAGCTGTTCCTGAAACGTTGAGTGTGGGTCTTCAGGTACTTGTACCTCCTCCCCAATGGTAGTATTGTGAAGAGGGCATGTCCCGGGTGGCGAGGGTGCTTGATGATAGATGCCACCATCTTGAGGCACCGCCTCTTGAAGATGTCCTTGATGGTGGGGAGGGTTGTGCCCTTGATGGAGCTGACTGAGTCTACAACCCTCTGCAGCCTCTTTTGATCCTGCACATCGGAGCCTCCATGCCAGGCAGTGATGCAACCAGTCAGAATGCTCTCCACCATACATAGACATGAATATATGTCAGCAGTGAATGTATAAATTCACTGAGCAAACTGTGCTCAACATTTGGAGGACAAATTCTTTGCCCTGGGCTCTCTTTGAACCAGGTTACTGGTATTGGTTGCTGTCTATGTAAAAGGAAAGACTGGTTGTTGTGTTTGACCTTAGACTGAGAACATAGATGGGTTTGTGAAGTGGCTGGAAGAACATCGTTTGCTGCATTTCCTGAAGACAGACCTGTATCTTCACTTCGTTCTGTGCCATTTGTTACTGGACATGCCTGTGCCCATCCTAACAGGTGAGTGCACCCCGAACATTTTACCTGCTGCAGTCAAAATGGCTCTGTGCACTTACATCTCTAATAACGTGGGCTGACACTCCCATGTGCTACAGATGAAGCCTGCAACATCCCAGGTGCCTTCTTTTGTATGAAATGTCAACCCGCAGTCCTGTCTGCCCTCTCAGGAGGACTGAATTCCATGGCATTGTTTTGGACAACAGATGGGTTCTTCCAGGTGTCCTGGCCAGGATTTATTCTTCAGCCATCACAGTGCCGTTTGTGTGATCATAATTTGGCTTCTGCATTTCCTGCATTACAACATTGGCTACATTTCAAAAGGATTTCACTCAGCTATGAAGTGCTCTGGGCTGTCACGGACAGCATTAAATTAATCAAAAATAAGTATTAGTTTATTTCTTTACTTCACTGAGAAACCATACAAGAGGATAGGATGGAGAAAGATATTAGGTAGTGGATGCCTAACTCTTCTATTTGGTCTTGCACCCATACCAATACATCCCCTCCTACACTTGGAGCTTTTATCTACCTCAATAACCTTTGATATGGCACCTTATCAAATGCCTTCTGGAAATCTACGTAATCTACGTCCCTTCTATCCAGAGCACGATTTACTTCTTCAGAGAGCTCTTATTAATAGCTTCTAACATTTTCCTTATTTACAGGCTTGTGGTTTCCTGCTTTTTGCCACTCTCCCTTTTTGGATAAAGGAGTTACATTTGCCATTTTCCTAACCAGTGGAACCTTTCCAAAATCTGAAGATGTTTGGAAAATTAAAACCCAAGCATCAACTATTTCAAGGGGCACTTCTTTGCAGCCCCTAGGATCAAAGTCCATTAGAACCATGAGATTTGTCAGCCCAGACCTCCAACAATTTTCTCGGTACTACTGTCCTGATGATTGTAATTTCCCTGAGTTCCTCTCTCCCTTACAATTCTTGGGCTACAGCTCCTTCGGGAAGTTACTTGTATCTTTATAGTGGAAGACTGATGCAAAATATCTGCTTAATTCATCCACTGTATTCATGTTTTTCATTATTAATTCCCCAAACTTACTTTCTACAGGACCAATGTTCTTTTCTTTGTTAGATGTCTATAGAAACCCTAGCTTTCTGTTTTATATTTCTGGCAAGCTTTGATTCATACACTAATTTTTCCTCCCCTATTAATCTTTAAGTAATTCTTTGCTACTTTTATGTTCTATCCAGTCTTCTGACAAAATGCTTTTGCTCCCCTTGGAATGATTCTTGGAAGTAATTACTCCGTGTATTTTGAACTGCGTTATCTGCATTGCACCTTGACTGACTGAACCTTCAACCTAATTTTCCAGTTCACTTTAACTACTTCTGCTCCATGCTGTTATAAATGCTCTTATTTACATTTCAAATATTCATCTTAGCTCCATTCTGCTCTTTCTTAAGCTGAATATAAAATTCAATCACATTATGACTGCTGCCATCTAGGGTTGCCTTCTCTATGAAGTCCTTATTTATACTATCCAATTGTGCAATAGCAGGTCTAGAATAGTTTTCTCTCTGGGTGGCTAAGACCATAATTAATTTTGTTTCTGGATAAAGGTGCATGTTGAAGACTGTATCTTGCTCTTGGATTTTCCTTCCAGATCCCAGCTTTCCAATTACATTATTTCTGTTTCCCAGTATCCAGAATTGCAGTGGTGCCTCAGGAATCGTCAGAGTCCCTTTCAACGCTGCAGTTCTCTGAGGACAGCCTGTCCTCTGACTCCCTGAGCAGTAAAACACAGGACTCCAGTACCCAGCTGGCCCACGAGCCATCCAAGGGTGAGTACCAGAAAATAGGGGAGATTCTGGGTGTCTTCTCCAACTGTTCTGGAATTGAATGGGATAAAGTTGGGAGCTGCGTTTGTGCAAATTTCGGGTCATTGTGGTCCAGGTGATGTGGGCACTCGGTCAACACACTGGAGCTCTCCTCCAGCTGCTGGTTAAAACATGGCCCAAAGCACAATCCTGCCCATGGGACATGGAGATTGAGTGACTACCTGAAGGTTGATGCAGTATCAAATTTCCCAACCAGAACGTTATCTATCAAGGATCAGTACAAATCTCACCTCATCATCTGTTAGGTTGTTTAAGCCCAGGGAATATTAGCACAGTCTATAGTTTGGATGTGAAATTCAGGCTCAGCAGGTGTACTGAAAACTTATGTCATCTGTCTGCAGTGGTACTTTGTAAAGCTCCATATACGCTTGTTCCACCAGCGTACACAGCTGCCTTTCAGGCTTTAGAATAAACCTGTAAATTGTTATCTCTTACTAGCTTTTGCTTTTATCATTTTGCAAGTATTACATGAGTTCTTGCCTCTGAATCAAAAGATTGTGATTTCACATCGCACTTCAGACTTCCCCTTGGTGTGGTACTGAGTACGTGCTGGAGGTTGGAAGTCCCATCAATAGACAACAAACCCTCGGAGAGGAGTGTACAGAGGTCATGTGGCGTTGTTTCCAAGTGAGGAGGAGAATTCTCCTCCCAACTCCCATCCAACTTATAACTCTCAAGTGTCATTTAAGTTCTGATGATTATCAGATTGCTGTTTATATGATCTTGCTATGCACTCATTTAAAGACAAACAGAACTTCATTGTCATTAAAGCATCTTATGTCATATTGAGGTTGTGAGAAATCCTGTAAGTTTCTTTTACCTCTTTTTGTTGCTTTTCCTTGGTGTCTCCTGCTTCATGGAAATGAAGGGTATGGAGCAAAGGTTCATCAGACTGATTCCTGATGGCAAGGCTGCAAGGAGAAGTTAAGTCAACCAGAACTGTGTTCTTGAGTTTAGAAGAATGAAAGGGAATCTCATTGAAATGTACAGTACAAAATTCTGACAGGACCCCACAGACTGGATGCAGGGAAGATGATTAATCTGACCGGTGGGGGGGGGGGGGAGAGCGGGTGGTGGTCTAGAATGAAGTTCATAGTTGCAAGATATGTGGTAAGGCACTTAGGATTGAGGTGAGGACAAAGTTCTTCACTCAGAGGATGGTGATACTATTGAATTCTGTACCCCAGAAGGCAGTGGAGGCCAATTTGCTGGATATATTTAAAGAGGAGATAGATAGATTTCTAGATACAAAAGCATCAGGAGTATGGGGAGGGATCAGGAATATGGCATTGTGAAAGAGAAATGGTCATATTGAATGGTAGAGGTGACTCAAAAGGCCGAACAGCTTCCTCCTGTTCCTATGTTCTAATCTTATATTAAAAATATGGCAGGAAACCACTTTATTTTAAATACAAGATGGGCGCAAGTTATGAAGCTCAAGCGGACAGTTGTTTCAGCGAGGTGCTGAGATCTAACAACTGTACATTCAGAGTCAGAATATTCAAGATGTTTAAAATAGTGCTCAGGTACTAATCCTAATCCGAACCCACATTGCACACCACCTGCCCTAACTCCACACACCCCCAAACACTCACCTTCATCCTGGAATTCCCTTTGGATCCTATCCTCCTCATGGTCCTGAGAAACCATATACTTTTGGGAAAAAGACATTTGCCTTGGATTATCACACTTTCTAGAATCTATCCCTGGTCAGGGACTGAAAATAGAGTGTAAACTGGACAGAAAGCTTGACCCAAATAAAAGTGACAGTTGTCAGCGAAATAAAGAAACTCAATAGACAAAAATATAAAGATGAGGGGTAATTGCCATGCTGGAAATGCAAACCCTAGCTCTAATGGAATATTGGCCTCAAGAGATGGGCATCATGATGGAGTTATACCTCAGTTAAATCCCTGCTGGAGTACTATGTTCATTTCCCACAAGCTCACACACCATTCTGACTTGGAAATGGATCACTGGTCCTTCACTGGCCCTGAGTCCAAGTCCTAGAACTCCCTCCTCAACAGCACTGTGGGAGTACCTTCACCAGAAGGAGTGCAGTGGTACAAGAAGGCAGCTCACCCTGACTTTGTGAAGGGTAATTAGGGATGGGCAATAAATGCTAGCCTTGCCAGCAATACACAGATCCCGAAAAATGAACGTGGAGGCTTGTGTGTGTTTGTTGCGACATAAGTATTGCAGGGTCATCATCCCAAGTGTGCAGAGGCTTGCTGTGTGCCACCCCTTTGTCCCACCACTAAACCTTTCTGTTCCCATTTTGTTCCAATAGAAGAGGCACAGATGGGTGAGACAGACCAGTGGCTACTGAGAAGGTGCATTGGGAGCGTGCAGGGAATGAAATGCTTTCGGTTGTTTCTCGTGGGGACAAATGGTAGGTGATATGCAAAAATTGTTGGAGGAACTCCTCAGGTCAGGCAGCATCCGTGGAGGGAAATAAACAGTCGATGTTTTGGGCTGAGACCCTTCATCAGGACTGGAAAGGAAGAGGGCAGAAGCCAGAATAAGAAGGTGGGGGGAAGGGGAGGAGCACACGCAGGCAGGTGATAGGTGAGTTCAGGTGATAGGCGAGTCCAGGTGAGAGGGGCAAGGTAGGTGGGTGGGGAAGGTTTGGAAGATGTAGTAAGCTGAGAGGTGATAGAAGAGGCAAAGGCTGAAGAAGAAGGAATCCGGTAGGAGAGGGCAGTGGACCATGGAATAATGGATGGGGGGGGGGGAGGAGAGGAGATGGGCAGGTCATTAAGGCGGGGGAAGGGAGCCACAGGAATGAGGGAAAAAGGAATGAGGGGGAAAGAAAAAGAAGGGGAGGGGTTACCAGAAGTTGGAGAAGTCGATGTTGAGGCCGTCAGGTTGGAGACGCCCAGGGCAGAACATGAGGTGTTGTTCCTCCAACCTGCGTCTGGCCTCAACGTGGCAGTAGAGGAGGCCGTGGATAGACGTGTCAGTGTGGGAGTGGGATGTGGAATTGAAGTGGGTGGCCGCTGGGAGGTCCAGGCTGTGGCAGCAGATGGAGCAAAGGTGCTCGACGAAGCGGTCACCCAATCTGCATCGGGTCTAACCAATGTACCGGAGGCCACACCAGGTGCAATAAATGACACCCTCGGACTCACAGGTCTCACCTGGAAGGATTGTCTGGGACCCTGAATGGTGGTGAGGGAGGAGGTGTAGGGACAGGTGTAGCACTCGGTGCAGTAGCAGGGATAAGTGCCGGGGGGTTATCTGTGGGGAGGGACAAGTGGACAAGGGAGTCGCGGAAAGAGCAGTGCCTTCGGAAAGTGGGGGGGGGGGGGAGGGGGGGGTGAGGGAAAGATGTGCCTGGTGGTAGGGTCCCATAGGTGTGGTAGGCGAATCCCATGGGATGCAATAATGAAAGGAGGTGGAGGTGGAAACAAGTCCCAAGTTCCCTGTGTACTCATTGTCCCCTTATGAGCGCGTGGACTGCTTGCTGTCACACGTCCTTGGAGTTTAGCATGCTGCCGAAACATGGCCAAACAATGACTGGATGTTGCTTGTGTTGGACAGGGGCAGAGCTGGTGGAGTTCTGGGTGAGGATGGAGAGGATGCTGCAACTCGATGAGACTGACATCGACCAGCGGGACCAGTACTTCGCTCAGCTCCGCACGTTACAGGCTACACACCTGCATGACGGCTCCGTTGTAATGTCCACTTGTGGAGGTTTTACCGGTAAGGGATGGGTCGCCTTTGAGTGGCGGCCAGTCTAATGGAAGGAGTCAAAGCCACATCAAAAGTTGCAATGCCAGCTAGATCACTCATGGATCACTTTCTGTTGTAGTCCCTCACCGCTCTTCCTGTTACTACCACATGCTAAGGCAATATCCAACAGTAACAACCTTGCTCATCAGCTGAAAATCCAACAATAGCACTTCCACCTCTGAATCAGAAGGCTGTGATTTAAGTCTTACTCCAGACACTAGAGGATCTAATCTACTCTGTTATTTCAGTCCAGTGCTGACAGAATGCAACACTGTCTGAAGTGCTGTTGTTTGCTGTGTTGCTAACCTCAAGCCTTAACTCCGTTTGGGTGCCTGTTGTAGGGAGTTCTCCTAGTGTCCAGGCCAGCATTATTCCTTACCACTGTAGGCAAATCAGATTTACTGACTGCTTGTGTTATTGCTGTTTGTGGGATCTTCCTATGAACAAATTGCTTTTGCTTTCATTGTAATCATACACCTCAGAGGAGTGACAATTGCCAGCAGCAGGCTGTGTGCAAGATTGTGCACTCATTCCCCTCTCCTGCATTCCTCTCTTAACAATCTTCTTTTCAACTGTTTGTCTCTTTCTTAGGATGAATATTTCCTTAGTCTCCCATCTTGTCTCTACTTCAGCTATTTACAGCCCCCTTTACAGCAGCTACAATCACGATTTTTGTCATCAGTGGTATTGCTACAGTTCCAGTCATGTGTGCAGCCTGGAGGAACATTAGTTCTAATCAAACCCTGCAGTTACCACTCTTTATATTTCCCACCATCTCCTCTCGTGTTCCTGGCTGGTTCCCTTTCAACTTCTTGAAATTAATTTCCGTTTCTATCTATATCTTTGCACCCTTTCCATTTGGCTCTGTGCAGGATCCCCTGCTATTATCTACCTCAGCCCTTTCACTTCCATTTCTTTATTGAACCCTAGTGATACTGATCCCACATTGAACTAATGGTAAGGTCTTTACTGAGAATGGCTGGAAGTCAGGTGCAAGAACTTGACTGGCCAGGGTTAGGCTCTGCAATTCAGAATCCAACTGATTGTCCTGGACAGAGCACTATCCAACAACCTCATTCCTTCCATCATCCTCTATTACCTCATTCAATGTATCTTGAATGTCTCCAAGGTTTTCCCCATCATGATGTCCTAACATTCGTTGTTTGGAGTTGTTCTTGATGGTCTTTAGCCTGTGTGCTGTGGGTTCCAATTTCCGTGTTGCATGCCGCATCTCTGATGATTTCTTCCTTTCATCAGGCTCCCCTCATCTCTGTTGCTGGAGGTCTGGCTCACATCTACCTTCTGACCTTTCCTCCTTTATTCAAGAGTGCTCTCTTTCCCTCTGTCACCCTCTCTTCCTTTTCCACGGCTTTGATCTCTGCCACCTCCCCCCCCACCCCCTTCACAACTCATCCAGTCGTAAAAATTAGGTGGGAGAGCGAGGATGGGGCTAAAGCAGAATGTGACGGACCTCAGCTTTTCACTTCATTATTGATGACTTGGAATAGGGAGCCACGTCTCCAGGTTTGCTGATAAGCGGCACACAAGAACTGGGCAGCATCATGCTGGCCGTGGATGGCGGTCCTGAGAGGAACCATCAGTGTTGAGGCACTCCAGATAAATGCCTCTAACCCAAGCAGGCCCACTGTGCCTCCAGATGAGCTGAGTGACTCCACCTGGTGTCCAATGTGGGAGGCCAGTCGTGCTGAGATTGCAATGGGGAATCCACTCTTCCGATCCTATGCCAGACAGAGCTGGTGTCACGTTGGAATCTCCATTCATCTAACTTGAGAATCACGACCTGGAGATTCACAGGTATGTTAAGTTTCACTTTTTATTTGTGGTGTAATGATTTGTATATATACTATGGTGTTATTTAAGTTTTTAAAAGTTAATGTTTCTAATTATTTACAGAAATCTTAATGGTTTTTAAATGTCACTGACTATCAGAGACATTTTGAACTTGTAGTATGGCCTTGACAGCTTTGACAGGAGGGGAAGTTCTGCCCCCAGATGTCTTACACTAGAGGCCATGCATTTAAGGTGAAAGGGGGTAAGGCCAAAGGAGATGTGCAGGCAAGTTTTTTTTACACAGAGATTGGTGGGTGCCTGGAATGTGCTGTTGGGGTGGTAGTTGAGGCCAATGCAATAGAGGTGTTTAAGAGGCACATGAATGTGCAGAGAGTGGAGGGATATGGTCATTGTGTAGGCAGAAGGGACTAGTTTGGTTAGGAGTTTAATTGCTAGTTTAATTAGCTCGGCACAACATCATGGGCCGAAGGGCCTGTTCCTGTGCTGTACTGTTCTATGGTCTAACTTTGCCAGGGAGGGGCAAGGTGTTCCTGGGGCCATGCTCTGCTCTGCCCATTGAGAATCAAAGCTACAGGGGTAGAGGGGGTGTGGGTTTGAGTACGGCAGCCCTTGGAAAAAGCCATCTCAGATGTTCTGGTCCTTTGGGTTTGGAATCCGGAGACCTGTATGTTTGTCTGATTCGTGTTTCTTTCTCCTCTTCTTTGAGAAGATATTCCATTGTCAAAATCAAAGAAGCCCTTTCACACCAGGAGGGATTTTATGGTGAAGCTGCAAAAACAAGCGCTAGAGAAACTGAAGGGGTACTGGTTGCCTCGTTTTCTGACACACTGCAAGCGAAGCCTGAGAAAGGTGAAGGAATATGATGCCATCATCCGAGAGTATCAAGGAAAGGTGTCTAAAAGAAAGGCTACAGAAGGCCAGTCATCTTCTTCCGTCCTAACAATGAGCATCAAACACACCGAAGGCATTACACAGCCCTATTTCACCAAGGCTCACAAGCGCCTCCTGTGGAGCCTGCCTTACTGTAAGGGCAAACGTGTGAAGATCACCACGGCGACAGAGCATCCACACAACATCAAGGCGAAGGAGCGACGGGACGGTAGTCAGGCTCAGCCAAAGACGACTGCCCCCAAGTCCACTCCGCCTAATTTCCCCAAGCAGGATGAGTCAGGGTGCCCTCGCCCAACACCAAGACAGGCTTGTTGCTCTTCACTAGCTAAAGGTAAAGGGGCGGCTAACATGCAGGGTGAATACGTCTTCCCGCAGCTGGACTCCTCTATCCCGCTCATCAAAGCGCCCTCGATGCTACGGTGTCAGAGGTATCCTGAGATGCCCCGGCACTTCAGGTACCTCCACTGGGCCTTCAACGCGGACTTGCTGGCAGGTGAACCACTTGCAGCTTTCCTGAGGATGAGTGATGACCTCTCCAAGCTCCAGTACCTGCGCCTCTGGCATGAAATGGGCAACTTCTTGAACGTTGTACTCAGTGTGAAGGACAGAGCTGGGTATCTCCTCAGGAAGATCCTGGGTGAGAAGATTGTTGAAGTGTACCTGACAGAGAGTAGTAACCAATATACCAAGCTGCAGGTTGCAACTACTGAGAACCTCAAGATCCTTCTCCCCTCAGGTCAGGTCATTCCTTGGATATTCGCTGCCCAGAAGGAGATTTGTGAGGTGAGAGACTTTGGTTTAGTGTGTGCCTATGGTGGAGGAGATGCAGCCAGTGCAGAGATGGCACAGGTGCAGCACTAAGCTGACCCTGGGATGAATTGCCTGCACAAGGAACAACGTCATTTTATGTGAAAATACATGGCCAGGGCAGAACAAGAAATTAGTCTGGCCAGAATCATGCCAGCTGACCTCCCTATATGATTGGGAGAAACTGTTCCCCCTAGGTCAAATGATAGTGGTAATGAACCAGAGGAGAGGTGAGATTTGTTTTAAACCCAGGATGTTGTTTTGATCTGTTGGGAATGGAAGCAGATGCACTGGTAATTTTTCAAAGGGTTTTGGAAAATTACTTGCTCATGAAGTATTTACAGAACCACCTATGAGGGTGGGGAGAGGAATGAACTGGATTCCTCCTTTAGATTGCTAGCGGGCACAAAAGGCCAAAGGTATTCCTGTGCTGTAAACTTATACATGGTTGAATCAGATGCCCATGGTCAGATGAAGGTTTCTGTAGCCAGGAGATAGTTACATACAGTCAGGATAGCAAGACATGAAAAGGCCATCCAGCTCTACTGACAGAGACCACCACACTCCACACATACCAATTAAACTCATGGGTATGAACAGCGGCCCTCACATTTACTGCTCGGGCACATTACCTTCCAAAGAAAGGATGGTAATCTTCTCTACCTCCTTTACCAATGCTGCAGTCACTGCAGGACATCAGTACAGCTCTCCCACCTTGTCACTATTGAGAGTGACTTTGGCCCTCCCCTGACACTCTTTCAGACTCTCACTTTCAAAGAGTCATCTAAAACCTGTAAATGTGGGAAACCTGACCAATGTCCCCCTCCCTAGCTATGGAGAAACAAAGTCATGTGTACTGCTGTACAACCTGAGATTGGCCAACCCATTATGGTCTGATGCCCACTAAATGGTTCATTGCCACACGGAACAAGCAGGGAATGATCTTGGTGTGTGTGAAACAGAAACAAGCTCATCAGTGTGGTTTCTGCTCCTCCAACAGATACTCCAAGAAACATATGACGAGTTTCTGGATCAAGAGGATAAGAGCTTCCTTGATCTTGTGGTAAGACATTGGCAGATCATCTTGCTGTGCCCATCTCCATGGTTTTTTACTGCTCAAGATGATGCAGCCATGAGACACCATGGGGACAGCAAGACTGAGATGCGAGTCTCTCTGAGCACCGCTGCATTCCAATTCACCTGCAAATGCAGCATAAACGTTCCTTGTGAAGTTAACTTCCATTTCAGAGAGTCTGGAACATATTACACAGAAGTACATGACCACTGCTCAAAATTAAAATTAGGACTGTAGAGTGATACAAAGAAACTTTATTGCATGATTAAAATAATTTATTGTAAATGTGGTTTTAATTACACAATTGAATAACATATTACAACTATCTTTAATAGTTCAATGAAGAAACTTTGCCTTTTTGGTCTCTAATGTTGTGAATTAATATTTTTATTGTGCTGAAGTCTCTCCATTTCCTTGCCCTTTGACCCCAGTCCAACCACACCCGGGTGTGTGTTCCTCTGATTTTGGTCATTTGGACATCCCTGATTTCCACTGTCCCCTCACAGGTGATGATGTGGCCCATCTGAAAGAGCTTGGCCAGACGACTGAGTGTACGCTCGTATTTGTTTATCCTTTGGATGAGATATTGTAAGCAGAGTGGAGTGGAAGTCAGGGGTTAGGTGGGGGGGGGGGGAGGTGGGGGGGGCTGCGGCAGGTGGGTGACAGCCCTGGGTTTGACCACCGCTCACTCGTTACCTCTCTGGCTGTTGGTCTCTGATTCAAAGTTCATTTCAGGGTGAGAGGAACGAGGTTGAGCTCTGACTTGGATCCAGATCCTGAAGACGGAAGGGGGGAGCTGGTTGCCACCTGTTGCCCCTGGTGTTGCCCCCATATCAGTGAATCAGACTCACCCCTGGGTTCAGTCAAAGGAGCTGTGTCCAGATCCCAACTCTGCACCCGGAGAGTGCTGGCTAATCTCCTGCCCCTGGGACATTTTTCTCCTTCTCTCTGCCTCAATGCATTTCTTCTCTTTCCTTCTCCATCTTTCTCTTTCTTCCCTATCTCTTCCCACTGTCTCCCTCCTTTCTCTTTCCCTCCCTGTTTCCCCATGTGTCTCAACCCTCTGTGTTGCCCCTACCTCATCTCCTGCTTCCCTCTTGCTGTCTCTCCCTGGCGTTGTCTCCTCTCCCTGGCGCTGTCTCTTCCTGCTGCAGTCTCTTCCCCTCTTGCTATCTCTTCTTCCTCACTCTCGTCCCTCGCTTGCTCTCTTCCTCCTTCTATCTCTCCATCCTCTCCCCTACTCTCTAACACTCTCCCCTTTCATTCCCCCTTCTCTCTCCCCTTTCTTCCTTTGCCCCTCTCCCCCCTCCTCCCCTCTCCCTTTCTTCCCTCTCGTTCCCCCTTCCATTTCTGTCCTCTCTCTTCCTGCCAGCTCCTTTAATCATCTTAGATCTTCCAATTAGATCATCTGTTATACAATGTTGTAAAGCACAGAAACAGGCCCTTCGGCCCACCATATCCATACCGACCTTCGGCCCACCATATCCACACCGACCCATCTACGCTAATCCCATTTGCCTGCATTAGGTCCTTCTATGCCTTGCCCATTTAAGTGTCTGTCTAAATGCCTCTTAACCTCACCAGTTGTATCTGACTCCAGCACCTCCACTGGCAACAGATTCCAGATATCAACCACTCTCTGTGTTAAAAAAATCTTTTCTCTCGGATCCCCTTTAAAGCTCCTTCCTCTCACCTTAAACCTCTGCCCTCTTGTTTTTGATACCCTTTCTGTGGGGAAAAGATTTTGGCTATCTATCTTATCTATGGCTGTCATAATCTTTCACACTTCTATCAGGTCACCCCCTCAGCCTCCTTCGCTCCAGAGAAAACAAGCCCAGACTGTCCAATCTCTCCTCATAACTTAAAGGCCTCCAATTCAGGCAATATCCTGGTGAACCTCCTCTGCATTCTCTCCAGCACAACAATGTGCGTTCTATGGTGTGATGACTAGAACTGTATACAATGTTTTGTAAAGTTGCAATATAATGACCCAACTTTTATAGTCTGTGCTCTGACCTATGAAGGCAAGCATGCCTTATGCCTTCTTCACTACCCTTTTCAGGGAACTATATTGCCATTTTCAGGGAACTATGGACTTGTACCCTTTGGTGTCTCTGTTCATCAACATTTCATAGTGCCCTGCCATTTACTGTATATGTCCTACCACAATCTGACTTCCCAAAATGTATCATCTCACACTTGCTGGGATTAAATTCCATCTGCCAATGCTCCGATTAGCTTTCCATCTGATCTATATCCTGCTGTAGCCTCAGACAAACTTCCTTGCTATCCACAACACCAATTTTCATGTCATTCACAAACTTACTAATCATTCCTTTAACATTCAGATATATGTCGTTAGTATGTATCACAAACAGCAAAGGTCCCAGTACTGATCCCTGTGGTACACCACTGGCCACTGACTTCCAATTAGGAAAGCATCCTTCCTCCACTACTACCCTCTACCCTTATCATCAAGCCAGTTTTGGATCCAACTAACTAACTCACCTTGGATCCCATGTGCCTTAATGTTCTGGACCAGCCTAGCATGCGGGCCTTGTCAAGTGTCTTACAGTGGAGGTTAGCTCTGTCCACAACTATTATTGAGATATTATTTTTGGTGGCTACTTATCATAGTTCCTCCCCACACCTCATGTCCACTCTCCTCAGTCAGTGACTCTACCCACCCATTTAGTATTATTCCACATGGGTACGTTGCCTTCTTGTGCTCTCTAAATGTTATAATCCTGGGAAAGTTTATAGCATGTCAGTAGTCCAGCCCCAATTTTGAAAGTTGCACCCTGTGTCTGGACTCCAAACCAGGGGAAGTAGATTCTCCCTCTACCTATCAAATCCTTTATTCATCTTGCAGGGCTAAAGCTTCTGTTGGGGTCTTGTCTGCTACCTTTTGGAAAACCTCGTTCAGTAATATCTGTAGACATATCCTACCTATCTTGTTGCAGACTGCCTCAAAAACAATGTAGTCAGGTTTGAGAGGTAACATATCCTTTACAGATCCTTGCTGGCTCTCTAACCAGTTCACCAATGGATTCTTGTGCTCTGTCCCAGCATTTCACTCTTACTGTGCTGTTAGAGATGAGTTGAAAACCCTAGACTTGGAGTGAGGAAGAAGGTGAAATACAATCCAAACTCTCAAAATGGTAAACTAGTTATTTTTAAGTCCAGTGCAATCTCAATTGTGCAGTTACTATTAAATTCTTCTTACTTGCACTAATTAAGGCTGGGAGCGAACCGAATGATCCAGGCAGCTGGACAGTGTGCAAGGAGCTGCCACCACCTACGACAGATGCTGAGGACCTGCACATCAGGAGGATGGCGCGGTCACTGCTGCTGAGCCAGGCCTGCACCGCCATTGGCAACTCCGAGAGCCTGACTGATGAGGACTGGAAACTGCTAGTCACTGAGGACACTGCCAATCTTGGCTCCATGCTGATACTCCTAAAGCCACCAACAGAAGATGTGGGTAAGGGAACTGTGGGGGAGTTGGGGGGGGCACTGGGGCAAAGATTTATTCTCCACTATCTGTTGGAAGGGAATGATCCACAGACCACTGTGGCTCTACTGATGTCCTGTGGTCCACTTCCAATGGTTGTTTTCCCAACTGGTCTGCCAAAGGCCAAACTTCATGGCACTGATCGCCCCAGGTCAATTCTTTCCCCTGTTGTACATAAAAATCACACATGTAAGCTATCTTCAACAGGAAGCCATTAGATGACACATTTCTTTCTCCCACCAGGAGATAGACCAGTAACACTTAGCCAATAGTTGTGAAGCTCGTGCCTGAGTTATATCAAGTAACTCAGAACCCCCTCCAGTAACTTTCCCACCACTAATGTTACACTCACTGGTTTGTCCTTGTAGACCTTCTTAAATGAAGGCACAATATTAGCTACTCTCCAGTCTTCCAGTACCTCACCAGTGGCTACAGTTATTGCAAATATCTCTGCTAGGGCCCCAGCAATTTCTTCCTTGGCTTCCCACAATGTTCCAGGATATACTTGGTCAGGTCCCAGGAATTTATCTACTTTTATGCGCCTCAAGACTGCCAACACCTCCTCTTTCATAATATCAATATGTTTCAGGATATCACTGTTCTCTTCCCTGAATTCTCTGGCTTCCATGATCTTCTCCGTGGTAAATGCAGATGAGAAGTATTCATTTAAGACCTTGCCCATCTCCCGTGGCTCCACACATAGATGATCACACTGATCCTTGAGGAGACCTATTCTCTCCCTAGCTACCCCTTTGCTCTTAACATATTTAAAGGGATGTCCCTTTAAAACTGAGATGAGAAGGAATTTCTTCATCCAGAGGGTAGTGAATCTGTGGAACTCATTGCCGCAGAGGGCTGTAGAGGCACAGCCCCACAAAAGGATGTATTTAAGGCAGGGATTGATCAGTTCTTGATTGGTAAGGGGGTCACAGGGAGAAGATGGGAGAATGGGGTTCAGAAAACAATCAGCCATGATTGAATGATGGAGCAGACTCGATGGGCTGAATGGCTTAATTCTGTTCCTATGTCTTAATAGAATTGTTTAGGATTCTCCTTTGCCTTATCTGCCAAAGCTACCTTATGTCCTCTTCTTACTCTCCTGATTTCCTTCTTCAGTGTACTCCTACATCCCTTATAGTCCTCAAGGGATTCTCTTAATCCCAGCTGCCTATACCTCACATATGCCTCCTTTTTTCTGACCAGAGCTTTAGCATTCCTTACCAACCAGGGTTCCCTAATCCTGCCAGCCATGCCCTTCACTCTAATAGGCACATGCCGGCCCTGAACTGACACTTCAGCTACTTGCCCTGCCTCATTTCCCAACAGGAGGTCAAGTGTTGCCCCCTCTCCTGTCAGGCCATTTACATGTTGCTTGAGAAAACTTTCCTGGATGCACTTAACAAATTTTCGCCCATCCAAGTTCTTAGCACTATGGTGGTCCCAGTCAATATTAGAGAAGTTAAAATCACCTACTATTACCACCCTATTTTTCCTTCAGCTATCTGTAATTTCCCTATATATTTGCTTCTCTAATTCGCACTGACTACTGGGGGGCCTAGAATGCAATCCCATTATAAATTCATAAGAACTGTAAAGCAATATAGCACAGATACAGGCCCTTCAGTCCAACCAGTCCATGCTGACCACGTTGTCCCCCAGCGAGTCCTAATTTCCTGCGTTCGGCCCATATCTCTCCAAGCTCCATCCCTCCATGTACCTATCCAAGTGCTTCTTAAGTGATACCATTGTACCTGCCTCAACCACTTCCTCTGGCAGCTCATTCCATATACTCACCACCCTCTATGTGAAAAAGTTGCCCCTCAGGTCCCTTTTAAGTCTTTCCCCTTTCACCCTAAACCTACGCCCCCTAGTTTTGGACTCCCCTACCCTGGGGAAAAGACTCTTACCATCCACCTTATCTCTACCTCTCATAATTTTAAATACTTCTATAAGGTCACCCCTCATTCTCAACCACGTCTTTCCTTTAACAGGGTGACCAAAGCTTCACACAGTACTCCAAGTGCCCCGACTGAAGGCCAGCGTACTAAATGCCTTTTTCACCACCCTGTCTACCTGTGATGCTGCTTTCAATGAACTATGCACTTGTATTCCGAGGTTTCTCTGTTCCATTACACTCCCTAGTGCCCTACCATTCATAGTATAAGTTGGTTTGACTTTTCAAAATTTACCACCTAACATTTATTGGTACTGAAATCCATTTGCCACTCCTCGGCCCACTTTCCTAACTGATCAAGATCCCCTGTAACCTTCTTCACTATTAACAACACCTCCTAATTTTAAACTCTTCTGTAAGGCTGCCCCTCATTCTTCTATGTTCCAAGGAATAAAGACCTAGCCTGGCCAACCTCTCCCAAAAACTCTGGCGCTCTAATCCTGGCAGCATCCTCGTAAATCTTTTCTGCACTCTTGCCAGTTTAACCACGCCTTTCCTGTAACAAGGTGACTGAAACTGTGACATAAGAAATTCTGCAGATGCTGGAATCTGGAGCAATACACAAAAAGCATCCATGGATGCTGCCTGACCTGCTGAGTTCCTCCAGCACTTTTTGTGACGTACACTGTACACAGTTCTCCAAGTGCGGCCTCACCAATGACTTATGCAACTGCTTCTCTACTCAATGCCCTGACTGATGAAGGCCAGCCTGCTACATGCCTTTTTCACCACCCTGGTGATCACCCCCTTCTATAGCCTCACTGGATGTTTCTCCTAGGAATATCCTATCTGTCATGGCATTCTCCCTAATCAAAACAACCATTTTTCTGTAATATAATATCATAATTCTATGCCCTGAGCTCATCTGCCTTTCCTATCAGACTCCTTGCATTTAAATAAATGCCTATCAGAACTTCCTTGCTCCCTGTCCTGCCTACTGGACTGGCTCGCTTTAATTTCTACATTTGCCTCAATTTTCTCATCTGCCACACTGCTACTTTGGGTCCCACTTCCCTGCCAGGCTAGTTTAAGCTCTCCTGAGTACTCCAGCAAAACCCCCTCCAGTTCAGTGCAACCCATCTCTCTTGTACAGGTCAACTCTGCCCCAGAAGTTCTCAATGGTCTAAGTACCAGAATACCTCCCTCCTGCTTCAGCTCCTCAACCATATATTCATCTGTCCTACCCTCCTGTTTCTACCCTCACAAGCGTGTGGCACCTGGAGTAATCCAGAGACTACAGCGCTTGAGGTCCTACTTTTTAACCTTCTGTCTAACACCCTGTTTTCACTCTGTAGGACCTCATCCCTTTTCCTGCTTATGTCGTTGGTACCAATGTGTACAACAACCTCTGCCTGCTCAGCCTCTTCTTTGAGAATGTTCTGCAACATAATGTTACAGAACATTACAGCTATAATGTAGGGAAGGAGACAGACAGCATGGGCACAGCAAGATTCCACAAATAGCATTGTGGCAAGGAACAGATAAAATATATTTGGATTAGTGAGGGAGGGATAAACTATTTAACCAGGACTCATGGATGTGCCTACAACAATGTGGCTCATCAATTTTGTGGTCAAGTTTTTTAAGTGGGAATCAAAGTGGTCTCAACGTAGTCATGGTTGACAGGGGTGACGTTGTTATTTTCTTAAGTACGCAGGGCAGAAACTATTAAAAGTGATATAAAAGTGGCCGCATGATGTGCCCAATTCAGAAATGAAATAACAGCAATAATGCTGACCTTCAGAATCAAAGTACAATGTAGATGGATTTCTCCACTTTGTATTGAATATAGTTTGTTTTAATGCAAATGATGTCAGCATTTCATCTAAATGAAATAACAATGGAACACAATGTGAACCATCCACTGTTGGAGCTCAGAACATGACTGGACCATCAATTGTTGGAACCATGGTTCACAATATGGACCACCTACTTTTGGAGCCACAGAACACAGTATGGACTAGCCATTCTTGGAACCACGATACATAGTGTGGGCCAATAATTGTTGGAACCACGGTACACAGTGTGGATCATCCATTGTTGGAAACACAATGCACATCTACAGATGTACAGTGGAGAGCATTCTGATGGTTGCATCACTATCTGGTACGGAAGCTCCAATGCACAGGATCGAAAGAGGCTGCAGAGGGTTGTAGACTCAGCCAGCTCCCCTCCCCGCCATCGAGGACATCTTCAAGAGGTGGTGCCTCAAGAAGGTGTCATTCATCATTTAGGACCCTCACCACCCAGGATATGCCCTCTTTACATTACTACCATCGGGGACCAGGTACGGGAGCCTGAAGACCCACACTCAACATTTCAGGAATAGCTTCTTCCCCTCTGCCATCAGATTTCTGAATGGTCCATGAACACTACCTCATTATTCCTCTTTTGCACTATTTATTTATTTTTGTAACTTATAGTAATTTTTATGTCTTTATGTCTTGCACTGTACTGCTGCTACAAAACAACAAATTTCATGACATACATCAGTGATAAGAAACCTGATTCTGATTCCCTGGTACACAGTGTGGGCCAATAATTGTTGGAACCATGGTACACAGCATGGACCATCCTTTGTTGGAACCATGGTACACAGTGTGGACCATCCATTGTTGGAACCAAGGTACATAGTATGGACCAATAATTGTTGGAACCACGGTACACAGTGTGGACCATCCAGAGCTGCATTCATAGAACATATTCGGGCAGATTTTGTATGGAAGTGGCGGTGTTCCACATGCACTGTCAGGATTAACCTACAAGATTGGATTTTCCACACCTGTGCACTTAAATGTAGTGTTCCCAAACTAGTTGACAGCTATAGTCTGACATTTCATGACTGCTTTCCAAAGCTGGCCTTCCCATGGGATCCAGTGAGGCAGTGTGAAGTTGCAGAACATGCACCACTTACACTGGGCCGTTACCTGAACCACCTGTGCCTGCTCATTTCAGTGGGAATTAACTGAATTTGATGAAGTTTGTGTTTTTTAAGTGTTTCATTTTAATTACTATTTTTAAATAATTTAATTAGTACACAACCATTATGGAATTTTCATTGTATGTTTCCAACTGTCAGAAGCATTTGTTGTGTTTGACAGCACTGTCGACTGGCTTCACCAAGGCCTGGTTAGCTGGCTGTTGAGGTTATTTTTCCAGCTGTTTGTGGGCACCTCCTGGTACTCTGCAGTAAATGAGATTTGCCAGCACACTGCCTGCAGCCACTCAGGGCCTCACAGCTGAGGACCGTGCCTTCTTTCTACAGCAAGATCACATTTGGGATGCAGACAAGATAAGGCAAGAGATTAGGGTGGGCAGGCGCACCATCCAGGCTAATTTAGACCATCCCAGCAATGCAGCAATCTGAACCTGAACATGTGAACGTTCTAAGGGCAGGAACAGATTTGCTGATCTCCCTGATCTCTTGCATTCTCGCATGGTGCGAGCTAAGTCTCCATGCCCTCTATCCTGAGTCATGTGATGTTCTAGGAGCAAGGTGTTCTCAAAAATGGAGCCCTAAAATTAGGTCTGAATATTGACCACCTTTCACTTGGAGCTGACTCCTGGTCTGGAGTTTGAACTGATGGACTTAACAAAATAAATTTGGCATTTCTTAAAGATACTCAGGCTTTGTGTTGAGTGAGCAAGAAGCTCCCATTTTATTATAAGTTTTGTAGCACTTTTCTCCTGTGTTTACTTTCTATGCATTAGTTAGTCCCAAACAGCCAATGGAGTACTTTTGAAGTTGTAATAGGGGAAACGTCACCGGTTGTAAACAGCAAGGTCATAGCAACTGCATTATGTTAATCTCTTAGTGATGTTTGTTAAAGTATAAATAGAGGCCAGAACATAGGACTAATCTACCTGCAATTCTTCAAAACAGTGCTGTGAGATCTTTTACACCCATCTGTGAGCAGAAATGTTGAACACTTCCTCTGAAAGTCAGCACCTCTGACAATGCAGAAGTGCCTCAGAACTTCACTGGAGTGTATCATCCTTGATTAAGGACTTGAGACTCTAGAGCAGATGAGCCCACAATCTTCTTCCTCATACCAGAGTGTCACCACAACCATGGTTGTCTTTTTGTTAAGCTAAGTACTGTAAGCACGTGACTAGTAAATTCAGCAGGAGCAACCACCAGAAATTGAAGTTATTTTCATCATTTATTTTTATAGATGGAAACTCACCAGAACCATCAATTGAGGAAAAGGTGACTAAGGTGGAGACAGGAATCCAATCCCCGTGATTGGGAACTTGGTTCTTTTGATCGGTCACCCAATTCTAAAGTAAACCGGTTGAATGGTTTTCAGTTGGAACAGTTCAATAAATACAAGGTGTCTTGTGCCCCAGTCACATAGTCTCTTGAGTGTTTCATTCATCAATTCAATTCATTCAATCAATATATCAAAGCAGATTCAGTAAGGGCAACTTCCACTGGGCTCCTTGCAGAGGCAGAGTGAAGCCTTCGGAAGTTTGACAGCATTGATTCAACAGCTGCTGTTGTGCCATTTCCTGGACATTTTGTCCAAGAAAGTTTCCTGATGTGAACTTGAGTGTGTTCACTTTGTCTTGATCCTTGCACTGACTTTTGTACCGTATTTACCCAACCTTACAGGAAGAGCCTTGTCCCTAGGATTGTCCTTGTTCTTTGGCCTGCGCTTACACCTATATGTGTATTAAAGTTTGACCTTGGCTTCAACACAGAGCTTAAGCCTGGATCTAAGCACAGAATTAGACCCTGAATTTAACTTTACAACTGTGTGATGAGGCAACACAGATTGTGTTTTGATTGTGTTTCTGTGTTTTGTCCTGCTTTCTTTCACAAGTCAACTAGGAACTCCATAGATCTCTGGCAGCTGTTACCCGGAATAAACTCCTCTAATATAATACTTGGCTGATGTCAGGCAGATTACCTGGAAAAGTCCATACAGTGGATACCAGCCTTCCTTCAGGACATGGGTATCTCTGGCAGTAATTGCCCATTCTTTAATGCATGTGGACAAGGTGCACCTTGAACTAATGCAGTTCTTTTGCTGCAATGCTGTTGGGGAGCCAGCTCCAGGAATTAGAGCCAGCAACAATGACGGAATGGAAATATGTTTCCAATTTGGGATGGCTTGTGATTTGCAGAATTATCTGCAGGATATTGCATTCCTTACATCTTCTGCCCTTGTTATTTTTTGTAGTGGAGACAGAGGGATGGGAACTTCAAAGAAGCTACATTGCACCTAGCAGTGTGCACAGCAGCGATGGTGCACTGATCTCGGATAGATTAAAGGATTAAAGTTATGGATGACCACTGATTAAGATGGGTACTTAGTCCTCAAATGCATTGAGCTTCTTGAGTTTTGTTGGAATAGTATCCATCCAGTGAATGGACTGTAGTCCAGCATAGTCTTGGCTTGTGCTTTGCAGATGGTGGAGAGGCTTTGGGGTGTCTGGAGGTGAGATACTCATGCAAGGTACCCAGCCACTGACTGTTAGTTATAGCCACACTGTTTATGTGGCTGGTCTAGTTAAGGTTCCAGGCTATTGTGTGCACCAGGATATTGATGGTGGGGGATTCAATGTTTAGATATAAAATGTCAGGTGGAATAGATTTGGTCCTCTTTTGTTGAAGATTGCCATTGCCTGGCTTTTTTGTGGCATGTATGTTACTTGTCACTTAATAGTCCATGTCTGAATGTTGTCTAGGTCTTGCTGCCTGCAGGTATGGACTGTTTCATTTGCTGAGGAGCTGAGATGTGACTCCAACCATCGCAGTGTGTTCCCCTTGATGCCCATTGATTTCAGTTTTACCACAGGTCTTTGATGTCACATTCAGTCAAATGCTGCCTTGATGTCAAGGGCAGTCACTCTTACCTCAGCTTTAGAATTAAACTCTTTGGTCCAAGGCCGTAATGAGTTCTGGAGCCAAGTAGTCCTTGTGAAATCCAAACTGGGCATTGGTGAGTAGGTTATCGATGAGTAAGTACTACTTAATAGCACTATTGACAATGGCTTCCGTCACTTTGCTGATGATTGGGAGATTAACTAGATTGGATGTGTCCTGGATTTGTGAACAGGACATATCTGGGCAATTTTACACATTGTTGGGTAAATTCCAGTGTTGTAACCATACTGGAACAATTTGGCTAGAGGCAAAGCTAGTTCTGGAGTGCAGGTCAACGGTCTCATAGCCTTTGCGCTCTCAGGCATTTTTTGATATCATTTGGCTTAAGACTGGTTCCTATGATGGTGGTGACCCCCCCCACAAAAGCAATGGCAGTGTACTTGCGTCACAGGTCTTTGACGACGAAATTCACTTGAACATAATTCTGGAAATGTACCCAACTTGCAGCCCTTCTAATAGCCATAGTCCACCCCCACATCCACCCAAGGTCCCAAAGCACCACATGGTGAGTCACTGATTCACACCCACAGACAGGGAAGAATTTAAACCTGTTGACCTCAGTGTGGCCAGTGTGGAGCCTGGCTGCGCATGGCTGGGTTTGCCCTCAGTGCCCTTTCTGTCATGTAGATGAGCATGGAAGACACTCAGTTTATTTCAACATCATTGTCAGCTGTTTAATAATTGGATGTCACCCTGAGACTGATGTAACTCTTGTTACTGTCTACAGCTAGTTGTGGTCATTGGTGCATTTCAGTCTTTTGCAACAACTCTTCAGCAGGAATAAATATAGAAAATGCTGGAAACATTTAGCAGGTCAGGCCACATCTATGGAAAGAGAAACGGAGTTAACATGGCAAGTTGATGATCCCTCTTCAGAACTGGGAAGGAGACAAAAGAAGCTCATTATGCTGCAGGGAGGGTGAGGGAGGGGTGATGTCTCTGTTGGGTAAAGTCAAGGTGATCATGGGGATAAGATGTAAACAGGTTATCTGGTCAGTGAGTGAATGGGAGTAGTTAGAGGGTATATGAGAGTAGTATGATGAATGGGAGTAGTAGGAGAGTAGTATGTGGGAGTAGAATGGGAGTGAATGAGGGTGAGAACGTCGACAAAAGAACATGGATACAAGAATGTAGGAGTTGCAAAATGCAGAGCAGGAAGACGTGGTTGGCAGTTCAGGCTAGGCACGTCCTCCACCCTCAGAGAAAAATAAGGAAAAAAGAGGTTAAAAAGAAACAAGCTGAGTTAATATCACTGATTCACTCTACTCAAAGCTGTCATGGTCCATAGTTCCACTTTATTCTCCGCCACATTCAGTGCTGCCATAAACAAATGTTTTCCTTTGTTTCATGTGTCAATGACCATAAACTCCAACAGTATATTATCTCAACTTATTTGTTTTTTCCCCTCTTTTTCTTTGTGCTTTTCTTCCACAGGCACTGCTTGACCTACTGAGTATTTCCAGCATTTTCTGTTTTTATTTTTCCAGATTCTGCAGGTTTCTTTTGATTTTCAACATTTCAGCAGTATTTATTTCAATATGATTTAATGTAGGATATGTGATTGGTAAGTCTGTGAATGCCATGAAAATCGGTGGTGTCATGGATAACGAGGAAGGTTGTCTCAAGGCTGCAATAAGATATAGATCAGATGGAAAGTTGGGAAAGCACTAGCAGATGGAGTATAATTCCAACAAGTGAGAGGTGACGCATTCTGGGAAGTTAAATAGGAGTAGAACATATATGGTAAATGGAAGGACATGAAGGAATGTTGATGAACAGAGAGACGAAGGGATTCAGGTCTATAGTTCTCTGAAAGCAGCAACACAGATCGATAGGGTGGGTGAAGATGGTATGTGGCATGCTTGCCTTCATGAGTAGTGGCATTGAATATAAGAGTTGCATTATGTTGCAATTTTACTGGTTAGGCCACCCTTGAAATATTGTGTGCAGTTCTGGTCAAGCATGTAATGGTGCTGGGTTTGGATAGGCTGGGCTTGTTTTCCCTGGAGCGATGGAGGCTGAGGTGTGACCTGATAGAAATATATAAGCTTATGAGAGGCATAGATAAAGTAGGTAGTCGGGATCTTTTTTCCATTGTAGGGGTATCAAAAACAAGTTTAAGGTGAGAGGAAGAAGTTTTAAAGGGTATCTGACCGTAAGTTTTTTACACAGAGAGTGGTTGATATCTGAAATGCACTGCCGGGGAGGTGGTGGAGTCAGATACAATCATTACGTAAAAGAGACAATTAGACAGACACTCACTTAAATAGGCAAGGCATAGAAGGATATGGACCTAGTGCAAGCAAGTGAGATTGGTATAGATGGGCAAAAAGGCCATGGACGTGGTGGGATAACGTTTCTGTGCTATACAACTCCGTGACTCTATGTTGTGCTTGGGGAAATGGACTAAAGGGTGAATTCCCCAGGATTGAGAGCTCCTGGAAAACCTGTGCCAGTCTGTCTGTGATTTTGCAACCACTTAAGGCAGGCACGGTAGTGTAGCGGTTAGCATAACGCTATTACAGCGCCAGAGACACGGGTTCAATTCCGGCCACTGTCTGTAAGGAGTTTGTACGTTCTCCCTGTGTCTGCGTGGGTTTCCTCCGGGTGCTCTGGTTTCCTCCCACATTCCAAAGACGTACAGTTTAGGAAGTTGCGGGCATGCTATGTTGGCGCCAGAAGTGCAGCGACACTTGTGGGCTGCCCCCAGAACGTCCTACGCAAAGATGCATTTCACTGTGTGTTTTGATGTACATGTGACTAATAAAGAAATCTTATCTTATTTAGGTGTGGGGATGGACAGGTCATGGTTTGTAATGATGCCATTTGCTTTTCTGGGAAACTTCTGGGGGTCAGCAATGCACCTGGCTGCAGGGAGAGGAGAATGAATCCTCGAAGATGCAAAGAATAGCTGGGCTCTGTCCATGTGGCATGCTGACAGGCTCCAGGTCAGCAAGAAACAACATGGATCCTAGGCCTGAGCTGGGGGAACTGCTCTCAATCACAAGCTACAACTCTACAACTGATGTTGATAGTTGTGCAGAGTCCCTGCTCCTGATGTTAGCCAATTTTTAAGCTCACACTGCAGCAACTGCTGATGTTACCCAGAAACCCAATGAAAAATTGGCTAATTGAAGCTTGCCATCATCATGTGGAGTTCAGATACAATCTGACTGAGAAGTGGAATCCATCACATGCCTGAATGACCTCTTCCCATTCCCACATCCTGCGTATTTGTAAACGAGCCATTTCTTTGACACAAATTCACTTCCGTTTGATTCCAACAATTTGTCAGCCAGTGACTGATGTTTGCTCCACCACTGACCTTGTGCTTTCTGTTGTCCCACTCCCACTTCCGCCCTGCCCCACAGATATCAAGGGCATGACCTTTGAGGAGCTTGCGCTGAAGTACCCAAAGCTTGCAATTGAGGAGCTGAGCAAGAACTTTCATCGATATTACAAGAAGTTGGTTCTACTTGGTATGTATGGGTATCACTGGGTATCTGCCCACCAGCCCCATCCAACACTTTTCAGTACAACTTCTATTGACACCATTATGTCACAAGGAAAAGGTAGAATTAGCAGCAGACCTTAAAGAAAATGAAATATTTAAACACTGCACCATAGGGGACTATTGTGAATCAGCAACACAATAACCCCAGAGTTCTTACACACTATACTACAGGAGAATCTAGTTAAACATGGTGATACTGCAAGCAGTCCACTTACACCCTGGACTACAGAAGAGTCTATTTAAAGACAGCAAATTGTGTCTACTTCCCCCTGGACTACAACAGAGATAGAAACAAAAAATGCTGGAAAACCTCAACAGGTCAGGCAGCACTTGTAGAAAGAGAACAGTTTCAGGTCTGGAATCTTTCATCAGATCTGAGAGAGAAACAAACTAATCTGGGTAGCAGAGAAGGTGGGGGAGGATCATGGATAGAACAAGGGGGATTTTCTCAGACAGTGAAATAATGTCACAGTTAAGATAAGATCAAGCTTCTCTGTCTCACCTTCTCTTCTACCTAAACTAAGTTGTTTCTCTCTTTCTTAGAAGTGATAAAGGGTCCTGAACCCAAAACATCAACTGTTCCTCTTTCCACAGATACTACTTGACCTGTTGAGCTTTTACAGCATCTGCAATATAGCAAACCTAGTCTATTTACACACTGAACTAATGTTTCGAACCAGCAACAAAAGAAACACATTGAGTCTTAATTCAGTGTTAAAAACTACTTTATTAAAAACTACTTATGATATTAAGAAAAGTAAAAGTAAAAATGTTAGAATGTTAGAAGTAAAAATATTAAACCTTGAACATTAACCCCAAAACTAAACTCGTCGTGTGTGTGTGGTAAAGTCCCAAACTCCAAGTCTAGGAATGGTTATTAAAGTTCAGTTCAGCAATCCATGAGGTGAAACATGAACAACGGCTTCTTCAACAACCACTGTTGTCTGAAGATAAAACGTAGATGTAGAGAGAACTTAGAGAGAGTGATTACGAAATCCAAATGTTCCACGATGGAACCCAAACGACACCTCAGCGTTTACTCGGTAGTGACTTCCTCACCCCGAAAAATATCCAAATCGTGGTCGTCCACACAGATACCTGTTTCCCTCTACAGGTCAGCAACAAGTGAACTCCACCAGATTACTCCCAGTTTCCATACATGGATTGTAGTAACAGACACAGTTATTGTTTCTCATCCATCAATAGAGAAACTAGCAGGCTGGTGTCTCTCTCTCTTTTCTCTCCTCAGACTGACTTCTTCAACAACATCATTACATCCTTTATCTTCTGTTGACGTAAGCATGCCACACACACACACACACACACACACACACACACACACACACACACACACACACACACACACACACACACACACACACACACACACACACACACCACTATGGTCTATCTTAAAGGGACATTCACCTAGTCTGTAACATTAAGCAGAGCCTATTTAAACATAGCAATACTTATCCAGAGACTACAATAGACTATTTATACACAGGAATAAAGCAAACAATCTACTTACACACTTGATTACAATGGGATCTATTTAAACACAGCCAGTACAGCAAAAGCAGGCTGCTAACACACACTGAACTACAGGAAAATCTACTTAAACTACTCACTACATGAAGGTCCAGTTAAATGCAGCAAAAACTATCAATTTATTTCATTGCAGGAGAGTCTAGTTAAACGTGGCATCACAGGAATGTGTAGTTAAAGACTGCAATACAGCAAACCCAGACTACTTACATCTTGTAGTACCAGAGAGTTTACTCAAGAACGATCTGATAGGAAAGTCCATTAAAACAATCGACTGTAGGAATAGGGCAGAGTCTGTATTTTAACACTCCATGTCTTGGCTGGTATGGGAAATGGGGTTCACATCTGCAGTATCCAAATGGCTGATTTGACCATTCTGGATATCCTGGAAGTGACTATGCCATTCCATAGTAGGATGTCAAATTATTAGGAGCAGGGGTTCTGTCCAATGTGAAATGGGGGATTAAAGACAATTTAGTTGACATTCGAGCTTTACTCATGAGGAATCAGCTCCTTTTTCCTTATTGGAGGAAAGACAGATTGAAATGTCAGACAACCAATTTTGGACATGTGGGGGCAGGAGCCATAAGGATAGATATGTCAGCTGATCAGCCATGGGACTGTGGAGTAAGGCTCCCTCTGAAGACATATGCATCAGTGACTGCATTGGTACTGAGCCCCACCAGATCCCAGTGGCAGAAACATCCCAAGTCCATGGGGTGACTTACCCTGAGGCAGCTGGAAATGCTTTGGACTGAGATGAATTCTAGTCAGGGAGGGTGTGGAGAGAGGTGGAGAGAGGTGGGGAGGGATCTTGATCACTATCCAAAATCACCCAAGCCTGGCCAACAGGAGAGGTGGCAACATGCTGGCCTTCATGGTAAATAGCCCACTAATACCTTGGATGCAGAATGATTTGGCGCTTGAAGTTAACAGGGTGAGGCAAGGTCAGGGGCGATGTCAGAGGCAGAATGGAAGCTGAGGCCCAGCAAAGAGTGCAAATGCTGCCTGTGTCCTCCAGTGGGTGGGAGATGCTCCTCCGGGTATCCCTTCACCTGAAAGTCCTCATCTTCTCAAGAAGTTGTGACCTCTCTTGGGAGCATAGATCATGCAGCCTGTGAGCCTGTTCATCAGATTACCTTTGTCTTGCTCACCCAACCCACCTTGGTCACAATAACCTTTAAACCTGTTGACCTCTACCTCGCAGGTCTGCTAAACAAAGAGGTTTTACGAGAGAAGCTGTGGACAAAGCTGAACATGAAATCCCTGAAATTTGGGAACAAGATCCTGACCAGACCCAAAGGAATTCCCAGGTAAGTTAGCCTCACTGCAGACGTGAGTCACTCAGGTTTCCACAGACTGGGCTGGGCCTGGGCTCCTGAATATGTGATCCACATACGGGCAGTCATGGAGCTGTCTCATGGGCCTATCTGCTGGGATAGTCATGTTGTTTCTCAAAGAAGCTCCGGAACCCATGGTCTATGTCAAACAGGTCATGTGGCCAATGAAGGACTGATCTCTTGCCTTGAGTGCTGCACAGATACAACCTCCTTCCTCAGACTGATATCCCTGAGGAATCTGTCTGAAAGCCTGGCTTCTGGTGAGTATGACCCAATGTTGAGGCTGTGAACTGGGGCAGGGTGTCACAAGAAAGGAAACTTCACCAAGGCATAATGGGACAAACCTCTAATGTTCTATTAGACACATGAATGATAGAGAAATGGGGAGCTATGTGGGAGGGAAGGGTTAGATATATTTCAGAGCAGGATAAAATGTCGGCACAACATTGTGGCCAAAGGGCCTTTACTGTGCTGTAGTGTTCTATGTTCTATTGCATTGCTGTTTACACTGAACTGAGGTGGTGAGGTCCTGCCCCAGGCGTATTTAATGGGGACAGTGTAGAGGGAGCTTTACCCCTGACCAACCCATCGATAAACCATTAATGGATGTTGCCATTCTACTGCTGGCAACTGGAGTGGAGAGCAGGAGTGGATTTTGACCATCCCTTAACCTTTGACTTGCTGTGTGTCTTGGCAGGAAACTGACAGATGTGCTGACTGATGGGACAGGAATACTTTTCTTCCAGAGGTTCCTGGAAGCCTATGATGCAGAATCTCCACTGCAGTTCTGGCAAGCAGTGGAGACCCTCCAAAACCTCACCACTGCCAATGAGAAAAAACTCTACACCAACTGGATTATTAACCACTTCTTCAACAAGAATGTCAACCCAGGTGAGTACCCCACAATGACTTCAATCAGACAAATCCTTCCTAAACTCCCCAGCAGGTCACAAAGAACAATTGTGTTTCTCAGGCACCTGGGAGTGGATTATCGACTGGAATCTAATCGAGGGTTTCAGAGGGGTTATAGGGGCGGCACGGTAGCGTAGCGGTTAGCGCGATGCTATTACAATGCCAGTGATTGGGGTTCGATTCCCTTCGCTGTCTGTAAGGAGTTTGTACGTTCTCCCGTGTCTGTGTGGGTTTCCTCCGGGTGCTCCGGTTTCCTCCCACATTCTAAAGATGTACGGGTAGGTTAATTTGGGGTTTAAAATGGGCGGCGTGGACTCGTTGGGCTGGAAGGGCCTGTTACCACACTGTAAATAAAATTCAAAATTTAAAATATACAGAACAACAGATTCCATAGACTGAGTCACCTTATAGAATTTAATTGAGGGATTCAGTGGAGTTTACATATAGAATGACAGGCCAGATCTAGTCAAAGGTGTTTGAGGAATTTATCCATGCAATTACATATACTTAGTTGCAGCTTTATCAAAAGGTTTGGTCTGCTTATATATAGAGAAACAATAACCTGGGATTAAGTCACAAGCTAAAATTTAATAAGTGGTTAGAGAGTTCATAATTCTTAACAAAGATATACAGAGTTGAGAAATGGAGACTTTACAAGGATGATGCTTCTGTGACTGTAGAAAGAAATTAAGGGCAGTATCAAATTGAAAGAAAGGACATACAACATTGAAAGAATCTGTAGACACAAGAGACTGCAGATACTGGAGCAATAAACAATCTGCTGGGGGGGAAGGAATTGTTGACATTTTGGGTCCTGATGCAGGGTCTCGACCTGAAAAGTCAACAACTCCTTTCCTCCCTGCAGATGCTGCTCGACCTGCTGAGTTCCTCTGGCAGATTGTTACATTGAAGGAATCTGTGGTGGGCCAGCAGTTTTGGGAAGTCTTAGAAACCAGTAAATAATGACTAAAGAGGTAATGGGAGGGAAATGTAGATTATGACATAAGTTGACAAAAAACATAAAAACAGGAGGAACATTTACAAGTACATAAAAAAGAAGAGAGTAGTTAAAGTCAATGTTGGTCCCTATAAAGTCTGAGATTGGGGAATTAAATGGGAAGAGACCTTGAAGAAATATTTTCTATGGTAGAAGACTCTGAAAATATTCTGATAATAGCAGAAAATTCAGGAGCAAAAGGGAGGAACTTAAAACAATCACCATCACTGGGAAAAGGATACCAGGCAAACTATTGAGACAGAAGCTGGAGAGTTCCCTTGGACCTGATGGCCTATGTACTAGAATCTTAAATGACACTGCAGTAATACTGGATACTTTGATTGAGATACAGAACATGGAACATAGAACAGTACAGCACAGTACCAGCCCTTCGGCCCACGATGTTGTGCTGACATATATAAACCTACTCCTTGATCAATCTAACCCTTCCCTCCTACACAGCCCATAATCCCCCATTTTTCTTACATCCATGTGCAGATCTAAGAGTCTTTTAAATGTTCCTATTGTATCAGCCCTGGCAGTGTGTTCCAGACACCCACCACTCTCTGTGTGAAAAACCTACTTCTGACATCTCCCCTAAACTTTCCTCCACTCACCTTAAACAGATGTCCTCTGGTATTGGCCATTGCTGCCCTGGGGAAAAGGTGCTGGCTGTCCACTCTATCTGTGCCCCTCATAATCTTATACACCCCTATCAAGTCGCCTCTCATCTTCCGTTGCTCCAAAGAGAAAAGCCCTAGTTCACTCAACCTTTCCTCATAAGACATGTTCTCTAATTCAGTAAGCATCCTGGTAAATCTCCTCTGCACCCTCTCTAAAGCTCTCATATCCTTCCTATAATGAACTGAACATAATATTGTAGGTGTGGTCTAACCAGAGTATTATAGAGCTGCAACATTACCTCGCGGTCTTGAACTCAATCCCCCGACTAATGAAGGCCAGCACACCATACACCTGCTTAACCACCCTATCAAGTCGTGTGGCCATTTTGAGGGATTTATGGACTTGGACCCCAAGATCCCTTTGTTCCTCCACACTGCTAAGAATCCTGCCATTAACTTTGTACTCTACCTTCAAGTTCGATCTTCCAAAGTGTATCACTTCACACATTTCCGGATTGAACTCCATCTGCTACTTCTCTACCCAACTCTACATCCTGTCTATGTCCATTGTAACCTACAACAACCTTCTACACTATCCAGAACACCTCCAACCTTCGTGTCATCAGCAAACTTACTAACCTACCCCTCCATTTCCTCATCCAAGCATTTATAAAGATCACAAAGAGCAGGAGTCCCAGAACAGATCCCTGTGGAACACCACTAGTCACTGTACTCCAGGCAGAATAAGCTCCACCTACCACCACCCTCTGCCTTCTGTGGGCAAGCCAATTCTGAGTCCATGCAGCCAAGTTTCCATGGATCCCATGCCTCATGGCTTTCTAGATGAGCCTCCCATGGGGAACCTTGTCAAACGCCTTACTAACATCCATATACACCACATTCACCACTCTACCTTCATCAGTTTGTTTTGTCACCTCCTCAAAAAACTCAGTTAGGCTCGTGAGGCATGACCTGCCCCTCACAAAGCCATGCTGAATATCCCAAATAAGACTATGCTTCTCCAAATGCTCATAAATCACATTCCTACGAATCCTCTCTGATAGTTTGCCTACCACTGATGTAAGACTCACTGGTCTATAATTCCCAGGATTATCCCTATTACCTTTCTTGAACAAGGGTATAAAATTAAAACTTGACCAACAGAGAGTCAGGTCCTGTGGGACTGCAGTTGGGTAGCTGGGCTGTAGAGGGAAGGGTTGCTGCTCTGGTTTAGGGTACACCAGGTCAGCAGCTGTCAGTGCGTGTTTCACTGAGGGCATCAGTCCAAAACATCCAGCCCTGTGCTGGGATAGTTCCCCTGCTTGTGTTGAGTTTGGTTCCACAGGTACTGACATGCTGCTGCATTTGGATCCAAGCGTAGTGTTGGATCTTGACTACAAAGGGCTTTGCAGCTGGGTTCTCTGAGCCTTGGTTGGCAGGGCAACCACAGACCATGCAGACAAGCCTGGATGGGGAGTCACAAGGAGCAGGAGTTAGTACAGACAGGCACTTGATGGGCCAAAGGGCCTGTTTCTGTGCTGTATGACTATGAGTACTGATGGGGTGAATACTTCTTCCGTATCACATGATGGTCTGGGCTGACTTTCTCTCCATCCAGATCTGTTGTGTGGAGAATGGATGACGCAGGTTTGCACTGGAGTATATGGTTCAGTCATCCACTGGACATGGTATTCCTGATGGGGTCTTCAAGAGAACTTCATCTCTGCCTTACTTGGCACTCGCCACTGGGCATCAGTGTTCATATAGTTGGACCAGTGGAGCAAAAAACATCAGTAGATGCTTCAGAGACGCACACTGTCCTGTTGGACTCACCAGATTCCATGAGCTGAAGGGCCCTCTCTGGTCTATTGAGAAGCCAGCAAAGGGTCCATCTCACTCTCTCAGCTGCTTGGTGCTGTCCGACCAATGGGGTAAACTTCGTTGCCAAGAAACCAGTCACCACCAACGTGCCTGCAGAAGGTGGTGAGAGCAGGGGAATATGTTTGCTGAATGAAAGGACTGATTCCCGTTTCTGTCCTGTGTCTCTCCCCACACAATCACACCCCACCCTCACCCAAACCCCACCCCACAATCTCTTAGAGGAGTTACTGCAGTGCGACTCACCGATCATCAAACAGATTATGGAAGCGATTGAGAATGGCAAGCCAGTCACCATGAGCATGTTGTTACATGCTCAGTCAGAAGTTCAAAAGTCCTTGGAGAGCTGGTCAGTATTGCAGGTTTGCCACTTTAGGCTTATCTGTAATGTTTTATGGTAGAGTGACGAGGGGCATGGGATAACTGAAACAAATTACAGCACTGAAACAAGTAATTTAGCTCAATTAGTTTTTGTAAGCAGAGTTCCAATCACTTTTACCTGCCCAGTTCTGTGTCCTTTAAATTTCTTTTCCTTCACCCAACCAGCTGATCTAATTCTGAAGACACAAGAGATTCTGCACGAGCTGGAAATCTGGAGCAACACACACAAAATGCTGGAGGAACTCAACAGGTCAGGCAGCATCAATGGAGGGAAATTCCCTCCAATAGATGCTGCCTGACCTGCTGAGTTCCTCCAACATTTTGTGTGTGTTGATCTAATTCTGAATATTGATACAGTTTATGTCTCAACCACTAACCCCAGCAGTGAATTACTCCACTTCACAGTTACACCACAGGCCCTCATCCTGAACCATTCAACCGAGAATGCTGGGAACGCTCACCAGAGAAGCAGAGACAACATTTCAGGTTGAAGACGCTTCATCAGAACTGTGAAATGTAGAAGACAAAATGTTTTAAGCTGCAGAAAAAAGGGAGGGGTGGAGAGAACTAATGGAATGTCTGACAGAGTAAAAAGAAACGTTTCTGGTACATTGAGATACGTAATGCATTTTGGTGGGGGGTCAAGAAAGGATAGGACATAAATGGTAGGGAGTTCTGTAGATAAAAGGGACCTTGGTGTACAAGTCCAAAGATGCCTGCAAGACTGCAGGTGACAGTAGAGGTAGATAAGATCATAGAGTCATAGTGCAATACGGCATGCATACAGGTCCTTCAGCCCAACCAGTCTGTGCTAACCACAGTGCTCACCTAGCTAGTCCCAATTTCCTGCATTCGGCCCAAATCCCTTTAAGCCCCACCCCTTCATGTACCTATCCAAGTGCTTCTCAAATGATACTATTGTACCTGCCTCAACCACTTCCTCTGGCAGCTTGTTTCATATACTCACCACCTTCTGCGTGAAAAAGTTGTCCCTCAAGTCCCTTTCAAATCTTTCCTCTCACCCTAAACCTACGCCCCCTAGTTTTGGACTCCCCTACCCTGGAGAAAAGACTTTTATCATCCACCTTATCTCTGCCTCTCATAATTTTAAATACTTCTATAAGGTGACTCCTCATTCTCAACCACATCTTTCCTTTAACAGGGTGACCAAAGCTGCACACAGTACTCCAAGTGCCCCGACTGAAGGCCAGCATACTAAATGCCTTTTTCACCACCCTGTCTACCTGTGATGCTGCTTTCAATGAACTATGCACTTGTACTCCGAGGTTTCTCTGTTCCATTACACTCCCTAGTGCCCTACCATTCATAGTATAAGTTGGTTTGACTTTTCAAAATTCACCACCTGACATTTATTGGTACTGAAATCCATTTGCCACTCCTCGGCCCACTTTCCTAAATGATCAAGATCCCCCTGTAATCTGCAATAACATTCTTCACTATCAACAACACCTCCTAATTTCATGTCATCCGCAAACTTACTGATCAAACCTTGTGCATTCGCATCCAGATCATTTATATAAATACCAAATAACAAGAGTCCCAGCACTGACCCCTGCAGCACACCACTAGTCACCAGCCTCCATTCTGAGAAACAACCTTCAACCACCACCCTCTGCCTCCTACCTCTGCGCCAGAATCCACCTAACAAGCTCTCCCTGGATTCCATGGGACCTAACCTTCCAGACCAGCCTACCATGAGGGACCTTGTCGAAGGCCTTGCTAAAGTCCAAATAGACAATATCCACTGCCCTACCTTCATCTACCCTTTTGGTTACTCCTTCAAAGAACTCTAAAAGATTGGTCAAGCATGACTTTCCACGCACAAAGCCATGCTGACTCCTCCTAAGCAGACTCTGTCTATCCAATTGCTGGTAGATAAGATCCTGTCCCTCAGAATCACCACTGACATCAAGCTGACCGGCCTGTAGATCCCTCGCTACCCTTCTTAAACAATGGAACGACATTAGCCACCTTCCAGTCTTTGGGAACTTCACCCGAAGTGGCTAACGATGAAACAAATATCTCCGTAAGGGCCTCTGCAATTTCTTCTCTAGCTTCCCACAAATTCTGAGGTTGCAATTGGTCAGGCCCTGGGGACTTATCCACTTTAATGCACTGTAAGGCTGCAAATCCCTACCCCCTGGTAATATGAATGTCCTCCAAAACATCACCACTTGTTTCCCTTATCTCTTGAGCAACCATGATTTTCTCCTCAGTAGGTGAAATATTCATTAAATATCCCACCCATCTCCTGTGGCTCGAGACATAGGCGTCCTGCTGATTTCCAAGGGGACCTACTCTTTCCCTGGCCACCCTTTTACTCTTAATATAGTGATAGAACCTCTTTGGATTTTCGTTAACCTGACCTGCCAGATCCACCTCATACCCTCTCTTTGCCCTCCTGATTTCCCTCTTAAGTGTATTCTTAATCATCAAGGAATAGTCATCAAGGAGTTCACTCATCCCCGGCCTCTTAAACACAATGTATGCTTCCTCAGACCCTCAATATCTCTCATCAGCCAGGCCTCCTTCAACTTGCCAGGTTTACCCTTCACCCTAACAGGAACATGCTGCCCCTGGACTCTTGATATCACTCTCTTAAAAGTTTCCCACTTGCTGTTCGTTCCTTTCCCTTCAACAGGCTCACCCAAGCGACCTCCGCTAGATCCTGTCTAGCTCCCCCAAAGTTAGCCCTGCTCCAGTTTAGGACCCTGACCTGTGGACCTGTCCTATGCTTTTCCATCATCACCTTAAAACTAATAGAATTGTGGTCACTAGAGCCAATGTGCTCACTGACTGAAGAAGGCATACTGGTATTTGCCTTCATTAGCCAGGGCATAGAATATAAGTGCAGGAAGGTCTGGGTATAAGTTTATAAAACATTGGGCCACAGCTGGAATACTGTGTGCAGTTCTGATTGTCACCCTATAAGAAGGACTTGCTTGCACTGGAGAAAATGCAGAGGAGATTCATTGGGATGTTGGAGACACAAGAGACTGCAGATGCTGGAATCTGGAGCAAAAAATTAACTGCTGGAATAACTCAGTGGATCATGCAGCATCTGTGGAGGCAAAGGGATGGTCGTCGTGTTGGACTGAGACCCTGCATTTTTTTCATCAGGATGTTGCCTATGATGGAATGTTTTTAGGTATGATGAGAAACTGTATAGGCTGGACTTCTTTTCCTTGCAGTAGAGGAGGCTGAGCAGAGATGTACAAAATTTATCTCATAATAAATGAGATAGATGGTAAGAAACTTCTCCCCATGGTCAAGGTGTCTAAGACCAGCTGAGGAGTAAATGGCATAAGAAGGGATCTGAGGAAGACATTGGAGACACAAGAGACTGTTATAATCTGGAGGAACAAATAATCTGCTGGAGGAACTCAGCGGGTTGAGCAGCATCTGTGGGAAGAAAGGAATTGTCAATATTTTGGGTTGAAACCCTGCATCAGGACTGAGCCTCTATCTACATAGGACTGTATCTGCTTTAGTTATAGCTCCTTAAGTTTTCCTAAAGCCATTGCAGGTTTGTATTGGTATTGGTTTATTAGTGTCACTTGTACTGAGGTACAGTGAAAAGCTTGTCTTACAAACCAATTGTACAGGTCAATACATTACACAGTGCAGTTACATTGAGTTAGTACAGAGTGCATTGATGTAGTACAGGTAAAAACAATAACAGTACAGAGTAAAGTATCACAGCTACAGAGAAAGTGCAGTGCAATAAGGTGTGAAGTCACAACAACTATGATCGTGAGGTCATAGTCCATCTCATTGTATAAGGGAACTGTTCAATAGTCTTATCTCAGTGGGGTAGAAGCTGTCCTTAAGTCTGGTGGTACATGCCTTCAGGCTCCTGTATTTTCTACCCGATGGGAGAAGAGAGAATGTCCTGGGTGGGTGGGGTCTTTGATTATGCTGGCGGCTACACCAAGACAATGAGAGGTAAAGACAGAGTCCAAGGAGGGGAGGCTGGTGTCCGTGATGCGCTGGGCTATGTCCACAACTCTCTGCAGTTTCTTGTGGTCCTGGGCAGAGCAGTTGCTGTACCAAGCCGTGATGCATCCAGGTAGGATGCTTTCTATGGTGCATCGTTGGTGAGAGTCAAAGGGGACAAACCAAATTTCTTTAGCCTCCTGAGGAAGTAGAGGCGCTGGTGATCTTTCTTGGCTGTGGTTTCTATGTGATTTGACTAGGACAAGCTGTCGGTGATGTTCACTCCCAGGAACTTGAGGCTCTCAACCCTCTCGACCTCAACACTGTTGATGTAGACAGGTGCATGTACACCGCCCCTTTTCCTGAAGTCAATGACCAGCTCTTTAGTTTTGTTGACATTGAGGGAAAGGTTGTTGTTATGACACCATTCCACTAAGCTCTCTATCTCCTTCCTGTACTCCGACTCATCGCTACAACAGTGGTATCATCTGCAAACTTGTAGATGGAGTTAGAGCAGAATCTGGCCACACAGTCACGAGTGTATAGGGAGTAGAGTAGAGGGCTGAGGACTCAGCCTTGTGGGGCACCAGTGTTGAGAATAATCGTGCCAGAGGTATTGCTGCCTATCCTTACTGACTGCGGCCTGTTTGTTAGAAAGTCAAGGATCCAGTCACAGAGGGAGGTGTTGAGCCCTAGGTCTCGGAGTTTGGTGACAAGCTTACTTGGATTATTGTATTGAAGGCAGAGCTGTAGTCAATAAACAATAGTCTAACATAGGTGTCTTTACCGTCCAGATGCTCCAGAGCTGAGTGTAGGGCCAGGGAGATGGCATCCACTGTAGACCTGTTTCGGCGATAGGTGAATTGCAATGGGTCCAGGTTGTCTGGGAGGCTGGAGTTGATGTGTGCCATGACCAACTTCTCAAAGCACTTCATGACGGTGGATGTTAGAGCCACTGGTCGGTGGTCATTGAGGCATGTTACCTTGCTTTTCTTCGGTACTGGGATGATAGTGGTCTTCTTAAAACAGGTGGGAACCTTAGATTGAAGCAGGGAGAGGTTAAATATGTCCACAAATACTTCTGCCAGCTGATCAGCACAAGATCTGAGGAAGAGGTACACCCAAAGGCCTCGCTGCTCCCACACCCATATTAAACTCGTACCATTTAGTTTACCGTGCCTCTTGTTCTTCCTTCCCAATGGCTCACTCACAGTTCCATGCATTAGGATTCAACAGCTTGTGCCTGCCCATTTTTCCATTCTTTGAAGTCTACTTCTGTCTTGGTGAGAAAAATACAGCTTCCTGTTTTCAGTCATTTGCAAATATTGAAATCACACCAGGTATTCCCAAGTTTCAGTCATTATAGAACAGCAGGGGCAGAGCTACCACTGCCGATGACCAAAATCATCCCCAGTATTGACTATGCTAAACATCTCACCACCAGTCACTGCCCTAACTTCACCTCCCGCCTTCCCCCAGAACTCCCTGCTCCAAACTTGTTCCTGGCTGAAGAACAGCTGTCCAATTTCTCTGGGATTTCTCTCCTTTGTCGGTGGTCTATCCATAATGTCCATTTAGTCCCATTAACTTTTACTTTGGGAATAAACTTATTATGTTGTTAGGAAACGAGTGCTTCAAGTGTGGTTCCATGGAAATGCAGGTGTGGGTATGAAGAAAAGCAATTACAACTGATACTCTAGGTAGCTGAAGATGGAACCTGGAACCAGGGAGTCCCAGCTGCCTGGACAGCAGTGTGGGTAAGGGGTGGTGGGGGCTGTTGGAGGAGCTGCAGCAAACATTTTGGCAAGTTGATAAAATTGAGGAGAGAGATTTCATCTTCGTCGTAATCACACAGTGCTGTTTGTGCTTTTAGTCAGAGCTGCTGGGGTATAAGTGGAAATGGTGCAGCGAAAGATTGGAGGTGACATCAAGCTGGAGTACTTTGGAGAGGTATAGGCTTTCGGCAATAGTGAAGTTGCTTGCAAGAACAGACCTCTGTCAAGTATGAGGTTCTTCAGGAGTGAGATGAAAGGGAGACCTGACTGGTTGTGGGCCAAAACCCCAGGATGGGGAATATTTACCCATCCCAGCTAAACAAGGTGCAGGAGGGATGCTGGGCTGTCAGGAATTTAGCAAGGATACAATCAAGGGAGTATGTCTCATGGACATGGTTAATATGGAGAGGGCTCCTGGAGAGAGAGGAGAGAAGGATGCAATTTGCAGATTAGAACAGAGGAACCTTAGAGAGTGGACAGCTCATTTTGAGTGGTAGAGAGATCACAAGGTCCATTCAAGATGCACATTCAGATTTGGTTTTATCAGCTTGTCCATGAGGAAGGAGTTGGGTAGGGAGACAGCACTGAGAATCTAGAAGTGAAGGGCATCTGGTTGGAATGGTGTCTGGGCTGGAGGGGAAGGTGAGGAATTCTCCACAGCATCGCTGCTGCTGTCCTGCCGAGTGGGGCAGGGTGACAGATGAGTTGCTGCAGGGAATTCTTTCGGTGCTACCAAAGGCAGCCACCATGCATGGGTAACAGGGGTGACAAGTTGCAAGACAGAATTCAACGGGTAATGAACGATATGACAGATCATCCAGTAGAGGGAAGAGACCAGAAGTGTCAGCAATGTCTTGGAAACCTCTAACATGTAACTCTCCAATGGGGACCCAAAACAGCTGGTGTCCTTGCTGCTGCGGGTGTGTGAAAACTCCAATTGAACTGACTGTGTCAACCCTTGAGGAGAGGGATTTGTACTGTCAGAGGACGCCCAGGATGGGGGTATGACTTCCTCTTTCTGTTGGCGCAGGTTTCAGCTCTATCTGAAAACGTACCCAGCAGAATCTGAATATTACATGGACTCCTCTGTGCACATCCTCCGGTCGATCCACGTCCTCAGTCGAGCGGTGAGAGTTCCCATAACCGCATTTCATGGTTTATTCAGTACTCCTCACAACTCAGGCCTTTCCAAACACTAAAGCACAATTCTGATTGAACATAGCAGAAATTACAAATAGTATGTGCTGGAATACTCAGCAGGTCAGCAAGTATCTAGGGGGAAAGAGAAACAGGGTTAATGTTTGAGATCAGTGAGTGTTTTGTCTGGGAATCTCTAGTCCCTCTCCAAACCTCAGCTGAGCATCCCTGTCAGGTTGCAATCCAGACTTCTGCTGGAAAGTGAGGTGAAGGATTGCCCTTAGCTGTTATGATGCAGTGGGCTGTCTGAAGGAATTGTGGGACTGGTCCATGGCCTGTCACCATGGATACTCTGGATCACTGAGGCCGGAGGCTGCAGCCATATACTGCACAGTAATGTGTCCTGGGCATTTGATTGGTGGGTTGTAGAAAGACTGGGTTCAGTGCTAAGTCTGGTAATGTATCTGATACGTTTGAGAAAATGTCAACCTCCCAGCTCTGTAGACATAACCTACACTTGCTTAGCCAAGACCATGTCAATGTGCAATGCACATCCATGTACAACCAGATTGCCTGATGGCAGTCCTTAGACAAGTACTCCTGAGCCTGAGCAGAGGGTGTGTACAAACTCATCCCCCATGGAGCTGTCACTCTAGCACCCACTCTCTGCCCTAACTACAGTCCATTTGTGCCTGGTGTCTCACAAGGTGTAGCACATTCTTCCAACTCAGCTTCATGTCCACCCGGTGCCAAGAGCTGGGCTGCTGCTTGCAGGTATCATACAGTGTGCCAGTGTTCCCTCCTTTCTGGTAGAATTGGCACTGTGCACCCCTCCCAATGCCTGCCTTACTCAGGAATGGCACCAGGATGTTGGGCTGATGGGACATCTTATGAGTTTCCAACGATAAAGCCAAGAGGGTGCAGGCATGGGAGGGAAGGTTCCACAGACATGTTCAAGGACAGGAGCACTGAGGGGAGAAGGTGTCTGAAAGGTGTGACCTGCAATTTGTTATATTCTTGGTTTCTGCATCCTCAACAGTTCCTAACCCTATGATCTGCAGCATGCATTCCTTCTGAGTCCCCGTGCCTGGAAGATCTTCCTTCATTCTACTGAAACTGCCTTCTATTTCCTGCCATCTTATCCAATAGGAAAAGGGGAGAAATAACTGAAAATATGTTAACAGGAAATAGCTCTGCAAACACACAAGTGTGCCTATGTTGCTGTTGAGCATATGTGCTTTGTATATGTGCATGTGTTCTGACTGTGTGTATGTGTGCTTGTGCATGTTCTTGTGGTGTGTGCACATGTGTGCATGTTATTCCTGTGCATGTGTATTTTTGTGTGGGTGTGCATGTGCTTCAGAACTGTACCCGTCTGCTGGTTGGTGGGTTACAATATAAACCTTGACTACACAATTGGAATTTCATTGGAAATAGCTCCCAGATCTGGTGGAACTTAACTTGAGACCCTGATCTCCAAGGTGAAGTCCGCAGTGCTGTTTGGATCAGCCTGCTGGGTGGTGCACAGACTGTCACTAGGCTGAATGACAGCAGTATCTGTGGAGCGGTGTCCCGTGTCTGCCTGGCGCACACTCCACAAGCCCACTCACTTCCCATATTCAGGCTGTCTTCTGGCAGTGGTGTGCTCAGGGGTCAGGAGCCTCCAGAGCTGGAGCCTTGATGTTAGTGTTGCTTCACAAACAAGCCATTATCACACAGTTGTTGGGAAGTGAATGCACCATGTGCTGCTGCAGAAGGGTGATAATGAAAACCAGGGTGGGACAACACTGGTATTGAGAAGTGTGGGTAAGCTGATTAAGGCTGTGAAACTTTAATTGTGGAAGAGATGCCCACCCAGATGCCTTCAATTAGGAGTTCCAAATCCTGCAACAATCTCAATGGTTTTACCCATCTGTTTTCCATGCTTTCACTGAGTTACATCATTGAAACAATAGATTCACAATCTTCAGTGCCTTTCCTTTATAGTACCCGCTCATCCCTGTTTCCCCTCTTAATGTTTGTCTTACTGACACCCTGGAAGTCAGCTGGAGCATACAAGACTTCACAAACAACTCCATGGATGTGTGTGAGTGCCAGAGAGAGAGAGAGGGACTGTGGGAGTGTATACAGGTGAAACAGTGTGTGTTTGTGAATCTGAGAGAAAGTCAGATGGGGGGGGGGGTGGTGGGGGGAAGGTGAGAATAAGAGTTCAAGAGAGACTGTGGGAGTGCATTAGTCAAACTGTTGGTGTGAATGCGACAGCGCAAGAGAAAGTAGTGAGACTGTGGGTGTGTACATGAAAAGCAAAAAGAGGAGAGAGTCTGTTGGTGTGTGTGTGAGAGAGCAAGAGAGAGAAGGAGCCAGACTGGGTACATGTGAGAGTGTGAAATTGTGGGCAGTGTGTGTGAGAGAGTGAGTGTGGGATGTGTGAGAAAGAGGGATACTAGGTGTGTGTGTGAGGGAGAGTGAATCAGACTGTGAGGATGTGTATAAAAGTGCAAGGGACAGAGTGAGACAGGGGGAGTGTATGTGAGAGAGAAAGACTGAGGGTGTGAGAGAGTGAGGCTGCGTGGATATTGAGAGAGCGGTGTGTGTGGGAGTGAGTTAGACTATGACGTGTGAGAGTGGTGAGACTTGTAGGCTTGTGAGGAAGTGGTGGGACTGTGGGTGTGTGTGAGAGTGGTGATGACCTGTGCTGCCCTCTCTGGTGTTCCTAGAACCGAGCATGGAAGGAGCTGCAGAAGGTGATCCGAATGGTGAAGCTGTTCCTGCATATGCTGAGGACTCCACAAATCCGCATACTCTTTGAAAGCTACCTGCATGATGAAGTCTACAATGACAGGGAAAGTAAGTTCATGGGGAGCTGGACCCTCACAGGGAGTGGGATTGCTACACCAGCAGGGCTCAACATGCTGAGGATGGTAGAGGGTGAGGATCTTCACCCATCACCTTGTGCTAGCCTCTCCACTGCAGCCATCTCATTTCCCCTTGCAATGTTCCTTCTTCCCCTTCTTTGATTCAGCTGTAATTTCTGCAATAATAGCAGCCCCAGGTAAAATCTTCCCTGTTCCAGTAAACCTCTCCTGTTATAGTTATAGAGTTGTACAACACAGAAACAGGCCCTTCAGCCCAACTTGCCCATTTCATTCTCCTAGTACAAACTGCCAGGATTCTGTTTCCTTGTAATGGGTTCACCAAACTGTGGGGGCAATTTGTCGGTCTTGAGGTGTTTAGGGTTTTGACCCTCTGTCCTGATTTCCATCCCCACTAGTTTGGTCAGAGGTGTGACAAAGCTGTATCTTCCCAGTGTTCTGCATACACGGCCTGTGTGAATGAATGATGGTATCGTGCAGCTCAGGAATCATTGGGCACGGACCCATCTGCATGCTCTCTGAGAGAACTATCCAATTACTCCCAATCCCCTCTTGTGACAACACTTTCCACTCGCTTTTTTGCCACACACTGTGGCCTCTGATCATTCACCCTTTGTCCCCCTGGAAGAGTTTCTCCTAAACAACTCCCAAAAGCAAAGAACATAGAACAGTACAGCACAGGAACAGGCCCTATGGCCCACAATGTCTGTGCCAACCATGATGCCAAATTAAGCTAATCCCATCTGCCTGCATGTACCCTGTATCCCTCCATTCCCTGCCTGTTCATGTGCCTATCTAAATGCCTCTTAAGTGTTACAACTGTGTCTGCTTCCATCACTTCCCCTGGCAATGCGTGGCAGGCACTCACCACTTTCTGTGTATAAAAATTGTCCCGCACACCTCCTTTAAACTTACCCCTTCTCACCTTAAAGCTGTGCCATCTAATATTTGACATTTCTACCCTGGGAAAAAGACTCTGGCTGTCTACTCTATCTGTGCCTCTTATAATTTTATAAACTTCTATCAGGTCTCCCCTCAGCCTCTGATACTCCAGAGAAAACAACCCAAGTTTGTCCAACCTCTCCTTTTAACTAATACCCTCTAAACCAGGCAGCCTCCTGGTGGACCTCTTCTGCACCCTCTCCAATGCCTCCACATTCTTCCAGCCATGATCTTGCTGACCTCCATCAACTGGGGAAAGGTCTGTTGAATGAAGTATAATGTGGAAAATGTGAAATTGTTCATTTTGATATGAAAACTAAAGAAAAAGCATGTTACCTGTATCTAAATGGTGAGAGAATCAGAACTCTGATATGAAGAGAGATCTGGGAGTCCTAGTCTATGATTTGCAAAAGGTTTGGATGCAGGTACTGTAAGTATTTATGAAAGCTTACATTATGTTATAGTTTATTGCTGGGGAAAATGAATACAAAAATAGGTAGACTCTGATTCAGTTATATAAGGCATTGGTGAGTCTACGTCTGGAGTACTGTGTACAGTATTCTAGATGAGCACTTGAATCGCCAAGGCATTCTGGGCTATGGACCAAGTGCTGGTTCCCAGGCGTCAACATCTCAGAGGACCTATCCTGGGCCCAATACATTGATGAAATCATGAAGCAGGCACCCCAGACTTTGTTAGGAGTTTCAGGAGATTTGGTATGTCACCAAAGACTCTTGCAAATTTCTACAGATGTACAGTGGAGAGCATGCTGATCGGTTGCATCACCGCCTGGTAAGGAGGCTCCAATGCACAGGATCGCAAGAGGCTGCAGAGGGTTGTAGACTCAGCCAGCTCCATCACGGGCACCACCCTCCCCACCATCAAGGACATCTTCAAGAGGCAGTGCCTCAAGAAGGCAGCACCCATCATTAAGGACCATCACCATCCAAGACATGCCCTATTTACGTTACTACCATCGGGGAGGAGGTACAGGATCCTGAAGCCCCACACTCAACATTTCAGGAACAGCTTCTTCCCCTCCACCATTGGATTTCTGAATGGTCCATGACCCATGAAAGCTATCTCGTTATTCCTCTTTTGCACTATTTTATTTATTTTTGTAACTTATAGTAATTTTTGTCTTGCACTGTACCGCCGAAAAACAACAAATTTCATGACATATGTCGGTGATAATAAACCTGATTCTATTCTATTCTAAAAAGATCATTTCATCACATTAGTGCATCGAGGTAGTACAAGGGAAAAGCAATAACAGAATGCAGAATATAGTTTTACAGTTACAGAGAAAATGCAGTGCAGCTAGACAATAAGGTGCAAGGGTCACGACGAGGTAGATTGAAAGGTCAAGAGTCCACCAAGAAGTCTGTTCAATAGTCTGATAACAGTGGGATAGAAGCTTGATGGTCAGCATGGACATGGTGGGCTGAAGGGCCAACTTCTGTGCTGTAAGATTCTATTGATTTCCTTATTTAAGGAATGATGTTAACGCGTTGGAAGCTGTTTACTAGATTAACCTGCTAGAAGTTTATTAGGCTAATTGACAGTTTGTGCTGTGAGGAAAGACTTAACAGGCTACACTTGTATCTGTTGGAGTTTAGAAGAGTGCAAGCAGACTACGATTGAAACATATAAAATGCAGAGGGGTCTTGACATAGTGAATGTGGAGAGGACTTTCTCTTGTAGGAGAATCTACAGTGTTTGAAAATAAGGTGTCAAGGTGAAAATTTCTCTCTCCAACTCTGGTGTCTTTGGAATATTTTTCCTCTTTCAATTTTTCAGTCAAATATTTTTCAAAGGACAGTGATGGCGAGTCTTTGAACATTTTTAATGCAAGGGCAGATAGGTTTTTGATAAGCAAGCAGAAGGACGAATATCAGAGTAGGTGGAATGTGGAGCTGAGGTTACAATCAGATCAGCTGTGGCCATATTCAGTGGTGGACTGAGCTCTCCCTACTGCTCCTGGTTCCTCCACTGCCTCTGGTCTGGTGAGAAAAGACACAACTTCCATGTTTTTTGTGTGTTTGCATTCTCTGTGGGTCACTCCAGTGAATCTGCTCTGCATCCTGTCCAAGGCCTTGAGATTGATTCCAAGGTTAGTTGGTTAAAGAGAGTTTGTACCCTTGGAAAGCTGTGTCCTGCAGGGCTATAGGCTCAGATAGGATTAGGCTGGGTATATGAGTACACACAGTCACGGACATGATGAGCCAAATGATCCTCTTCTGCAGTGTAAGTTTTTTTTATGGTTCTATGGTAAAGCAAAATCTGGGTTGTCAGATAGAAGGGTGAGTGCTCGAGCTGGAACAGCTTGGGATCCCTGCAAGTGCAGAGGGAATGTCCCTCCCCGAATGACCTGCCACCAACTAAGTGTTTCTCTGTTGTTTCCAGATATGACCGCATCTCGCATTATGTCCACGGTACCTTCCCTGGCCAACTCATTCATGTTTCGAGTGTCTGATTATGGAGAGGATGTTGAGGTGCCCTACATCAGAAAACGAGTTGTATGCGGCCGGCCTATTATTGTCAACTACTTAGTGAATGACCTGCACTTCTGCATGGAAATCCAGCAGTAAGTTGGGCTAGGACTGGGTACCTAGTCTCTGCCGAGGTAGCAATGTCATGTGATATCTGGATGAGTGAGATGGGAGCCAATGATCACACTGAACTGCGTGAATTTATCCAGTGAATGTAGCAGTTATCATCTGCGTGTGTGTTGGTGTAAACTTACAGTTTACGCGTGTGTCTTGAGCCAGTCAATTAGAGCTTAGTGTATGGGAATGAACATAGAACAGTACAGCACTGGACAGGCCATTTGGCCCATGACATTGTACCAATCTTGATGCCAATTTATATTAAATGTCATGCTCCAATTATCATCCATATCCCTCCATTCCCTTCATATTCATGTGTCTATCTAAAAGCCTCTTAAACTCCACCAAACTGTCTGCTTCCACTACTACCCCTGGTAACCCATTCCAAGCACCTACCACTTTCTGCATAAAAAATCTTGCCTTTGACATCGCCCTTATACTTCACCCCTCTAACCTTAAAAGCACGTCCACTGGTGTTTGACACTTCAACGCTGGGGAACAGATTCTGACTGTCTACCCAATCTATGCCTCTCATCATTTTAAAAACCTCTACCATGTCTCCCCTCAGCCTCCGACACTCCAGGGAGAACAAGCAAAACTTGTCCAACCTGTCCTTATAGCTCATACCCTCTTATCCAGGCAGCATCCTGGTAAACCTCTTCTGCACCCTTTCCACAGTCTCCACATCCTTCCTATAAAGGGGCAACCAGAACTGCACACAATACTCCAACTGTGGTTTGACGAAAGCTTTATATAGCTGCAGCATGGCCTCCCTTCTCTTATACTCAACACCCCTACCAATGAACACAAGCATTCCATATGCCTTCTTTACAACTTTATCCACTTGCGTAGCTACTTTCAGTGAACTATGGACCTGGACCCCAAGATCCCTCTGTACCTCAATGCTATTAAGGGACCTACCATTAACTGGAAGAATGTGGAGGCTTTGGAGAGGATGCAAAAGTGGTTTACCAGGACGCTGCCTGGATTAGAGGGCATGTGCTATAAGGAGAGGTTGGACAAACTTGGGTTGTTTTCTCTTGAGCAGCAGAGACTTGAGGGGAGATCTGATAGAGGTTTATAAGACCATGATAGGCATAGATAGACAGCTGGTATCTTTTTCCCAGGGTTGAAATGTCTAATACCAGAGGGCATGCATTTAAGGTGAGAGGCTGTAACTTCAGAGGAGATGTGCAAGACATGTTTTTTACACAGAGAGTGGTGGGTGCCTGGAATGCACTGCCAGGGGTGGTAGTGGAGTTAAGTACAATAGAGGCGTTCAAGAGTCTTTTAGATAGGCACATGAATGTAATGGAAGTGGAGGGCTATGGACATTGAGTAGGCAGAAAGGATCAGTTTAGTTGGACATTTGATTATTAATTTAGTTAGTTCAGCACAACATTGTGGGGCAAAAGCCCTGTTCCTGTGCTGTACTGTTCTTTGTTTTATTTGACCTACCAAAGTGCAACACCTTACACTTGCCCAGATTAAACTCCATCTGCCACTTCTCTACCCATATCTGTAAGTGATCTATATCCCGCAGTATTCTTTGATAGTCCCTTGCACTGTCCACATCTCCACCAGTCTTGGTCTCATCTGCAAACTTGCGAATCCACCCATCTAAATTTTCATCCAAGTCATTGATATGTATCACAAACAACAGAGGTCCCAGAATCGATCCTTGTGGAACGTCACTGGTCATGGACCTCCAGCCAGAATAACAGCCTCTCATCCTTACTCTATGGGCAAGCCAGTTCCGAATACAAAACTTGCAATTCCTACTGGATCCCATGCATCTTTGTCTTCTTAATCAAACTACCATGAGGGTCCTTATCAAATGCCTTACTAAAGTCCATGTAGATGATGTCCACTGCCTTACCCTCATCAGGCAGCTTTGTCACATCCTCAAAAAACTCGATCAAGCTTTTAAGACACGACCTGCCCTGCACAAAGCCTTGCTGACTGTCCCTAAGCAGGTCATGCCTTTCCAAATGTGCATAAATCCTATCCCTCAGTATCCTCTCCAAAGCTCCCCTACCACTGATGTGAGGCTCACTGGCCTATAATTACCTGGATTATCCCTATTTCCTTTCTTGAACAAAGGCACAACATCTGCTACTCTCCAGTCCTCCTGGACCTCGCCTTTTGCTAGTGAGGATACAAAGATCTTTGTCAAAGCCCCAGCAATCTCCTCACACTTCTTTCAATATTCTGGGATATATGCCATCAGGCCCTGGGGACATATCCAACTTAATGCTTCTTAGAAGACCCAGCTCTTCCTCCTCCTAAATCTCAAGATGTCCCAGCACATTAGCATGCCCCACTCTGTTTTCACTATCCTCCAATTCCTTCCCCTTGGTAAATACCGACGCAGAGTACTAATTTAGTACCTCAGCCACTTGCTCTGATCTTTATCCTTGAGTGGACCTACCTTTTCCTAAGTTATCCTCTTTTTCTTAATATAAGTATAAAATGCCTTGGGACTCTCCTTGACCCTGCTTGCTAAGGACATTTCATGGCCCCTTTTGGCCTTCCTAATCGCCTGCTTGAGCATTTTCCTGTCATCTTTATATTCCACAAGGACCCAGTTTGATTTTAGCTTCCTAGATCTTATATATGCTTCCTTTTCCTTCTTGACTAAATTTAGGACCTCTCAGGTCATCCAAGGTTCCCTTTCCTTCCCATCCTTGTCCTTACTCCTTACTGAAACATGCCGATCCTGAGCTCTACTCAGCTGATCTTTAAACAACTCCCACATGTCAGATGTGGACTTGTCCGACAACAGCTGCTCCCAATCAACGCCCCTTAGCTCCTGTCTTATCCTGTCTTAATTTGCCCTCCCCCAGTTTAGTACCTTCCTGCAAGGTCCAATTTTATCCTTATAACTATTTTAAAACATAATGAGTTGTGGTCACTATTCCCAAAATGTTCACCCACTGTCAGGTCTGTCACCTGGCCTGGCTCATTTCCCAAAACTAGGTCCAGTATGTTCTCTGCTGTAGTTGGACTCTCCACATACTGTTTCAAGAACCCCTCTTGGATGCACTGAAGAAATCCTGCCCCATCTAAGTTTCTTGTATTAAGGAAGTTCCAATCAATACTGGGGAAGTTAAAGTCCCCCATTATGACAACCCTGTTGTTTCTGCACCTTTCCATAATCTACCTACACATATGTTCCTCCACCTCTCAGTGGCTGTTGAGGGGCCTATAGTGTAATCCCATCAGTAGAATGTGTGAGTGATTATAGTGAGTGTGTATGTGTCTGTATGGCGTAATGTACAGGAGCTCCCCAGGTTACAAATGCCTGACTTATGTACAGCCTGTGTACACAAACAAACATTTGGGAGACAGGCAGGATGAATTTGCTGGCTGCTGTGGAGCTGCAGGCATCGTCCGCCGGGTGGGAGCTTGGTTTGCGGCTGCATTTCCAACTTGCGAACTGTCCAGGTTACGAACACTTCACAAGAACGGAATCCTGTTGTAACCTGGGGAGGACCTATGGTGTTCACTGGTTGCAGTGCATCCGTATGGCAGTACTGTTGTGAGTCTGTGTGGCTTTAGTGTGAGTGTGCATTTTTTTGAAATGTGTGAATGCATCTTTGTGGTTCTAAGGTGTGTGTGCACACATCTGTGATTGTGGTGAATGAATGTGTGAGTTGTAGTGACAGTGCATGCATGTGAGTAATTGTAGTGAGAGTGTGCACTTATGTGAATGGGTTGTAGAGAGACCATGGGCACCTGTAAGTGGTCATTGTGAGAAAACGTACCTGAGTGGTTGCAGTGAGAGAGCGTGCATGGTTGTCGTGAGTGTGTGCGCATGTGAGTGGTTGTAGTGGCAGAGATAGTGTGTGAGTGGTTGTAGTGAGAATGTGCATGCCTGTGAATGGTTGTAGTGAGAGTGTATGTGTGTGAGTGTGTGTGTGTGTGTGTGTGTGTGTGTGTGTGTGTGTGTGTGTCATTAAAATTTCAGTGTGTGGTTATAGTGAGAACATGGATACCTCTATGTGGTTGTACTAAAGGTGTCTATGTGGGTTGAGTGAAAGAGACAGTGTGTGAGTAGTTGTAGTGAGAGTGGACATGCCTATGAAAGGTTGTAATGAGAGTGTATGTTTGTGTGGGGGGGGGGGGGGCAATATCCTTGCAGCCAAGTTTGCTAGGGTGGTTCAGGAGGGTTTAAACTAGATTGCGAGGGGGAAGGGAACCGGAGGAGTAGGTCAGAGGAAGAAGGGGATGGGAAAAAGTCAGATCTGACAGGTAGAGAGGCTTTGAGGAAGGAGAAGCAGAGTACAGGCTACAAAAGTAGTAAGGTGGATGGGCTAAAGTGCATTTACTTGAATGCGAGAAGCATCAGGAATAAGGGAGATGAACTGAGAGCTTGGATAAGTACATGGGACTATGATATTGTGGCTATTACAGAGACATGGCTCACATCAGGGCAGGAATGGATATTGAATATTCCTGGTTTTCAGTGTTCTAAAAGGGATAGGGAGGGGGGGAGAAGAGGAGGAGGGTGGCGATACTGGTCAGGGACACTGTTACAGCTGCAGAAAGGGTAAATAATGTAGAAGGATCCTCTCCAGAGTCAATATGGGTGGAAGTTAGGAACAAGAAAGGGGCAGTTACCCTCCTGGGAGTATTCTATAGGCCCCCTGGTAGCAGTAGGGATACTGAGGAGCAGATTGGGAGGCAGTTTTTGGAGAGATGTGAAAATAACAGGGTTATTATAATGGGAGACCTCAACTATCCAAATATTGATTGGGACCTACTTAGTGCCAAAGGTTTAGACGGGGCGCAGTTTGTTACGTGTGTCCAGGACGGATTCCTGACACAGTATATGTTGACAGGCCGACTAGAGGGAATGCCATATTAGATCTAGTTTTAGGTAATGAACCAGGTCAGGTGACAGATCTATCGGTGGGTGAGCATTTGGGGGTCAGTAACCATTGCTCCATAACCTTTAAAATTGTCATGGACAGGGATAGGAGCAAAGAGCACGGGAAGATATTTAATTGGGGAATTATGAGGCTATAAGGCAAAGACTTGGGAGTGTAAATTGGGATGACATTTTTGAAGGGAAATGCACTATGGAGATGTGGTCGATGGTCAGGGATGTTTTGCAGGATGTTAGGGATAAATTTATCCCGGTGAGGCGGAGAAGGAATGGTAGGGTGAAGGAACCGTGGGTGACGAGAGAGGTGGAACAACTAGTTAGGAAGAAGAGGGCAGCATACACAAGGTGTAAGCAGCAAGGATCAGACAGGGCTCATGAGGAATATAGAGTAGCAAGGAAGGGCTGAGGAGAGCGAGAAGGGGACATGAAAAGGCTTTGGCGAGTAGGATTAAGGAGAATCCCAAGACTTTTTTCTCGTACGTAAAGAGCAGAAGGATGGCTCGGGTAAAGGTAGGTCCGATTAAAGACAAAGGTGGGAGGATGTGCCTGGAAGCTGTGGAAGTGGGTGAGGTTCTCAATGAATACTTCTCTTCAGTATTCACCAAGGAGAGGGGCCTTGATGATGCTGAGAACAGTGTAGGTGAGGGTAATGTTCTAGAGTATGTAGATATTAAGAGAGAGGATGTGTTGGAGTTGTTAGAAAATATTAGGACAGATAAGTCTCCGGGGCCTGATGGAATATCCCCCAGGCTGCTTCATGAGGCGAGGGAGGAGATTGCTGAACTATTGGTTAGGATCTTAGAGTCTTCGTTGTCAACGGGGATAGTACCGGCTAAAGGATTGGACGGTGGCTAATGTTGTCCCTGTGGCGACTCACCGTCTAGTCGGGCGAACCGGCTCGGCAGTCGGGTCGCGCGGCGTCGGAGCGACGAGGCCCAAGATGGCGGCGGGCCTCGTCTTTCCGAGTGACAGGGAGAACCCGCGCGCGGGAAAGTCCTGATGACGTAGGACTTACGTCATTGCCGGTTGTTTTGGGCGGGAACATTCTCCCTTAAAGGGTCCGCGCAAGGCGGGAAAATAAACCAGTTCTGTTTGGCAATCCTCCGAGTAGAGTCTTGTTTTATTCCGCGGTAGCAACCGCTACATCCCCTTATTCAAAAAAGGTAGTAGGGATAGTCCAGGGAATTACAGACCGGTGAGCCTTATGTCTGTGGTGGGTAAGCTGCTAGAAAGGATTCTAAGAGATAGGATCTATGAGCATTTGGAGAAACATGGACTGATGAGGGACAGCCAGCACAGCTTTGTGAAGGGAAGATCTTGCCTCACAAGCCTGATAGGGTTCTTTGAGGAGGTGACCAGGAAGATTAAATTTTTTTTAAAATTTTACTTACAGCACGGTAACAGGCCCTTCCAGCCCAACAAGTCTGCGCCGCCCATTTTAAACCCAAATTAACCTACCCGTATGTCTTTGCAATGTGGGAGGAAACCAGAGCACCCAGAGGAAACCCACGCAGACACGGGAGAACGTACAAACTCCTTACAGACAGTGACGGGAATCAAACCCAGATCGCAGGCGCTGTAATAGCGTTGCGCTATTGATTGATGAGGGTAGTGCAGTGGATGTGGTCTACATGGATTTTAGTAAGGCATTTGACAAGGTTCTGCATGGTAGGCTTCTTCAGAAGGTCAGAGGCCAAGGGATCCGGGGAAGCTTGGCCGTGTGGATTCAAAATTGGCTTGCCTGTAGAAAGCAGAGGGTTGTGGTAGAGGGAGTGCATTCGGATTGGAGGGCTGTGACTAGTGGTGTCCCGCAGGGATCGGTTCTGGGACCTCTACTTCTTGTGATATTTATTAATGACTTAGATGAGGGGGTGGAAGGGTGGGTTAGCAAGTTTGCAGATGACACAAAGATTGATGGTGTTGTGGATAGTGTGGAGGGCTGTCGAAGCTTACAGAGGGATATTGATAGGATGCAGAGCTGGGCTGACAACTGGCAGGTGGAGTAAAAGAATCCAGAGAAGTGTGAGGTAGTACACTTTGGAAGGACAAACTCCAAGGCAGAGTACAAGGTAAATGGCAGGATTCTGGGCAGTGTAGAGGAGCAGAGGGATCTGGGGGTTCATATCCACAGATCACTGAAAGTTGCCTCGCAGGTGGATAGGGTAGTTAAGAAAGCTTATGGGATGTTAGCTTTCATAAATCGGGATATCGAGTTTAAGAGCCGTGAAGTGATGATGCAGCTTTACAAAACCCTGGTTAGGCCACACTTAGAGTACTGTGTCCAGTTCTGGTTGCCTCATTATAGGAAGGATGTGGAGGCGTTGGAAAGGGTGCAGAGGAGATTTACCAGGATGCTGCCTGGATTAGAGAGTATGGATTATGAGGAGAGACTAAAGGAGCTAGGGCTCTTCTCATTGGAGAGAAGGAGGATGAGGGGAGATTTGATAGAGGTATACAAGATATTGAGAGGAATAAATAGAGAGGACTGCCAGCGCCTCTTTCCCCGGGTGCCAATTTTCAAAACAAGAGGGCATGGCTTTAATGTATTGGGTGGGAAGTTCAAGGGAGATGTCAGAGGGAGGTTTTTCACCCAGAGAGTGGTTAGTGCATGGAATGCGCTGCCTGGGGTGGTGGTGGAGGCTGATACATTGGACAAGTTCAAGAGAGTGTTAGACAAGCATATGGAGGAATTTAAGTTAGAGGGATATGTGGGAGGAAGGGGTTAGATAGTCTTAGGTGTGGTTTGAAGGGTGGCACAATATGGTGGGCCGAAGGGCCTGTGTTGTGCTGTATTGTTCTATGGTTCTATGGGTGTAATGAGAGTGTGCGCAATGATTCCATTCCTGTGAATGGTTATAGTGAATGCATGAGTGGTTGTCGTGTGAATGTTTGAGTGGCTGTAGTCAGAGTGTGTATGAGTAATTGTAGTGAGAGTGTGCGGGTGTGAGTGGTTAGAGTGAGAGAGAGCACTTCTGTGAGTGGTTATAGTGATGGTGTGTGAGTGGTTGTGGTGAGAGTGTGCATGCCTGTGAGTGGTTGAGAGGGAGAGAGGAAGGGAGGGAGAGAGGGGGGAGGGATGGAGAGAGAGAGAGAGAGAAAGAGAGAGAGAGAATGAGAATGTAAGTTATTTATTGACTGGCTATATCAAATTGTCCATGAACAAGTGGATTGCGTTACATCGTAAAACTCTCTTGACTTTCTTCCATTATGCACTCCCACAGATTGGGCACAAAGTAAAGCTCCCTCTACACTGTCCCATTACACAGTCCCGGGGCAGGGACAGCATGGGTTAGATGCATAGTAAAGCTCCCTCTGCACTGTCCCATCACACACTCCCAGGGCAGGCAGAGGATGAGTTAGTTGGTTGGTTAAGTAGAGCTCTGTTTACATCTGAAGCCAGCCAGACCAGCAGACGTGTGTTGTAGGCTGTGGAAATGGGAACAAGTGAAAAAGAGAGTGAAAAACAAGATTTTATTTCTTTCCTAGCTTTACAACGAAGTCAGAACAAAGAATGGGCAAGTTAGATATGAATGTGAGAGGTATGTAAGCTTGCTAATGACATGAAAATTGGTGTTGTTGATAGTGAGGAGTAAATTGGTAAAATGGGAAGAGCAATGGCAGATGAAATTTAATCCTGATAATTGTGAGGTGATACTCTTTGGAAGGATTAGTAAGGGTAGGACATAAGAGAGTATTGAGGAATGGAGGGACCTTGAGGTACAAGTCCAAGGATCCCTGAGGTTGGCAGCACAGGCAAATAAAGTGGTGAAGGAGACATACAGGGTACTTACTTTCATGAGTCGGGGTATCGAATATAAGAACAGGGATGTTATGGTACAACCTTGTGAAACACTAGTTAAGGCATACAGCAGCTGGAGTACTGTGTGAAATTCCAGATTATAGGTAAGACATGATTGCATCAGAGAGGGTGCAGAGAAAATTCACCAGGATGTTGCTTGGGATGGAGTGTTTCACCAATAAGGAGAGACTGGATTGGCCAGGTTTGTTATCCTTGGTGCAGAGAAGACTGAGAGAGGTATGAGGAACACAGAAAGGGTCATTAGTAGGAAACCTTGCACCATAATAGAGTTGTCAAAAGCAAGAAGGCATGCGTTTAGGGGAAAGCATAAGAGGTTTAGAGGGGGGTCTGAGGAAGAACTTTTTCACCCAATGGGTGGTTGTAATCTGGAACACACTGTCTGAGGGGGTGGAGGAAATGGTACTCTCATATTTACCAAGCATCTCGACAAGCACCTGAATCACCAAAGCCTGGTTGGCTATGGAGCAAGTGCACATTTCTGATTTGTGCCTTGTAGATGGGGGATCAGGAGAAGAGTCACTTGACAAAAGCTTCCCAGCCTTGGATCAGCTCTTGCAGTCTGGGTATTCATATTACTAATTTAGTTGAATTTCTGGTTAATGGTATCTCCCAGGATGTAGACAACGGGGGACTTGGTGATGGTAATCCCATTGAATAGCATGGGTATGTGGTTAGACTCTCTCTTGTTGGAGATGGACATTGCCTGACACATCTGTGGCGCCAATGCTACTTTCCACCAATCAGACCATGTTTGATAAGCCCAGTTCCAGGGAACAACCTATTGTGTCTTCTGAACCTCAGGTAGAGCTTCGCTCCATGCCTGTAAGTGGGTGGGGCACATTTTCCAACTTCCAGACTAACAATTCTACTTTAGCAGTTCTGCCCTTACTGGGGGGTGGGGGGAGGGGGGCGGGTAGTTGGGTGGGGGTAGTGGGGTGGAATTGCAGTGAGGGGAAGGAACAGGCTGAAAGCACAAAGAGAAAATTAAACAACTTGAGCATGTCTCCTAGAAACTGAGGGACAGCCTAAGTCCCCAGGACCTCAGTCTGGTTAACCCATGTTCCCTGTGGCTGAGCCAGAGCCTGAGAAGGTTGGGCAGAAGGACGGAGTGGAGGCAGAGATTGTGACCTCTTCAATGATGAGGAGCTCTCTGTGCCCTCAGGGTAAAAGAGGAGGAGCCATTCCTCCTCGGGCCCTAAACTGTGGGACCCATCTTGTAATGAGCTGATTCATAGCACAGGTCCCCAACATCCCCCACCTTCACAGAGTCCCTCAATCCCATGGGAATGGGGAACAGGAAATTCTCAGTGAAATAGACAGGTGTGTTTATGGTGGGTAAGGATGTGGACCTCCCAGATGCTGTGTCTCCCTTTGGCATCTAGGTTGAGGAGGAGGAGGAGGACATGACCAGCAAAGGTGGCTCAACACAAGCCCATTACTGCCCAGTACCTGTTCGACCTCCTCGCAAATACTAAAAATATCATTAATAATTCTGCATCATGTGGGGCTGTGGGCAGTGGTAAAGTGGGTCAGAACACGACCACACATACACACACACACACACACACACACACACACACTCTCTCTCTCTCTCTCTCTCTCTCTCTCTCTCTCTCTCTCCCTCTCTCCCTCTCTCTGTCTCTCTCTCTCTCTAACTGAACTTCCAGTGATGGGAACAGTGGTTTTCCTAAGCCGCCACACCCCGCCCCCCCCCCCCCCCCCATTCACCTGATGCATGAGTGAGGAGAGATCCTAGCAAACCCACCACCAAGGTTTCCTGGAGTAACCCAGGGAGGAATCTGTTGCCATTGATGTTGGGGTGGGATTCTAATGGAGGTGGAGCCAGCCGACGTGGCTGAGATGCTCGTGACATAATGTGGAGTGGATGTATAATCCATTAGTGGTGACATCCCAGAAGAGGGTGAGAGTGTGGAAAACTGGGAAGGATTTAGAATCTATCTTCAGCAAGACGGTGGAGATCCTTGTGCTCCTAACCAGGTCTCCCCTCATTCCCGCTGGGAACTATGGGATTTCCTTGCTAAGACTAGGGATGGTGGAATAAAGTCTAGCTGGCCGCTGACTGTCGGTCAGAACTGGTATTGCTCATTGGACAACTCCGTGATGCATTTAAGAAGGCAGCAGGGACTTAAGGGTTTAAAGGACGTTTGAGACAAAGGTAACCATACCAAAGGTAGCCTCTGGTCTCTCCCCAGGTTTAACAATCTCTTGTCTCCTGGGAAGGAAAACATGCAGTGAATTTCCTACAGAAACCACAACATTTTGCAAGATGACTCTGGGTTGGCAAAGTTTGGTGGGAGAAGGTGGTCTACAGCAGTCATTTCAGCTCTATTTCTGGAGGGGTGCGTGCCTTATTAATCCTGAGTTTTCCGCCAGAAATTTTGGGGGTCACAGGCCGCATTGCTGTTTCCCTGAGTGACGTGCTATTACACTTATGTGAATGTGTACGACCTTAGGCCCAGAATGTTGTGAGCGCATTTCTTTAAAGAACTGTCCACTCCTGAGTGCCTTCAATCTCCCCTCGGGAGTTGGGGGCAATTCAACAACACCCTCAAGTATTGAATCTAAGCTTTGGGAATGCAGCCAAGCAAGTGGTGGGAGTGCCAGTGAAAGAACATTTCAGAGATAATGACCATAACTGTTTGAGGTAGTAGTTATGGAGAAGGACAAGAATAGGCTGGAAATAAAGGTCCTAAACTGGGAGAAGCTCTATTTCGATATGATAAGACATGATTTAGTAAAAGTAGACCAGGAGCAGCTACTTGCAGGTAGGTATTTAGGTGACCTATGGGATTGACTTTCAAAAGCAGAATAGTGAGAGTTCAGGCCAATGTGTAGCTAAAAGGTTGAAAAGTAAGGCCAGCAAGTCAAAAGTATCCTGAATGTCCAGGGTTGGATAAAGAGAACATTTAGTTTATGGCAGATATCACAGAATCATACAGGAATGGGCCTTTTTGACCCACCTTGTCCACATCGACCATGATGCCCACTTATGCTAACCCCATTTGCCTGCATTAGGCCTGTATCTCTCTACATCTTTCCTATCTAAGTATTTGTTCAAATGCCATTTAAATGTTGTAATTGTATCTGCCTCTAGTACCTCCTCAGGTAGCTCATTCCAGATAGTCACCACCCTCTGTGTGAAAGACTTACCCCTCAGATCTCCTCAAAATTTCTCCCCTCTCACCTTAAACCTGTGTGGTACAGTTCTAGACTCCCATGCCCTGGAAAAAAGACTCTGACTATCTAAATATGCCCCTCATAATTTTACAAACCTCTATAACGTCATCCTTTAGCCTCCCACATTTCAGCGAGAATAACCCTGACATCCGATCTCTCCTTATAACTACAGCCCTCCATTCCAGGCAACATCCTGGTGAATCTCCACAGCACTCTCTCTATTGCTACCTTATGGGATCCAGGGCAATTTAATCTAAAACTGGTTAGGTAATAGGAGGCACAGGGTGATAATTGAGGGTTGTTATTGCAATTGGAAGCCTGTGACAGATGGTATACCTCAGAGCAAAAAACAAGCTACTCGAGGAACCCAGCAGGTCAGGCAGTATCCATAGAGGAAAGTGAACAGGTGATGTTTCAGGTTGAGACCCTTCATCTGCTTGACCCGCTTGTCCATTCCCCTCTATAGATGCTGCCTGACACGTTGAGTTCCTCCAGCAGTTTGGTTTTGCTCCAGATTCCAGTATCTGCAGTTTCTTGTGTCTACATTGTACCTCAGAGATCAGTGCTGGGATCCTTACTTTATGATCTGGATGTGAACGTGGAGGTAGGATGAGTAAGATTGGGGCAGTACGTGGGACAATTAGTACAGCCGCTGCCTCATAGCTCCAGTAAACCAGGTTCAATGCTGACTGCTGGTGCTGTCTATTCTCCCAGTTTCAGTGTGAGTTTCCTCCAATATCCCAAAGATTAGTAGATTAATTGGTGAGGTGAACGGTAGAATCTGGGAGGAGAATAAAAAGGGATTAATGTCCATGGGTGCTTGATGGGCAGAGCAGACTCAGTAGGCTGAAGGGCTTGTTTACGTGCTGTATAACTCAGTGACATGAAAATTGGTGGTGGTGTTGGCAGTCAGGAGGGCAGTCTCAGGTTACAGTAAGATATTGCGAGTTAGAAAGATGAGCAGAACTATGGCAGATAGAATTTTGTGAAAACTGTGAGGTCATGCATTTCAGGAGGATTTAATAAGGCTGGGATATAAGCTGGTTCAAGGACTCCCAGGCAACACTATAATTTACTCTAATACATAGACAGCTATATATGAAGTGTTTGAGGTTGCCACCCATTTCAATATTTAAGCAGGCTGCTTCTCAAATCCCAGCTGTACCAAAGCCCCACACTCCTGATCTTTAGGCACCCAGTGTAGAGAGAGGCAGATTGGTCGAGAGACCTTATTAATTGGTCTGCTCCTGGGATCCAGGGATGCCCCTCTGTCAAGATTACATTCCTGGCTGGGTATCCCTGGAGAGGGAGCATGCGGTGTCTGCTGGCTCACTTTAGGCCTCACACAAATGATGAGGGTTACTGGGGCAGGGTGCATCCTAGACATCGAGGACAAGATTTTAATTCAAACTTTGTTTCTTTGTTGTTTTATTAAAGTTATTTTAAAGCAAACCCCCAAAATATACACCACATAAAAAGTGGTTTGGTCATAAAGACCAAAACAAAAAGAGGACAGAACAGTGTAATACTGTCAGAAGTTCCCATCAGAAGTTGGTAAGCAGGTAGAGACTGGGAAGGGAACAAACTGTGCATGGTTGGGTAAAATCCTTCACATGCCAAGATACAACATGCCAAGACAGGTATACAATGGTGGACAAGAGAAAAATCTATCCAAAAGGTCCAGATTGAGTCCAGTTTAAGACAGTAGTAAAAGAAAAATTAAGCCTCCCCCAAAACACTGCCATTAATCACTCCAAGGGCCAGTAAACCAAACTTTAGGTAAAAAGTTCCAACTACAAAGGCTCTTCAGCGGTCCCAGGAATGAAAGCATGTTGAGACCGCGAGTGATTGTGGCGTCCAGTTCACAGGTGTGTCTGGCGATAATTTTTGTGCCTTTCCAGTTATATAAGGCGATCAGAAGCGGCGATCATCATGGCCCGTATGGGGATGCACGATGACATTTATGAGGGATTGCTTCGGGCCAAAGTGGAGATGATCTGCAAATTGTTCCTGCAGGCAGACAATCCTCCACGTCTCCGGGTGAGCAGTACACTCTGTCCTAACTTTCCTTCCTCCTCAAAAATACCCTGGTCAGGGAGCACCTTGGAGTGTGCACTCCTGTTACACAGCTCAGGGACTCCCAGGGGTCACTCTGCGCTTGACTACTTTTTCTTGGCATCACCCACCTTTAAACGCCTGAGAAAGGATCCAGCCCACAGAAAGGTTTCAGTAGATTTGTAACTTTGGCACAGTGAGTTGTGCTGTTCTATCTCTAGTCTGCACTGCTTCATGAGCTATAAAAGCTTTGATTATGTACATAACCAGGCGAGACACTGGAAATTTGAGTACATGTGTTTGGCACAATCACCAGTCATCAAAGTTGAGTGCCCAGGGCGGTCTTAATGAAACTGCACATTTGTCGACTGCAATTATAGTACATTCCTCACTGTGGACCTGAAGCCCTCTGACAGTTGGCATCAAGGGGACTCAGCCCTAGTGAGAATTGGCACCAGGAGGTGAGGGGACTGTGTCAGTAATACAAATCGGTGAAAAATAGAACATTTTGAATGGACCTTTGCTCCATTTCCCTTGCTCCTTTAAACTAACAAAAATCAGTCAGTTGTGGTCTTGAGATCATTCTCAACTTCCTGGTACAGGGCATTGCTTTTTATGTATCAGCGTTGAATACAAGGGTTTTAGTTCTAAGGTCATGCTCTCTTGTTTCTCACCAGAATTAGCTTTTCCTCAGGTTACCCAACATCTCTTTTAACCATTTTGAACAGTCCAATTTGATCACTCTGATTGTTTTTTTGAGGAAACAAACTGGACCTGTGCAGCTTGTCATCACTCATTAGCCATTTTATCCCTGTTTGCGAGATGGTGATCTGTACTGCACTCCCCTCAATGCCTGTGTACTCATCCTGAGATGTAGTGCCCAGACTCAGTGTCTAAGAAGGTGTCTGTGCACCTTTAGCCCCCTGGATAAGGAAACAATGTTCCATTTTATGATCTTCTGTAACTGTCCACTTGCTTCTAAAGGTCTGTGTACCTGGGGGGGTGGGGACTTAAATCTGCTCATTTACTTCTTGTCGTTTAGAAAATACTTGGATTTGTTTTTCCTTGCTTTGAAGTAGCTAATCCTACACTACAAACTCTATTCGTCAGAGTTTTGCCCATTCCCTTCTTCCTGCTCCTCTCAGGCCAACTTACTGTCCGGACTATAAACTTGCAGATATCATTCAATTTTTTCATCCAGTAAAATCCAGCACTGGGGAACTGGAAAGCATCGCTTGTCATATCCCACCAATCAGAGACGAAAACCCTCTCCTCCCTCCCAAACAATCTCTGACGCATGCCCCACAGTTACTTCCAACTACATTTTGTGTATTTCATTTTCTGTCAGTAATTTACTTTGTGGAATATACCAAATGTTTTCCTGACATTCAAATCTGCCAGCATGGACACTCCTGTCCACCATATTAATGACCTCCAAACTCACTCAGTTAGTCAGAAACCCTGTTGACAACATATGACACACCCCAGAGAAACATAAAAAATATAGGAACACAAGTAAGCCATTCAGCCCTTGCAGCCTCTTCCAGCATTCAGTACAATCATGGCTGATTCTCAATACCATACCACTGTCTCCCCATAAGTCTCGATGCTTTTTCCGTATAGAAATCTATCCACCTCATTGGAGTCATAGATTCATACAGCACATCCATGCTGACCTGTTTTGCCCACCTACACTACAATCTACATTCTTTCTTAAATACATTCAGCAACCTGGCTTCTGCAGCCTTTTCTGGCAGAGAATGTGGCAGGTTCACCATCCTGAGTGAAGAAATTTCACCTCAGCTCAGTCCTAAATGTATCCTGAGATTGCGATTCCTGGTTCTAGACAACCCAGCAAGGGGAAACAACCTCCGTCGAGCTCAATCAGAATTTTTCAGAGATCTCCTCCCATTCTTCTAAACTTTAGTAAATACGTGCCAAGTCAACCTAACCTCTCCTCATTCAACAGTCCCACCATTCCCAGAATCAGTCTGATGAACCTTTCCTGTACACTCACTATAGCAAGTGTGTCTCCTTTTATAGGTCAGGGGAAGAAAACCGTATGCAATACTCCAAGTGTAGTCTCACCAAGGCCCTATATATATATATATATATATATATATATAAATATATATATATATATATATATATATATATATATATATATATATATATATATAGATAGATAGATAGATAGATAGATAGATATAGATATATAGAGATATATATATATAGCGTCACAGGGTAATACAGCATGGAAACAGGCCCTTCGGCCCAACTAGTCCATGCCAACCACAGCATCCTCCCTGCTAGTCCCAGTTGCCTGCATTTGGCCCATAACCCTCCAAGCCCCTCCCCTCCATGTATCTATCCAAATGCCCCTTAAATGTTTTAATTGTACCCGCCTTGACCACTTCCTCTGGCAGCTCATTCCAGCACTCACTACCCTCTGTGTAAAGAAGTTACCTCTTGGGTCATTTTAAATCTCTCCCTTCTTGTATTTGTGCTCTTTAGTTTTGGACTCCCCAGCCCTGGGGAAAAGATTATGACCATCCCCCTTATCCACACCCTTCATGATTTTATAAACTTCTATGAGGTCACCCCTCATTCTCCTACGCTCCCAAGGAGTAAAGATCCAGCGTGGCCAACCTCTCCCTATAACTCAGGCCTTCCAGTCCAGGCAGCATTCTCGCAAATCTCTTCTGCACCTTCTCCAGCTTGACAATGTCTTTCATATAACTGGGTGACCAAAACTGTACACAATACTCCAAGTGCAGCCTCACCAACAACTTATATAACTGCAACATAATGTCCCTACTCCTAAACTCAATGCCCTGACTGAAGAAGGCCAGCGTGCTAAATGTCTTCTTCACCACCCTGTCTACTTGCGCGGCCACTTTCAACGAACAGTGCACTTGTACTCCCAGTCCCTCTGTTCCACAACACTCGTCAGTGCCCTGCCATTCATTGTACAGGTCCTACCCTGGTTTGAATGTCCAAAGTGCATCACCTCACACTTATCTAAGTTGAAAACCATTTACCATTCCTCAGCCCATCTCCCTAACTGATCATGATCTCTTTGTAATTCACTGTAAACTGCTTCACTATCAACAAGACCCCCTAATTTAGCATCATCAGCAAACTTGCTAATCATGCCATGCACATTCAATCCAAATCATTTACGTACATAATGAATAACAGAGGTCCCAACACTGACCCCTGGGGCACCCCACTAGTCACGGGCCTCCAGACGGAGAATCAACCTTCAACCATCACCCTTTGCTTCCTATCATCAAGACAATTCTGAATTCACCTTGCTAGTTTCCCCTTAGTCCCATGTGACCTAACCTTCGAGATCAGCCTGCCATGAGGGACCTTGTCAAAGGCCTTGCTAAAGTTTATGTAGACAATATCCACTGCCCTACCTTCATCTATCCCCTCAGTTACCTCTTTGAAAAACTCCAAGATTCGTCCAACATGACCTCCCATGCACAAAACCATGCTGACTATTCCTGATCAGGCCTTGACTATCCAAGTGATGGTAGATCTTGTCCCTCAGAATTCCCTCCAGTTACTTCCCTACAACTGGTGCCAGGCTCACCGGCCTGTAGTTCTCTGGTCTGTCCTTGCTACCCTTCTTGAACAATGGAACATGAACCACCCTCCAGTCTTCTGGAACTTCACCAGTGGCTAACGATGAAGCAAATGTCTCTACAAGGGCCTCTGCGATTTCTTCCCTGGCCTCTCATAAAGTCCAGGGGTGCACTTGGTCAGGCCCTGCGGATTTGCCCACCTTAATGCACTTCAAGGCTGCAAATACCTCCTTCTTCATAATATGCATATGATCCAAGAAGTATGTAGGAATTTGTAGGAAAGCATCCTTTCACTCAAAACCTCTTGCAATAAAGGCCAACATGCCACTTGCCTTCTTAACTGCTTGCTGCACCTGAATGTTTGCTTTGTGACTGGTGTACAAGAACACCCAGGTCCCTTTTTACATCATCATTTCCCAATCTGTCACCATTTAAGTAATAGATTGCCTTTCTGTTTTTCCTGCTAAATGCAGAATACAATGGGAATGGGTCTGAGTTTGTTCCCAGAATCACACTAAACACATCATTGGAAAGAATGTCTCACCTTTCTCTGGCATCCATCTTGAATTCCAGACAATCCAAAGTTCTTCAAAATGTGCATCTGGAAGTGTGGTCACATTTGCAATACAGAAAGTGCATCACCAAGTTGCATACAGAAAGATGCTACAAACTCCAATAACATAAATGGCTGGATTATTTGGTGGCATTGGTTGAAGGATAAATATTTGGGCCAGGATCCTGGGGAAAACTCCCATATTCCTTTTAGAGATCATGCTATAGCAACATGGTGGCACAGCATTTAGTGCCACTGCCTCACAGCTCAAGGGGCCCAGGTTTAGTCCTGATGTTGGTTGTTGTCTGTCTGGAGTTTGCACATTCTCCCATGACTGCATGTTCTTCCATAGGGTGCTCTGGCTTCCTCCCAAATCCCAAAGACAAGTTAATTGGTAAATTAATTGGCCATTGTAAATTACCTGTAGTGTAGGCAAAGAAAAAACAAAGGAGAGTTAATGGAGATGCATCAGAAAGAATATGTTTCAGATGTACAGGGAAATAGGGAGAGGGAGAATGGCTAATGGGATTGCTTTCCCTGAGCCGGCATGAAACCGATGAGCCAAATGGCCTACTTCTGTGTCATTATAATGCAGATAGGGCCTTAATATAATGACTCATCTGAGAGACAGCTCAGGATGGGTCATGTGCTCAAGCCTCTGGAATGGGACCTGAAACACATGATTGACTACCTGAGGGGTGAGAGTGCCACTCATTGAGAAACCTGACTGCTTGCTGCTGGACTAGAGGGTGAATCCACTTTGAACTCCTTGAAGTAGAAAGCACCAGAAATCTAATTCTCTGACATACTCATTCTCGCTTCTCTCCCTGGACAGGTGAATATTTCAGAGCATGAGAAAGATCGGATCCTTATGGGGATGCGGTACGGAACGCTGGAACCCTGCTTGTTTCACAACGCGCGCATGGCTGTGATCTTTCCTCTCTTATACTTCTGGAGAAGGTCAGCCCCCAGATCACATAGAGCATCATCACCTTGCCTAGCCAGACTGATGACACCGATGACCAAGGATACTTGGCACCTGACCTGGACAGCCAGGGGTGCAGTGGTGGGGTCAGTGGGTGCCTTGGGCCCAAAAGTAAATGGCAGGTTGGCAAGCCTGGGTTCAGTGGAGAAGGTCATCCTTGAGCTGGTGATTGTTGCCGGTCAACATCGTCCTATTTAGTGCCTTCTGCTACAGGTCACTGCTGTTTTCTTCCCCCTCTGCTTTGCACATTTCTAGTCAGAGCACCACCCTGCAGGTAGAATGCATCAGCACTAGAGTGGGTGCAGAAAATACTTACAAGAATGGGAGCACTAGAGAATTATCATTATGAGGAGAGACTGTCTAGGTTGGGTTTCCTTTTGACAGATGAGAGATTTAATTGAGGTGTACAAAATTGAGAGAGGTAAAGATAAGATATATAATATTGGTTCTATTTCCCTTAGCAGAGGGATCAGGAGCCATAGGCTCAATTGATAGGACTGAGGAGAGATGAGAATGTATAATTTCACTCATGAGTGGTGGAACAATGCCTGGAATTCTGCCTGATAGAGTGGTGGGAGTGGAGACTCTCCCCACATGTAAATGGTACCCAGATGAACTTGAAGAGCTGTGACCTACAGCACTAGTGACCAAGAGCTAGAAGATAGGATTAACCTTGTCCACCTCTGGCTGGCATGGACTCGACAGGGTGAATGGCCTCCTTCTGTGCTGTAAATTTCTCAAATTCTGCAGGACTTTACAGGGCACCTGCACCATTAAGGATATATCCATTTGTAAGAATACTGAGGGGTAACTGGAGGCAATGTGTGAATTGATGGACATTGAGAAAGAATAATTTGGAGAGATGTAGGGTGGAACAAAAAACAGTACAGCACAGAAACAGTCCCTTTGGCCCATGATGTCTGCTCTGACCATGTTGTCAATTTAAACTAATCCCATGATCCATTTCCCTCCATCCTCTGCCTGTCCAAATGCATCTTAAACATTGCTATCATATCTGCTTCTACCACTTCCCCTGGCAGCATGTTCCAGGTACCTATCACACTCTGTGTAAATAAAACCAGTGTTGTTCCTTTGTTTAAGAAGGGCAATGGGGACAAACCAGGAAACAGTAGACCGGTGGTAGGGAAATTATTGGAGAAGATTCTAAGTGATAGGATTTATTCACATGTGGAAAAACGTAGATTTATTGGGGAGAGTCAGTATGCCTTTGTGCGGGAGAGGTCATGTCTTACAATCTTGATTGAGTATTTTTAGGAGCTGATGAAGATGATTGAAGAGGGTAGGACAGCAGATGTTGTCTACATGGATTTTAGTAAAACAATTGACAAGGTCTTTCATAGTAGGCTGATCCAGAAAATTCATGCATATGTAGGGTATTGGTATCAAACTGGGGATGCAGTAACAACAGAAGAAACACCAGGTAACATTGGCAGGATATGCAGAGCACCTGGTTAAGTTCTTTGACACCATGAAGCGCCTTACTTCCAATGAAGGAATAGGAGTAAAATCATTGGTCTTCACAATAATTCATGAACGTTGCCTATGTTTCCTTGTAATGATATCCAGCTCACTGAAAGGTGATATGGACAAAGCTGGGTGTTCTGCTTCCATTGTTCAGACCTCTGCCATTCCTGAGGTTCATTTCCCACATGATCCCCAGTCCAGGAGGACTGCGCTGGGGACGAGACAGTCGCCCACCTCTTTGCGGGCTGGGGGTTTGCGAGGAGGGTGTGGCGAAAGATGCAAGGGTCCTTGTCACGGTTCATCCCCAGCAGCAGCGTAACAGAGGATTCTCTGATCTACGGGCTGTTCCCGGGGACACACACAGAGACGGACATCAACTGCTGCTGGAAGGTCATCAACTCGGTGAAAGACGCCCTTTGGTCTGCCCGAAACTTGTTGGTCTTCCAGCACTGTGAGATGTCCGTAGGGGAATGCTGCCGGCTAGCACATTTCAGGCTGCAGGAGTACAAGCTGAGGGACGCACTGAAGCTGGGCGCTACCAACGCAAAGGCTCGGTGGGGAAGGACTACAGTTTAGGGTTCTTCTGCCACTGGAGAGGGAGGGGCGGGGACAGGCGAGAAAGCCCCTAAATATTGCAAATACAGGACCAGTAGTTTCCAGGGAGCCACATGTGTGGCATTGGTGCTGTTTTCTATATAAAAAGGTAACACTAATGAATGATCTGTACAAGAATGTAAAGGTTTGCACTGTTTTGTAATTGTATATAGTTTGTCCTTTATTATGAATAAAGTTTATTTTGTAAAAAAAAGTCCACCTGTCACTGTGAAAGGTTTTGGTCAAGGAGCAGATGGCTGTCACACCGGAATCCTGGTAGCGCTAAAATCAGCTTCTCATACTACTGCTTCTCCTTGGGCAGTCCCTTGGGAGTGAGGATGACTTGCTTCAACTCTGGTTTTGTAGGTTCTGAGGTTGATGAGGCCACTGTTGGACCCACAGATTGCCAGGGGTGGGACAGGAGGTGGCTGATGAGGCAGGTGGATGGGTAGTTGGGAATCTTGTGTACTCCTTTCACCATTTATGTGAGGCCTCCATGTGCTCTATCATCAAGGACTCCGGTGCCTTCCCAAAAACTTGGTAGTACTTTAACTTAAATTATACTTCTTTGAGAAAGGAATGGTATTTCATTCATGGTTATAGTGAGTGTGGAGAATGAAATGGGGAGGGGAAGGGTGGAAAGAGCACATTTCTGAAGTGAGGCCTCAGCAAAGCTGTTTGTGATCCATTGGTGTGAGGCACTGGGATGAAACTTGGGGACATTCCTTCACAACTCACTCAGCACTTTTGAAGGTTAGTCACTGTTGTTTTTAGTCAAATTAGAGCTTACACAACAAGCTGGTAGTGCCATTTTGGAAAGTGATTCTGATTATCTCTTGAACCCGGGCCACCTTCTCTCCTTTCCAAGGAGACATAGATCTGTACTGCCCCTCTGACAGTGCAGCTCTCCCTCAGTACTGCCCCTCCCACAGTATGGTACCCCCTCAGTACCGCCCCTCCCACAGTGCAGTACCCCCTCAGTACTGCCCATCCCACAGCGTGGTACCCCCTCAGTACTGCTCCTCCCACAGTGCGGTACCCCCTCATTCCTGCCCCCCCCACAGTGCGGCACTCACTCAGTACTACCCCTCTGACAGTGCTGCATTCCCTCAGTACTGCCTGTCCAACAGTGCATCACTCCACCAGTACTGCCCCTCTGACAATGCAGCAGTCTTGCCAGCACTAGCCCTCCATGTAACTGTTCCTGCACGGAATGGTCAGCTTGGGTTACATGCTGGTCTCTGGAATGGGATTGTGGCCTGACTCAGAACATGGTCCCTAGTGATCAGTGTCTTGTTTAGTGGGAGACCAGCACAGTAATGAAAATGGAAGTTGAAAATAAAAAAGAACTGCAGATGCTGGAAATCTGAAACAAATAGAAAATGCTGGAAATACCCAGCAGGTCAAATAGCATCCATGGTCATATTTAATGTTTCAGGTCGATGACCTGAAGATGCTGCTGAGTGTTACCAGTATTTTCTGTTTTTTATTATAAATGAGAGTGGGAGTGTTGCTTTTAAAAGTATCAGATCCCAATCACAATGACTTCTCTCTTGTTCCTTGCCTTTCCCACAGATTCTGTTTCATGAATGCCCTAAAAATATTGGGCCAACCCATACGTCAATGGAGAAAGGAGTACATTCCACCAAATTACCTGAAGCCGTCTCTTGAATTTCGCTTTTATGAGATGATCCCTCTGTTTTCAGGAGGTAAGGAATGGGTGAAGTGCCAGTGGGAAAGGATCAAGGTTATTTAAACCAAATGATGTTTCCAAGTTAGGCTTCAGTTATTCTACAAAGGGATTTCCTCCTGAAATAATTGTTTGTTGTCACAGGGAGGGAGTCTCCAACGTTCAAGATTAACACATGCCATTTTGCCTTGGGAATGCTTAGTGGGACAGGGTATTCACTCCTTTACTCTGTCATAATATTTGCCATATCCAGCCTGGGAACGTTGGATGGGATGGTATGGAAGGAGCTTTGTTTTGTGCCTAACCAGTGTTGCAGTTGCTCTGTCAATATTTGATAGGGAAGTTTTGTGGGAACTTTACACCCATGTTGAAGGTATTTATTGGAATAGTGTTTCCTCAGAAAGTGTAGAGAGCTTTCCTTTGTACTTTGTACATGTACATGCTGTACTTCCAACAGGGAATGATTAGTGGGGAAGGTTTAGAGGGAGCTTAGCTCTACAGATGACCCAGACTTTATCAGCCCTGGACTTGTGTGTTAGTGTAATGAAGTGAGGGCATTTAGCACACATTGTACCTGCCTTGGGGAAGTTTGCTGAGAATGTGCAGACGGAATATCTTTCTGTTTCTAACATGGCTGTGGGAATGTACTTTGAGACAGTGTATAAGAAAGCTTTACTCTGGATACCATTTATGCTGTCCTTGTCCTGGGTGTGTTTAGTTAGACAGTGTAGATGGTGCTTAATTCCATATCTCACCTGTGCTTGATGTATTTGCTGAGACAGTATAGTGGGAGCTTTACTCTGTCACTAACCAGTATGAACTTTTCCTGGGAGTATTTGAAAGGGACACTGCGGAGTGAGCTTTACTTTGCATCTAACAGCTACTACAGTGCCTTGGAAGAATTTGATGAGACAATTCAGAGGGAACATTTGTCCTGCAACTGAGCTCTCCTGTACCAGCCCAGTAATTGATGGGACAGCACAGCAGAAGCTTTGCTGTGTACCTTGTGCACTGTAATTCACCTGGGCTTGTTTACAGAATATAGAATAGTACAGCACTGGACAGGTCATTTAGCTCACACTTGCCCGGATTAATTTCCACCTGCCACTTCTCTACCCATAGCTGCAACTGATCTATATATTTGTTGGGATAGAGAAAAGAAGCCTTAAGTCTCCATCTAGAATGCTATATCTGTTTAATGATACAGTGTTGAGAGTAACTCCTATGCTGTGTTTTTTGGCACAAAGTACTTTTTGCAGTCCTTGATGAAGAGTTATTGATCTGATACTTTAACTCTTTCCACAGATGCTGCCTGACCTGCTGAAGACTCTAATTTTGTCTGTTTTTATATCAGATTTCCAGAAACTGCAGTACTTTGTTTCTGCATAGCCTGTGCAAAGCCTGTCATTGGACTGTTTGCTGGGACACCAGAGGGAGATTTTATACTTTGTCTGCTGCATCTATGTTCGAGACCTTGTTGGGACAATGTAAAGGGAGATTTACTTTTTATCAAACTGATGCTGTGCCTGTCTGGGGAATGTTATAGGGAGAGTGTGGAGGGAGCTTTACTGTGTATCTTGCCAGTTCTTAATGGTATGGGCAGCTCAGTAGTTCAGCCGTCTTTCAGCTCCGGCAACCCAGGTTCGATTCTGACCTCAGGTGCTGTCTCTGTAGAGTTTGCATATTTTCCTTGTGACTTTGTGAGTTTCCTCTGAGTGCTCCGGTTTCCTCCCACATCCCAAAGCATGTGGGTTGCTAGGTTAATTGGCCACTGTAAATTGCCTCTAGGGTAGGTGGCTGGTGGGAGAATCAGGAGGTGGGGAGGGGTGTTGTTTAAGGACATGCAATGAGAGAATATTTACAGAGAATTGGGGAGAATGGGATTGCTCTGGAGCTGGCAGAGATTTGTTATGCTGAATGGTCTCCTGCGTCATGAGAATATAATGTAAAAATCTGTATGTAACTCATGCCATTCATGCGTTTGCAGTGTCTGTTGGGGCTGTGTAGAGGAAATGTATTTTGTCTAAATTGTACTGTACCTCCTTTGATGTGCTTGATGGTGGTTTGTTCAAGCAGGAAAAAATTCTGAAAATTTGGACTTTTCAGTCACTTGATCTGGAAACAATTAAAGGTGATGCTTTTTGGAGTTAAGTGGCCAAAAGAAAAACAAAAGTAATAATTGGATAATTGGGCTTTGTTCCAGGGAAGGTGGGATCTGTTCCGAAGAGATGGTTTGCACCTGAACTGGAAGGGGACTAACATACTTGTGGGTAGGTTTGCTAGTGCTGCTCCGATGGATTTAAACTAGATTTGCAGGGGGAGGGGAACCAGAGTGTTAGAGAAGAAAGTGAGGAGGAAAATGATTGTGCGAGGTCTGCAGGTATGGACAGAAATCAAAGGTTTATACATGATAGTAATGTTCTCAGGTGCATCTATTTCAATGCAAGGAGTATTGTAGGTAAGGCGGATGAGCTTAGGGCGTGGATTGGCATGTGGGATTACGATGTTATTGCTATTAGTGAGACATGGTTGCAGGAGGGGCAGGACTGGCAGCTTAACGTTCCGGGCTTCTGTTGTTTCAGACGTGACAGAGGGGGAGGGATGAAAGGGGGAGGAGTGGCATTACTGGTCAGGGAACAGATCACGGCTGTGCGTAGACAGGACAACCCGGAGGGCTCGTCTACAGAGGCCATATAAGTGGAGCTGAGGAACAGGAAAGGTGTGGCCACGCTAATAGGGTTGTATTATAGACCGCCCAATAGTCAGAGAGAATTGGAGGAACAAATCTGTAGGGAGATAGCAGACCGATGTAAGAAACAGAAAGTTGTAATAGTTGGGGATTTTAACTTCCCACATATTGACTGGGACTCCCACACTGCGAAAGGGTTGGATGGCTTAGAATTTGTCAAATGTGTTCAGGAAAGTTTTCTAAATCAATATATAGAGGTACCAACGAGAGAGAAGGCAATACTTGATCTCCTATTAGGGACCTAGGCAGGTCAGGTGACAGAAGTATGTGTAGGTGAGCATTTTGGGTCCAGTGACCATAATGCAATTAGTTTCAAGATAATTATGGATAAGGATAGGTCTGGTCCTCGAGTGGAGGTTCTAAATTGGAGAAAGGCCAATTTTGTGGAAATGAGAAAGGATCTAGGTAGGGTGGATTGGGATAAGTTATTTTCTGGCAAGGATGTGCTCAGGAAATGGAAAGCCTTCAAAGACGAAATTTTGAGAATGCAGAGTTTGTATGTTCCTGTCAGGATTAAAGGCAAAGGTAACAAGCATAGGGAACCTTGGTTTTCAAGGGATATTGGTGAGCTGGTTAAGAAAAAGAGAGAAGTGTATAGCAGGTATAGGCAACTAGGAACGGATGAGGTACTTGAAGAGTATAGGAAATGTAAGAAAATACTAAAAAATGAAATCAGGAAGGCAAAATGAAGACATGAGGCTGCTTTGGCAGATAATGTGAAGGTAAACCCAAAGGGTTTCTATAGGTATATTAAGAGCAAAAGGATAGTAAGAGACAGAATTGGTCCCCTAGAAGATCAGAGTGGTCGTATATGTGTGGAGCCTCAGGAGATCGGGGAGGTCTTAAACAGTTTTTTTGCATCAGTATTTACTCAGCAAACTGGCATCGTGGATATGGAAGGAAAGGAAACAAGCACTAGTGTCATGGAACATATAGAGATTAAAAAGGAGGAGGTACTTGATGCTTTACAGCGAATAAAGGTAGATAAATCCCCAGGGCCTGACAAGATATTTCCTCGGACCTTGAGAGAGACGAGTGTAGAAATTGCAGTGGCCCTGGCAGATATATTTAAAATGTCCTTAGCCACGGGTGCGCTGCCAGAGGACTGGAGGATAGCTCATGTTGTTCCATTGTTTAAGAAAGGCTCGAAGAGTAAACCGGGTAATTACAGGCCAGTGAGCCTGACATCATTAGTGAGTAAATTATTGGAAGGTGTTGTGAGAGATAGGACATATAAGTATTTGGACAGCCAAGGGTTGATTAAGGATAGTCAGCATGGCTTTGTGCGTGGTAGATCGTGTTTAACGAATCTTGTGGAGTTTTTTGAGGAGGTCACTAAGAAAGTAGATGAAGGCAAGGCTGTGGATGTTGTCTACATGGACTTTAGTAAGGCCTTTGACAAGGTCCCACATGGGAGATTAGTTCTGAAGGTTCAGTCAATGGGTATTCATGGAAAGGTCGTAAACTGGATTCGAAATTGGTTGAGTGGGAGAAGACAGAGAGTGGTTGTGGATGGTTGTTTCTCAGATTGGAGGCCTGTGACTAATGGTGTGCCTCAGGGATCTGTGTTGGGGCCATTGTTGTTTGTTGTATATATCAATGATCTAGACGATAATGTGGTAAATTGGATTAGTAAATTTGCGGATGACACTAAGATTGGAGGTGTAGTGGACAGTGAGGAAGGCTTTCAAAGCTTGCAGAGAGGTCTGGACCAAATGGAAAAATGGTCCAGAAAATGGCAGATGGAATTTAATGCAGACAAGCGTGAAGTGTTGCATTTTGGAAGGACAAATCAAGGGAGGACATACACAGTAAATGGGAGGGCACTGAGGAGTGCGGAAGAACAAAGGGATCTGGGAGTTCAGATGCATAATTCCTTGAAAGTGGTGTCACAGGTAGACAGGATTGTAAAGAAGGCTTTTGGAATCCTGGCATTTATAAATCAAAGTATTGAGTGTAGGAGTTGGAATGTTTTGGTGAGGTTGTGTAAGTCATTGGTGAGACCAAATTTAGAATATTGTGTGCAGTTCTGGTCGCGAAACTACAGGAAGGATGTCAGTAAGATTGAAAGAGTGCAGAGGAGATTTACAAGAATGTTGCCGGGTCTTCAGGATTTGAGTTATAACGGAAGATTGAGCATGTTAGGACTTTATTCCTTGGAGTGGAGAAGAATGAGGGGAGATATGATAGAGGTTTATAAAATGAGGAGGGGCATAGACAGGGTTAATGCAAGTAGGCTCTTTCCACCTAGATTAGGAGAGATAAGTACGAGAGGACGTGGCTTTAGGGTGAAAGGGGAAAGGTTTAGGGGGAACATTAGAGGAAACTTCTTCACTCAAAGAGTGGTGGGAGTGTGGAATGGGCTGTCATCTGATGTGGTAAATGCAGGCTTGCTCTTAACTTTTAAGAGTAAATCAGATAGATACATGAACGAGAGAGGTCTGGAGGGGTATGGGCTGGGGGCAGGTAAATGGGACTAGCCGAATAATGTTTCGGCACAGACTAGAAGGGCCGAATGGCCTGTTTTCTGTGCTGTAGTTTTTCTATGGTTCTATGGTTCTAATGTTGAGTACAGGATAGGCAGTGGGTGAGAGCTTTGGATTGCTTTAATAATTAGTCTATTTGTAAAGCACTTGTTATTTGAGGTATTCTGGATCCAGGACCACACTTCTATTGTGGGTCCTGGCCTGAAAAAGGCTTAAAATGATTGCAAAAGGATGGTGCTGTCAAACACATCATACGACAAGGAAAATTCCATGAATTTTAATTAAGGAAGCCATCATTGGCTGCTTCTTGTTTGACAGCAATGTGCAACTATGTTGTTTCTTTAGGTTACAAGCCTACTCTTTGGGGTAACTGGCTCTCTGAAACAATTTGTATTGTTAATCTGGCTCAACCTCAAAAAAAAGTTAAAGAAATCAAACAAAATGGGAGCTGCTGGAAATCTGAAATTAAAAAAAGAATCCTGAAAATACTCAGCAGTTCAGGCAGCATCTGTGGAGGGAGAAGCAGAATTAAAATTCCAGTTTGAAGAACCTTCATCAGAACTGGAAAAGTGAAAGAGCAAGTTAGTTTTGTTGCAGGGAGGGATGGATGGATAGGACAAAGGAAATATTGCTAATAATGTGAGGCCACTGTTGCTGATGTGATTCCACTGTTTTCAGAGCAGTCTGGTTGATAGAATAATGAGGGCCGTTATAAAGAGAAGAGACGTGTAAAAACTGTGCAGGTCAAAGCTGTTAGTGAATCTGGCCCTCTCTGCACTTTCAGTGTGGTCCACTTTTAGTGTGCTGGAGCTGTAACTTTCCTGCCCAGCTCACAGTTCTGCTCATTTTAACACCAAATACTGCCTAAGTTACTTCCATTCATTTAATCTTCAGGTTAGCTTGTGGTCCAATAGTCGCTGTTGCTGAGTCACATTTCATACAGGTCGGAAAGGTCCCCAGAAAGGTGGCTGCAATGGTGCATCATCATCTTTCACACGGGGAATGGGAGAATTGTCCAGGAATCCAATTTAAGATTGCAGGACTGGGCATGTGTTGGAGTGTTGGCCGAGGGCCACACTGAGATGAGCTCAGATCCAAACTAATTAGGAACTACTTTCATCAAAGGGAAATCTTAAAAGACAAAGTAAATTTAACATTTGGTGACTGAAGCAAATTTGCAAAATTCACGGGACTGTAGATAATTAACTTGGCATAGCATGTAAAAATGCAAATGTCATTGTGAACACAGATTTTGAGAGCTATGAAACAAAAACAGAAATGCTGGAAGAACTCAGCCAGTCAAGCAGCATCTGTGGAGGGAGAAACCAGTCAACATTTTGGGTCAAGGACCTTTCCTCAGAACAGTGGGGAGAGTGGAGGGTTTACAGTTTTGAAAGCAGAGCTGAGGAAAGCATGATGCGAAGGGGAGTGCTGGTAGGGGTAATGTTCTCGAGGTTGTTGATATCAAGAGAGAGGATGTGTTGAAGTTGTTAAATAATATTAAGACAGATAAATCTCCAGGGCCTGACGGGATTTTCCCCAGGCTGCTTCGAGAGGCTAGGGAGGAGATTGCTGAACCGCTGGTAAGGATCTTTGAGTCCTCGTTGTCTACGGGGGTGGTGCCGGAGGATTGGAGGGTTGCGAATGTTGTCCCCTTGTTCAAAAAAGGTAATAGGGATAGGCCAGGGAATTATAGACCGGTGAGTCTCACGTCTGTAGTGGGTAAGCTGTTAGAAAGGATTCTAAGGGATAGGATTTATGAACACCTTGAGAATCATGGACTGATTAGGGACAGCCAGCATGGCTTTGTGAAGGGAAGATCTTGCCTCACAAGCCTGATAGAGTTCTTTGAGGAGGTGACCAGGAAGATTGATGAGGGCAGTGCGGTGGATATGGTTTACATGGATTTTAGTAAGGCATTTGATAAGGTTCCTCATGGTAGGCTTCTTCAGAAGGTCAGAGGCCAAGGGATCCAAGGAAGCTTGGCTGTGTGGATTAGGAATTGGCTTGCATGTAGAAAGCAGAGGGTTGTGGTGGAAGGAGTGCCCTCGGATTGGAAGGCAGTGACTAGTGGTGTCCCGCAGGGATCGGTTCTGGGACCTCTACTTTTTGTGATATTTATAGATGACTTAGATGAGGGGGTGGAGGGCTGGGTTAGTAAGTTTGTGGATGACACTAAGGTAGGCGGTGTTGTGGATAATGTGGAGGGCTGTCGAGCTTACAGAGGGATATTGATAGGATGCAGAGCTGGGCTGACAAGTGGCAGATGGAGTTCAATCTGGAGAAGTGTGAGGTGGTACACTTTGGAAGGACAAACTCCAGGGCAGAGTACTGGGTGAATGGCAAGGTACTTGGCAGTGTGGAGGAGCAGAGGGATCTGGGGGTTCATATTCACAGTTCATTGAAAGTTGCCTCACAGGTGGAAAGAACAGTTAAGAAGGCCAATGGGATGTTGGCTTTCATAAATCGCAGGATTGAGTTTAAGAGCCACGAGGTGATGACGCAGCTTTACAAAACTCTAGTCAGGCCACACTTAGAGTACTGTGTTCAGTTCTGGTCGCCTCATTACAGGAAGGATGTGGAGGCATTGGAGAGGGTGCAGAGGAGATTTACCGGGATGCTGCCTGGATTGGAGATTATTGAATATGAGGAGAGGCTTAAGGTGCTAGGGCTTTATTCACTGGAAAGGAGGAGGATGAGAGGAGACATGATAGAGGTATATAAAATATTGAGAGGAATAGATAGAGTAGACAGCCAGCGCCTCCTTCCCAGGGCACCAATGCTCAAGACGAGAGGTCATGGCTTTAAGGTTATGGGTGGGAGGTTCAGGGGAGAAGTCAGGGGGAGGTTTTTCACCCAGAGAGTGGTTGGTGCATGGAATGCACTGCCTGGGGTGGTGGTGGAGGCAGATACATTGAACAGGTTCAAGAGCTTGTTGGATAGGCGTATGGAGGAGTGTGAGATAGAGGGATATGCGGGAGGAAGGGGTTAGGTAGTGTGAGGGTGGTCTGATGGATGGCACAACATGGTGGGCCGAAGGGCCTGTTTTGTGCTGTATGGTTCTATGGTTCTATGGAAGGAGTGAGGTGTAAATCAGAAGACTAAATGGAGATTGGTTAACACAGACCAGATGATAAGGAACATGAGGACTGACTGTTAGCGAGGCATTTTTTAGAAACGAGGTGAGAAAGGGACATAACCATGATGATGATTTATTATTGTCACATGTACTGAGGTACATGAAGGCTGCATGGTGCCTATTCAGAAGATAAGATTAACTCATGTTGGGCTTCGCCATGGTAGTGGAGAAGGCCTCAGACAGGCAGGTCAGAATAGGAGTGGGATTAAGAATTAGAGGGGCATGAAACAGTAAGCTCAGAGTCACCCCTGTGGACCGAGAACAGGTGCAAAGTGATCACTGCCTATCACCCGCCCTCTGCTGCTGAATCAGTGCCTCTGAAGCTCACAGCTGCCTCAGTGGGTCTCTGGTAGGTAGTGAGTAAACCAATGTGAGAGGTAAACGTATCCGATCGTGTCCTCACTGATCCACCTGTAGCAGATCTATTTGTCCATGACAGCATTGGTGGCAATGAGCATGTCTGTGAGACACTGTGCAAACACCATGAGAACAGTAGCAGAAATGTACACTGCTACAGTCTGAAACCTCACCACGTGACGCACTGTTATAGTCAAGCCAAGGGATTAATCCTGATTCAATGAGTACTGAAGGGTTTTCTGGGAACAGATGCTGGCGTATCAAAAATGAGCAATTACCTGTTAAAGCTGCAACACAAGAAACATGCACAGAAAGGCAGCATGCCATGGACTGAACTAAGTGACCCCACAACAAAGATGAAATCAAAGTTCTGCATTCTGTCTCATTCTGTCATGAATGGTTGTAGACAATTAAACAGCTAACTGGAGGAGGAGGCTCCAAGAATGTCCCCATTCTTAGTGACAGTGGTGCTCAGCACATGAGTGCTAAAGACAAGGTTGAAGCATTCACAACCACGTTCAGTCAGAAGTGTCATGTGAACAATCCATCTCAGCTGCCTCCTGGATCCCCACCATCACAGAAGAAAGTCTCCAGCCAATTCAATTCACTCCAAGTGATATTGAGAACCAGCTGAGAGCACTGGCCATTGGACCGGACGACATCCCAGCTGTAGAACTGAAACCCTGCACTCCAAAATGAGCTGCGCCTTCCGGTACAGTTACAACACTAGTATCTACCCAACTATGTGTAAAGTTGCCCATGTATGTCCTATTCACAAAAAGCAGAAACAAATCCGATCTGGCTAATTACAACCCAATCAGTCTACTCTCAATCCTTGGCAAGTGAAGGAAGATGTCATCGACACTGCTATTGCATGTCAGGCACTCATCAATAACCTGCTCACCAACTGAGTGAGCAGTCAGTTGTGACGAAGGGTCCACGACCTGAAATGTTAACTCTGTTTCTCTCCCCACAAGATGTACCCTGACCAGTTGAGTATTTTCAGCTTTTATTTTTTTTATTTTAGATTTCCAGCATGTGCAGTTCATTTTCTTGTCACCTGCTCACCCACACCCAGTTTGGGTTTTGCCAGGACCACTCCACCTCAGACCTTTACACTCCCTCAGTCCACACACAAACAAAAAGAGCTGAATTCCAGAGGGAGGTAAGAGTGACTGCCCTTGGCATCAAGCAGCATTTAACAAAATATGGTAAAACTGAAGTCAATGAGAATCAAAATGAAAACACTATAATGACTGGAGTCAAACTTTGCAAAAAGGAAGGTGGTGGTAGTTGTTGGACAGCAATCATCTCAGCCCCAGGACATTGCTGCAGGAGGCCCTCTGGACAGTGTCCTTGGCCCAACATCTTCAGCTGCTTTATTAGTAAGGATAGACAGCAACACCTCCACCACAATTATCCTCAACACTGGTGCCCCATAAGGCTGCGTCCTCAGCCCCCTTCTTTACTTCCTACACACTTACAATTGCATGGCCAGATTCTGCTCTAACTCCATCTACAAATTTGCAGATGACACCATCATAGTGGGCCAGATCTCAAATAACAATGAGTCAGGGTGCAGGAAGGAGATAGAGAGCCAGGTGGCATGATGTCAAGAAAACAACCTCGCCTTCAATGTCAGCAAAACATAAGAACTGGTCATTGATTTCAGGTAGTGGAGTGGAGCACACAGCCCTGTCTGCATCAATGGTGCTGAGGTGGAGATGGTTGAGAGCTTCAAGTTCCTAGGTGTAAACATCACCAATAGCCTGTTCTGGTCCAACCACATTGATGCCATGGCCAAGAAGGTGCACCAGCATCTCTGCTTCCTCAGGAGGCTGAAGAAATTTCGCATGTGCCCGTTGACCCTCACCAATTTTTATAGATGCACCATAGAAAGCATCCTATCCAGATGCACCATGGCTTGGTACAGTAACTGCTCTGCCGAAGAGAGAAACGTGTTGCTAATCAGTGTGGTAGACCAAGGCTAAACTACCAGTCATCCTATTTAAGGCAGCAAACATGTTACCAAACTGCAGAGGGTTGTGGACACAGCTTAGCACATTACAAAAACCAGCCTTCCCTCGATGGCCTCTCGTTGCCTTGGTAAAGCAGCCAACATAATCAAAGACCCCTCCCACCTTGGACATTCTCTCTTCTCCCCCATCCCATTGGGCAGAAGATACAAAAGTGTGAAGGCACATACAGTCAGACTCAAGGAAAGCTTCTATTCCGCTGTTATAAGACTATTAAATGGACCTCTTGTACGATAAGATGGAGACTTGACCTCACAATCTTCCTCATCGTGACCTTGCACCTTATTATCTGCCTGCACTGCACTTTCTCTGTAACTGTAACACTGTATTCTGCATTCTGTTATTACTTTACCCATGTTCTATCTCGATGTATTAATGTGATCTGTTTAAATGGCATGCAAAACAAAGTTTTTCACTACACCTCAGTACATGTGACAATAATAAACCAATTTACCATCTTTTCTTCATAAGGTCAGAAATGGTTCACTGATGACAATCGCACATTACCTAATTCCTTTTGCAAATCCTCAGCAAATGAATCAGTTCATGCCTACATGAAACATTCAGGCATGGGATGATAAGTGGCAAGTAACATTCCATCCAAAAAAGTGCAAGGCAATGATCATCCTCAACAAGAGAAACTCAAACCATCTTCCCTTGATATTCAGTGGCACTTACTGAATTCCCCAGCCATCAACATCCTGGAGGGAAATACTGACCAGAATCTCAACTCGTGCAGTCACATAAATATGTGGCTACGGAATATTGTGGTAAGGTAGCATAGTGGTTATTACTGGACAAAGCAGCCCATTTGGATTAGGATCCTATCCACCACTGCTAGTGTTCCCTCCCTCCACCAATTTAAAACTATGTCTACAAAATGTACCATTGTTGCTCACCTAGGCTCCTCTGACACCTCTCCCACCACCTCCCAAACCTGCATTCTCTCCCACCAAGAAGATCAAGGGTTTCAGATGCATGGAAATTCTACTGCCTGCTTAGCAATCAAAAGAAAGAGAATTGTCTACATACAGCAGTCCAGCTACAATGAGTAAAGTATTCTTACAAGGCACATAAAAATATTATTGCCAAAATACATGGAAACATAGATCTATCTGATTAAGAGGTTCCCCTCAAGTCCAACAGTATCTTAAATTGGAAATATTTCACTTTTTCTTCATTGCTGCTAGATCTGGACTTCCCTACTCAACAGCACCACAAGGACTGGTTTGTTTAAGAAGGTGCTAACCACACCTTCTCAATGCAATTAGGGATGGCAATAAATACTGACCTGCCAGCAATAGCAAAAAAAATACAGGCGACCTGTATGTTTGGAGACTTCGATGATGCGAAGATTGGTAAATTGGTTTATTATTGTCACTTGTACCAAGGTACAGTGAAAAACTTTCTTTTGCATGCCATTCATACAGATCATTTCATCGTATCAGTGCATTGAGGTAGTACAAGGGAAAGTAATAACAGAATGCAGAATAAAGTGTTACAGTTACAGAGAAAGTACAGCGCAGGCAGACAATAAGATGCAAGGCCATAACGAAGTAGATTGTGAGGTCATGAGGCCATCTTATTGTACTAGGGGACTGTTAAATAGTCTTATAACAGTGGAATAGAAGCTTCAGGCTTTTGTATCTTTTGCCCGAAAGAGCTGTGCTTGACCTCCTTTATATCTATGGAGAAGGTGTGATGGGGGTGATTGAAGAGTGGACACAGATGACATGTTGTCCACAAAATGCTGAACATGGTGGGGAGGGTGTGTCTGCTGGCGGGATTGCATTGATGTGCTGGAAATTGTGGAGGTTGATCCACTTAGTTTGGGCTATTGGGAGGGAGGGGTTCTGTTGTATCTATCCTTTCTTTTCTTTTGTGCAGCCAGGCACCACATTAGTATGTGAGGTAAAATCCTGAAGCCATAAAATGGAGATAGCTGCAAGAAATGCTGGAAAAAGACCAAAAGAGACATAGCTAAAATGTAAATGTGGGAATATGTTTGCTGCCTAGCAATCAACAGATAAGGAATTGTCTCCAATACAGCAGGCCAGCTGCAGAGAGCATTGTAGCCTTACAAGGCACATAAGAATGATATTATTGCCAAAATACATGGAAACATAGTCAGATTGGTCTGGTCAATTTAAGAGGAAAAACATGTTTTTTGCTTATCATGGTTTAATTTCAAGCTAAAATTTTAGCATAATTTTTTGGTAAAAACATTGTTTTTTGGAATTGGAAATGAAACATCTCTCTGGGACCTGAGAAAGGGATGTTACTGCAGACTTGACTTCAAATCAGGGAGAGGTTGATGCTGATCGGAGATTACCCTCTCTCTTTACTTTCACTGGAAAGCCCTGGTTGAAATGCATTTGTAGGATTAAATCCTGATAAAGATCACTAGCAAGCTTGCAATCTACCCAACACCAAACACAATCATCTGGTCTAATATCAACTTCAGGGTAGATAACTGTCATATTAACACTAATATATGTTAACTTTGCATGTGCAGCTAATTCTAATTGGTCCTAACCATAGTTTTGTCATATTGAGTTAATGATCCTCACTTAAAATGAAATCTTACAATAGGGATTCAATATTTCATAATTTTAAGTGAAACATTATTATTCTCAGAGATGCAATGTATTTCTTATATGTTTGCTAGATTTATTGATTGAAGTCAGTAGAGTAATTGTTCCCTCACATGTTTTGTAGAGGAGTTCCCAATTCTCAGATTCACACTAGCCAAAGGAATACAGATACTGATCCCTCAAGGGCAGGACACAGATGCAGGCACAGGTGAGATTCACTGCAAAACTGGACCCCTTTGATTAACTTCATTTTGTCACACATAGGGTTCGCAGATTATAATTGATCCATTGTACGTGCTTAACGCTGCTGTTTGTACTTTGTGCATTACTGAGGTCACTAGTGATGTATATTCACGGACAAGCAACTTCCTCAACGTTTTCTTCAGCACAGAGCAGGCCCATGGGACTGCACACATCACATCTCAGTGTCCCCTTCAGAATCTGGAGCTCGGGCTGAAATGCAGGGGCTGCCACTCCCTCAGCTCATGGTCGACCAGAGGATCTTTGCCGTGGACAGTGCTAGGTATCCAGAAGCTCACACGGTTCCTATGTTCTATGACAGTTTCTAGCTGCTGAACATCTTGCAGTGGCCATGTTACCCGATGGAAGCATGTTGGGGAATAAGGGCCATCTCCACTCAACAGGGCATCTGCGCAGTTTCCAGCCACTGAGGCTGAGTGCTACTCTATGAAAGCCACACAGCCCAAGGAGCTTGGCTGAGTCTATCACTGGCCTCTTCAAAATGAAATTTCACCACTTTAGGGGTATCTCCACCCACTCCAGCAATTCCATAGGCAGCAGGCATGTCTTTGCTACTTTGCACAGCTTAGCCAACAGACGAGCACCAATTATGCCTGACGGCTTCCAGTTAGCGGTGTGGCAGCCAGAGCAGAAAGGAGAGGACAGAGGGCTATGCGGCCACCATATTCTCTCCCCTACAGCAGGTACCAACAGTCAGTCAACACAGAAGGGATGCTTTTGTTGGGCAGCACTGTGGCATCTCACTGCTCCAGTGACTCAGGTTCAATCCTGACCTCTGGTGTTGTCCGTGTGGGGTTTGTACATTCTCCCTGTGACCTTGTGGGCTTCTTCATGTTCTCCAGTTTCCTCAAAAGACACGCTGGTCAGTTAATTCTACAGTTGTACATTGTCTGTTGTGTAGGTTTGTTGCAAAGTGAATCAAAGGGGAATTGATGGGCATTGAGAAAGATTAAGTCGCAGAGATACAGGGTGGAACAAAGAACAGTACAGCACAGAAACAGTCACTTTGGCCTATGATGTCTGCTCTGACCATGATGTCAATTTAAACTAATCCCATGATCCATTTCCCTCCATCTTCTGAATATTCATGTGCCTGTCCAAATGCATCTTAAACATTGCTATCATATCTGCTTCCACCACGTTCCCTGGCAGTGTGTTCCAGGTACCTACCATGCTCTGTGTAAATAAAACTTGCGTCGTAAATCACCTTTAAACTTTCCCCCTCTCACCTTAAAGCTATGCCCTCTAGTATTTGATATTTCTACCCTGGAAAGTAGACTCCTTGTCTACCCTATCAATGCCTCTCATAATTTTACATACTTCTATCAGGTCGCCCCTTGGCCTCTGATACAATCCAAGTTTGTCCAACCTCTCCTTATAGCTAATATTCTCTAATCCAGGCAACATCCTGGTGAGACTCTTTTGCACCCTCTCCAAAGCCTCCACATCCTTCCTGTAATGTGGCAACCAGAATTGCACACAATATTCCAAATGTGGCCTCACCAAAGTTTTATACAGCTGTAAGATGACTTGCCAACCTTTATACTCAATGCTTGACTGATAAAGGTAAGTATGCCATACGCCTTCTTTACCACCCTATCTATTTGTGTTGCTATTTTATGGTAGCTATGGACTTCCACCCCAAGATCCCTCTGTACATCAATGCTCCCAAGGGTTCCACCCCTTACATTTAACCTCCCAAAGTATAGAACACCTCACACTTGTCCAGATTAAACTCCATCTGCCATTTCTTCACCTATATTTCCAACTGATCCATATCCTGCGGTATCATTTGACAATCTTTCTCACTATACACAACTCTGCCAATTTTTGTTTTGTCTGCAAACTTACTAATCAGCCCACCTACATTTTCATCCAAATCACATATATATTACAAACAACAGAGAGGTCCCAGCACTGATCTCTGCAGAACATCACTGGTCACAGACTTCCAGTCAGAATATTACCCCTTTACCACTACCCTCTGTCTTCTATGGCAAAGTCTCCATGGTCCAATATGCATGAATTTTCTGGATCAGCCTACTGTGAAGGACTTTGTCGATTGTTTTACTAAAATCCATGTAGACAACATCCACTGTCCTACCCTTATCAATCATCTTCATCACCTCCTAAAAACACTCAATCAAGATTGTAAGACATGACTTCCCCCGCAGAAAGGCATGCTGACTGTCCCCAGTAAATCCATGTTTTTCCACATGTGAGTAAATCCTATCACAAGAATCTTCTCCAATAATTTACCTACCACTCAAGTAAGGCTCACCGGTCTATTGTTTCCTGGTTTGTCCCCATTGCCCTTCTTAAACAAAGGAACAACATTGGCTTTCTTCAGTCCTCTGGGACCTCACCTGTAGCTAAAGAGGATACAAAGATCTCCATCAAAGCCCCAACAATCACCTCTCTTGATAACCTGGGATAGACCCCATCAGGCCCTGAGGACTTATCTGTGTTAATGCACTTCAAGAGACCCAATATCTCCTCCTCCTTGATATCAACATGCCCTAGAGTATCAGCATACCCCTCCCTGATCTCACTATCCTCTTTGTCCTCCTCCTTGGTGAATACCAATGCAAAGTACTCATTTAGTGCCTTGTACACTTCCTCTGGCTCCATGCATAAATTCCCTCCTTTGTCCTTGAGTGGTCCTACCCTCTCCCTAGCTACCCTCTTGTTTTTAATGTATGTACTCTTTTGGGAGCTGGCATGGACAAGATGGGCTAAGTGGTCCCCTTCTGTGCCAGAATAATAAGTGCTGTCAGGGTCCGACTAATGGATCTCTGAATCTCAGGTCATATACAGAACACCAGTTTCCAGCCCATTAACTGACGACTTCCCTGCAAGCATTGCAACAGCCAGATGATGGCAGGTGAGAAGAGGTCCAAGCAAAGTCTCAAATACTTTGCATCTTTTTTTGTTACCTTCCAGCTTCCACATAAACATTAGGACTTAAATGGTTTGCTTAAAGCAGCAGAACTGATCACTGACTGATCTTTATTTTGTCTAGTTTGCTGCCACTTGTTCAGCTGTCTGAGAGTAGGAGAGGTGTCCGTCTGACTGTGAGTGGCAAAACCTCTGTCCGACTGTCTGTGAATGGGAAAGGAGTCATTTGGCTGTTCATAAGTAAGAGAGACACCTGTCCAACCTCTGCATCCGCAGGCAGGTGGTGATGCAAGGAGCTCGCTCCTTCTCCACTAGCCTTCTCCTTCAGCCATTATGTGAATAATTATCACTTGTAATAAAGAAGTGGAAAGGGTGCCAGTCACTTTTAATGACTGCAGTCCTGTAGTGTCTGCCGTACAGCTCTTTATCCAAAAACAGTGCAATGCTCCTACTTGGATCAGAAGAATTTCCAGACCAAGGTGTCATGGTAAGACTCTGCTAACCACAATACTCTGCTCTTTCAAAGTACAGTGGAAAATGGTGCTGCAGATCACAGAAACGTCACCTCAAGCCAGAACCCTGTCAATGGGTGAGTGGGCATTTCAATACTTCACTGGGCAAACCTGTGCAATGGATTAGTTATTTCATTGCTCAAGCTAAATATTAACAAACAAAAAAATGTTGTTAGGTCAGGAACCATCTGTGGAGACAGAAAGTCAGGTTTGTGATCTTTGACCTTTCATGAGAATGGTTTTGCTGAAAAGTCTTCAACCTCTTTCCACAGATGCTGCCTGACCTCTGTGTTTCCAGCACCTTCTGTTCTTATTTCAAATTTCAAGCATCTGCAGTGCTTTTTAAGAATGGAAAATATATCCACTGACATGTCCCTGTCTCACAAACCCTTACCTTGTCCCCAAAACCCTCCCTTCTGTCCCCACAGCCCCACTCCCCCTTTCCCCAAAGACCCTCTCTTCTGCCCCTACAGACCCTCTCCCCACAAACTCCCCATAGGTTCTCTTCCCCTTTGTCCATGCCAACTCATTGTTGCAGCTATAAAGGACCCTGGTCAGACCCCACTTGGGGTACTGAGCTCAGTTCTGGTCACCTCACTACAGGAAAGATGTGGAAGCCATAGAAAGGGTGCAGAGGAGATTTACAAAGATGCTGCCTGGAATGTGGAGCATGCCTTATGAAAGCAGGTTGAGGGAACTCGGCCTTTTCTCCTTGGAGTGACGGAGGATGCGGGGGGACCTGATAGAGGTATATAAGATGATGAGAGGCATTGATTGGGTAGATAGTCAGAGGCTTTTCCCCAGGGCTGAAGTGGTGGCCACAAGAGGACATAGGTTTAAGGTGCTGGGGAGTAGGTATAGAGGAGATGTCAGGGGTAAGTTTTTTACTCAGAGAGTGGTGAGTGCGTGGAATGGGCTGCCGGAAACGGTGGTGGAAGCGGATGCAATAGGGTCTTTTAAGAGACTTTTGGATAGGTACATGGGGCTGAGAAAAATAGAGGGCTATGGGTAAGCCTAGTAATTTCTAAGATAGGGACATGTTCGGCAAGCTTTGTGGGCTGAAGGGCCTGAATTGTGCTGTAGGTTTTCTATGTTTCTATGTTCTATGTTTCCCCAAAGACCCTCCCTTCTGTCCTTACAGACCCTCTCCCTTTTCCCCATAGACTCTCCATCCTGTCACACAAGGCTTTCACCCCTTTTCCCTTGAGCCCACATCCTTGTCTCCACAGACCCTCACCTTGTTGCCTGGGCCTCTTTTCTGCCAGGCACATCCCTGTCCCAAAGGCAATCTTCCAGCAACTTGTGGCCTTGCCCTATTACCTTATACCATAGAACCATAGAACCATACAGCACAAAACAGGCCCTTCGGTCCACCATGTTGTGCCGTCCATCAGACCACCCTCACACTATCTAAACCTTTCCTCCCGCATATCCCTCTATCTCACATTCCTCCATGTGCCAATCCAACAAACTCTTGAACCTGTCCAATGTATCTGCCTCCACCACCACCCCAGGTAGTGCATTCCATGCACCAACCACTCTCTGGGTGAAAAACCTCCCCCTGACATCTCCCCTGAACCTCCCACCCATAACCTTAAAGCAATGCCCTCTCGTCTTGAGCATTGGTGCCCTGAGAAGGACACCATGTTCCTTTTGCCGATGCTCCTTCCTTTTCCCCTCACTCTGATCTCCTGTGGGCAATTTCCTTCCTGTGGCCCAAGTACGTTTCCCATGATGAACTTTTACCTCCAGTCCACATCATTATCTTCTACCGTCTACAACATCCTTCCTTAGACTACACTCATGCCCATTTGACCTTGTCCTTTTCTCCTTGGACAAAATCCCTATATTGAATTAAGACTCTTTTGGCCATAGTTCTTGGACAATAATATTTTTCCTTATACCTTGGGCTACACCCCTTTACCTTCATTTGGATTATGGCTGGGTTTTCTTTTTGGACTGTTTTACCCAATAACTTCTTGCTGACAATCGGGTAGTTATGTGCAATGTTCTTTGTGATACTTCACTAATGATGTTTGTGTTTGGGATAAGTGCTCTGGGTGGAAAGCAGTCAGAAAACCAGAAAGAAAGGAAGAAAAGACAGAATCATTCAAAATGAACAAAGTCAGCCTTGACCATAAATGAACCAAGGTGCTATGTGAAAAGCACGAGAGAAGAACAGCTGGAGAGGGAGAGAGAACTGGGAACATTGTGAAGGAGGGGAAAGATTAAGCTGCTTCTGTTACAATAAAGACATTTTCATATTCTTTTGGTTGTTTTTTTTATTTTAAAAGTTTTCCATCCCAGAATCAGGTAAAAGGTAAGTTCCAAAAGAAAGAAAAGGTTAAGAATTAAGAGGTATCCTTTGGGATTTTTACTCTTCCCCCACCCCATCACCAAATTATTTTCAAAAACATTGCTACACACGTTTTTGCACTTTGAATACATTAAATGATCATGCACCAGACTTTGCTGAATTTAAGTCAATGCTACTGTTGAGTAAATTGTCCATGATTCCCGTCAAGTCAAGAGGAGTTCATTGTCATGTGCACAAGTACGGTGAGGTACAGGTACAATGAAAAACTTGCTTGCAGCAGCATCACAGGAACATAGGTTCAGACAACATACAAAACATAAATTATACAAGACCTTGAGCAGAAATAAAAAGTGTGCAAATCAGGACATTAGTGCAAAAGAAACATAATTAGAGACAAGTCTATTGTAGTGCAAGAGGTGGTCTGTAGTGTTCCATTTCTGAGGTAGGATTAGGGTTGTGCAGGTCATTTCAAGAACTTGTTGGTTGTAGGAAAGTAGCTGTTCCCGACTTCCCCTTTCTGAAGTCAATGATTATTTCCAAGGTTTTGTTGACACTGAGCACAAGGTTGTTATTGCAGAACCACTCAACCAGATGTTCAACCTCACTCGTGTATGGTTACTCATCACCACCCATGATTTGGCCAACAAGAGTGGTGATGAGTTGGTGACAATCATCATGAGGTGCTGGACAATTTGTACTGTTCTACCGTAGGCTTTATAAAAAGGGGAGCATGCCCTCAATCTCCCAGGACCATCAAGAATTAGAGTAGTAGGGTCATACTTCATGGAAAGAGGTCCTTTGGCCCAACTGGTCCATGCCAACTAAGATCCCCATCCAAGCTAGTCCCATTTGGCCCATAATCTTCTAAACCTCTCCTATGCATGTACCTGTTCAACTGTCTTTTAAAAGTTGTTGTTGTAGCATCTGCCTCAACCACTTCCTCTGGCAGCTCATTCCACATAGGTACCACTCATACATACCAGAATTGTGACAGTGGCACAGTAATCAATGTTAATCTTGACACAGAATATCTCATGGCTAGTTTTCAATAGCATAGTGGTGGAGAGTGGCAGCATTCAGTATCCTTTCCCCATGGGGTCTTTACACAGTCACACCATGTCCTGCTGGAGCTTCGAGGGGGCTGGTTAACGTTGCTCAGGCATGGATTGCTCTTTCTGCTGGGAGATCAGCAGGCATCGGGCAGACTACAGGGTCACTGAGCTGACAGTTTTCCAGCAACCTTTGATACCTCTCTGGCCAAGGTACCAGCCTGTGTACACAGAGCCCCACGTTACTGAACTTGGGGGTGGGGAGATAAACTGGAAGGGATTCCAGCAGCAGCTACTGTGACCTTAAGGGCCAGCTCCCGGAGGGACAGAGGGACCACACAAGGTAGGGTCTTCCTTGCCACCCTCCAAACTGCAGCTGGTATTTATTTGACCTTTCCAACACTGAGACATTTGACAAATGGGTGTGACCGTCTAATTGGGGAAAAGGTCAATGGATCCACTCTTTTTTCCCTACAGGGCTCTAAGTACATTCCAGGCCCACCACCGCCCATAGAACCATAGAACCATAGAAAACTACAGCACAGAAAACAGGCCATTTGGCCCTTCTAGTCTGTGCCAAAACATTATTCTGCTAGTCCCATTTACCTGCCCCCAGCCCATACCCCTCCAGACCTCTCTCATCCATGTATCTATCCAATTTACTCTTAAAAGTTAAGAGCAAGCCCACATTTACCACATCAGATGGCAACCCATTCCGCATTCCCACCACTCTTTGAGTGAAGACGTTCCCTCTAATGTTCCCCCTAAACCTTTCCCCTTTCACCCTAAAGCCATGTACTCTTGTGCTTATCTCTCCTAATCTAGGTGGAAAGAGCCTACTTGCATTAACTCTGTCTATGCCCCTCATCATTTTGTAAACCTCTATCATATCTCCCCTCATTCTTCTCCACTCCAAGGAATAAAGTCCTAACATGCTCAATCTTTCCCTGTAACTCAACTCCTGAAGACCCGGTAACATTCTTGTAAATCTCCTCTGAACTCTTTCAATCTTACTGACATCCTTCCTGTAGTTCGGCGACCAGAACTGCACACAATATTCTGAATTTGGTCTCACCAATGACTTATACAACCGCACCAAAACATTCCAACTCCTATACTCAATACTTCGATTTATTAATGCCAGGATTCCAAAAGCCTTTTTTACAACCCTGTCTACCTGTGACTCTACTTTCAGGGAATTATGTATCTGAACTCCCAGATCCCTTTGTTCCTCAGTGGCCTACCATTTACTGTGTATGTCCTCCCTTGATTTGTCCTTCCAAAATGCAACACCTCACACTTGTCTGCATTAAATTCCATCTGCCATTTTCTGGACCATTTTTCCATTTGGTCCAGACCTCTCTGCAAGCTTTGAAAGCCTTCCTCACTGTCCACTACACCTCCAATCTTAGTGTCATCTGCAAATTTACTAATCCAGTTTACCACATTATCTTCTAGATCATTGATACATACAACAAACAACAATGGCCCCAACACAGATCCCTGAGGCACACCACTAGTCACAGGCCTCCAATCTGAGAAACAACCATCCACAACCACTCTGTCTTCTCCCACTCAGCCAATTTCGAATCCAGTTTACAACCTTTCCATGGATACCCATTGACTGAACCTTCTGAACTAATCTCCCATGTGGGACCTTGTCAAAGGCCTTACTAAAGTCCATGTAGACAACATCCACAGCCTTGCCTTCATCTACTTTCTTAGTGACCTCCTCAAAAAACTCCACAAGATTCGTTAAACACGATCTACCACGCACAAAGCCATGCTGACTATCCTTAATCAACCCTTGGCTGTCCAAATACTTATATGTCCTATCTCTCACAACACCTTCCAATAATTTACCCACTACTAATGTCAGGCTCACTGGCCTGTAATTACCCGGTTTACTCTTCGAGCCTTTCTTAAACAATGGAACAACATGAGCTATCCTCCAGTCCTCTGGCAGCGCACCCACAAAGGACATTTTAAATATATCTGCCAGGGCCACTGCAATTTCTACACTCGTCTCTCTCAAGGTCCGAGGAAATATCTTGTCAGGCCCTGGGGATTTATCTACCTTTATTCGCTGTAAAGCATCAAGTACCTCCTCCTTTTTAATCTCTATATGTTCCATGACACTAGTGCTTGTTTCCCTTCCTTCCATATCCACGATGCCAGTTTGCTGAGTAAATACTGATGCAAAAAAACTGTTTAAGACCTCCCCCATCTCCTGAGGCTCCACACATATACGACCACTCTGATCTTCTAGGGGACCAATTCTGTCTCTTACTATCCTTTTGCTCTTAATATACCTGTAGAAACCCTTTGGGTTTACCTTCACATTATCTGCCAAAGCAGCCTCATGTCTTCTTTTTGCCTTCCTGATTTCATTTTTTAGTATTTTCTTACATGTCCTATACCCTTCAAGTACCTCATCTGTTCCTAGTTACCAATACCTTCTCTCTTTTCCTTAACCAGCTCACCAATACCCCTTGAAAACCAAGGTTCCCTATGCTTGTTACCTTTGCCTTTAATCCTGACAGGAACATACAAACTCTGCATTCTCAAAATTTCGTCTTTGAAGGCTTTCCATTTAACTGAGCACATCCTTGCCAGAAAATAACTTATCCCAATCCACCCTACCTAGATCCCTTCTCATTTCCACAAAATTGGCCTTTCTCCAATTTAGAACCTCCACTCGAGGACCAGACCTATCCTTATCCATAATTATCTTGAAACTAATTGCATTATGGTCACTGGACCCAAAATGCTCACCTACACATACTTCTGTCACCTGACCTACCTGGTTCCCTAATAGGAGATCAAGTATTGCCTTCTCTCTCGTTGGTACCTCTATATATTGATTTAGAAAACTTTCCTGAACACATTTGACAAATTCCAAGCCATCCAACCCTTTCGCAGTGTGGGAGTCCCAGTCAATATGTGGAAAGTTAAAATCCCCAACTATTACAACTTTCTGTTTCTTACATCAGCCTGCTATCTCCATACAGATTTGTTCCTCCAATTCTCTCTGCCTTTTGGGCAGTCTATAATACAACCCTATTAGTGTGGCCACACCTTTCCTGTTCCTCAGCTCCACCCATATAGCCTCTGTAGACGAGCCCTCCGGGTTGTCCTGTCTACGCACAGCCGTGATCTGTTCCCTGACCAGTAATGCCACTCCTCCCCCTTTCATCCCTCCCCCTCTATCATGTCTGAAACAACGGAAGCCTGGAACATTAAGCTGCTAGTCCTGCCCCTCCTTCAACCATGTCTCACTAATAGCAATAACATCGTAATCCCACGTGCCAATCCACGCCCTAAACTCATCCGCCTTACCTACAATACTCCTTGCATTGAAATAGATGCACCTGAGAACATTACTATCACGTACAAACCTTTGATTTCTGTCCATACCTGCAGACCTCACATGATCATTTTCCTCCTCACTTTCTTCTCTAACACTCTGGTTCCCCTCCCCTTGCAAATCTCGTTTAAATCCACTGGAGCAGCACTAGCAAACCTACCCACAAGTATGTTAGTCCCCTTCCAGTTCAGGTGTAAACCGTCCCTTCGGAACAGATCCCACCTTCCCTGGAACAAAGTCCAATTATCCAGAAACCTGAAGCCCTCCCTCCTGCACCAACTCCTTAGCCGCATATTTAGCTGCATGATCCTCCTATTTCTAGCCTCACTAGCACGCGGCACTGGTAGCAATCCTGAGATTGCAACGTTGGAGGTCCTGTCCTTTAACTTTGCACCGAATTCCCTAAACTCTCTTTACAGGACCTGCTCCTTCTTCCTATCCACGTCATTGGTCCCAACATGGACCACGACATCTGGCTGCTCACCCTCCCTCCTGAGAATATCAAGAACTTGATCTGAGATATCACGGACCCTGGCACTAGGGAGGCAACAGACCATCCGGGATTCTCGATCTCTCCCACAGAACCTCCTATCTGTCCCCCTAACTATTGAATCCCCTATCACTACTGCTCTCCTCTTTACCCTCCCTCCTATCTGAGATGAGGGTCCCGCCTCGGTGCCACAGACTCAACTACTACAACTTGTCCCTGGTAGGTCGTCCCCACCAGCAGTATCCAGAACGGTATACTTATTGTTGATGGGAACGGCCACAGGGGTGCACTGCTCCTTCTGTCTAATCCCCTTCCCTTTCCTAACAGTCACCCAGCTACCTGCCTCCTGACTTTTAGGTGTAACTCAAAAATACAGGCAAAATACAGAAAAACTGAGCTAAGGGAATTGGAAGAAATGGTCAGGAAAACAATGAGCAACATCCGCGCAATAACAGGCACCCTGACTATGGCTTCCGTGGTGATGGAGAATCCCCGATGACGACTGAGCAAGGTATTTTATGGGATCTCCCTGAAACTCCTATCTATGTCTGCCTCTACCTCCCGAATGATCTGAAGTTCATCAAGCTCCAGCTCCAGTTCCCTAACACGGTTTGCCAGGAGCTGCAGCTGGATGCACCTTTTACAGATGTAGCCATCAGGGACAAGCGTACTGTCCCTGACTTCCCACATACTGCATTCGGAGCACACAACTGCACGAGCTGCTGCCTTCATTACCCAATCCGACTTTAATTTACTTAAAGGAACTTACCGGCCTTACCTCTCAGGGTGCTAGCTCTTCTTCAGCCTCTGCTCGCTGAAGTCTCTTGAGCCAAAGCCTCAAGGCTCCACTCCTACCCTGAGCCACTGACACGCTGGCCGCTCCTCTTAGTTACCCCTCCTGATATTTGTCCCTTTCAATTACCTCAAGTACTCACTCTCACTAATTAACCAATAAGCACGACTTTTAAATACTCAGCCCCTACCTGTTAGGGACCCGCTCCTCCAACCGCTCCCGGGCTGATCCTGAAAAGGAAAAAGCCTGTGCTAAACACAACTTTTAAATACTCAGCCCCTACCTGTTAGGGACCCGTTCCTCCAACCGCTCCCGGGCTGATCCTGAAAAGGAAAAAGCCCGCGCTAAACATGGCTTTGTAGATGAGGAGAGTCTGGTGTGGCTTGCTGGAATGTTCTGGCCTGTTCAGTCATTGCGGCCAGAGCCAGCCTTCTCAGGGATAGCGGGGGAGTGCGGGGTCCGCATACTCCAAGCCAGCCACTGGGTGGGGGCTATCAGGATTAATACAGCATTGGGAACACTCTTCCCTCATTTGTCTGGAGCCTTACGGTATCTCTGCAGGCGTGCTTAGCTTTGAACTTCCAGAAGAAGTGAAAGCCAGCTGGTGATTTTAGGAATGGGCCAGATTTGGTCCATGTACTATGTTCATCTTGTATCATATCCCCAAACTATGTCATTACAGTGAGGGAGCTATAGCTACGTATAGCTATAGCTTCCTTTTGACCTTGGTGACTCATTCGTCCTGACTTTTGGTTTGGGACTGCCACCCCTTATTCCGACACCAGCATCTTCAGGTAATCAGACCTGATGGTGAGGAGTACAAAGGATCAGGTCTCTCACCTGATAAAGAAGGTGGCCCCACTCTTATTCCCACCACTCTCACTTGACACAGCTCAAGACAGTCACAGATACCCAGGAATCTATGGACTGATGCTAGTCAGAGCAAAAGGCAGTAGTATCATCATCTGTAGGAAAGTCTGGACCAAGTACCTCCTGGGTTCATCACCCTCCTGGCATCCACATAATTTCATATGGATGTGGCAAAGAGTTCTGCAGCAGGTAAGGCTGGAGAGAGAGTGAAGCCCTACCTGACTCCAGATCCAATCAGAAATCTCTCTGGTACCCAACCATTGATCAGGATTGGGCTGCAGATCTCTGTATGGAGTAGTCACATCCAATAGGATTCCCACCCTGGAGCATATCCAATGTTATGTGGGATATTCTGTCGATGGCCTTCTGGTCCAGGCCAATTGCATTCAACGTGTAATTGTATCAGTGAGCAGCAAAAAGCTATCTGAGATCATCTTCATGGGCCTGATCGAAGTGGATCATACTAGAGCAGTTCTGAGCCTGCTGGCAGTGGCCCTGGACAGAATCTTGTAGTCAACATTTAGCAAAGGTTTCCATCATCAAATTCTGATTTCACTCCTTGTCAGCAATTGCAATGTAGATCCAGGTACTGGTGCTCTTCACAAGGACACAAGAAAATGGGAGCAGGAGTAGGCCACTCGGCCCCTCAAACCTGCCCAATCACTCAATATGATCTTAGCTGATCTGCCCCAGGTCTCAACTCCTCTTCTATGCCAGTTCCACACAGTCTATTTCCCAATCTTTCAAAGCTTTACTATGATGCCTGCTGGAAGCATATCTTCATATGATCCAAGAAGCCTCTCCAGCTTGGTATAGTTCTACAAGGTCACCATTACCTCCTGGAATCCTCTTCTGGAAGTACCAGGTGGCCTAGAATGGCTCATGCAGCCATTGGCCGATCCACTTTGTACTGCTTGCTGTCACTTAAGGGGACAAGAAAACTTGTCAAGGGGACAAGAATCTGCCATGTGTGGGCTTCACAGGAATGTGAGAAGTATAAGCAAAGATAGGCCACCTGACCTGCCAAATCATTTAGCAAGATTATAGCTGATCTACTCAACATAACTTGTCGAAGCAACGCCATGTCCCTTATTTCCTTAATATTTACAACCTACTGATCTGTCGAACACACTCAGTGACTGAGCCTCCACAGTCCTCTTGGATAGGGAATTCCAAACATTCATTACCCTGAGTGAGGAAATTTCTTCTCATCTCTGTCCGTATTGGCCTATGCTTTATCTTGTGACCTCAGGTTCTAGACACCCAGCCAAGGTGAACATCTACTCTATATCAAACCTGTCATGCCCCATAAGATCATTGTTTGTTTTTAATGAGTTTTCTTCTAAAATCTGGACGTTATAGGTCCTTTATGGTAATCTCTCCTCATACAACAAACCCCCATTCCAGGGATCAATCTGGTGAACCTTTGCTGTATTCCCTGTATGCTAAGTGTATCCTTCACTGATTATAGAAAAGTGAATGCTGTAACTAAGTCAGATGCTTACCCTATCCCTAGGTGGATGATTGCATAGACAGAGTTGGAAAGGTTAAATTTCTTACAAAGATTGACCTTATTAAAAGGGTACTGGTGTGTCTCATTGCTCTTGCAGATCAAAATTTTTCTTTTGAGGAAGGTGTTACAAGCCAGGTTGCTATTTGGTAAATGTCCTTTTAAGGCACCTGGACAGTAGAGTAGTTGTGTGTGTGTGTTATCTCCAAGACAGCAAGACTAGAACAATATGCTGGCTGTTTTGCACAGAGTCAGAGAGGGAGAGAGACACTGATTGCTGGTCTCCATTATCAATGGATGGATTTTTGGAGCAATCAAATGGAGTCCACTTTGTCATTAACCTGTGCTGGAAAACAGGTATTTCTGTGGGATCAGATTGTAATACTGAAATATTACAAATCTGATTCCACTGCCTTTGCTGTGCTCTTAGCTATTTCTTCATATCATGCAGAGTGAATCAAATCGCCTGGCTTCAGTGATGTGGAGATCTCAAGCTGAGTTGGACCTCCTATTTGGCATTTCTATGTGAGCATACTTGTGAATGCTTCAGCATTGTGCTAGACTCTACCACCAGTGGGGATGAGGATATTCTTGGAGTGTCATCCATCATTCCCAACTAGGTGTGGCAGGACTGCAGAGCTTGTTCTGTACATTGCAAGCTATTTTTGCTGTTCAGCCGACATGTCACCCTGAGTTTGCAGTACATTTTTGGGTATGCTGTGTACTGCTCCCAACATAAAGAAACAAAGCACTACAGATGCAGGAATCTAGATGAAAAACACTGACACTGGAGGAACTCAGCAGGCCAGGCAGCATCTGTGGAGAAAGGCAGGCAGTCAATGGTTCTGGTCAGGACCCTTCAGGACTGAAGGTAGGAAAAGGGGAAGCCCAATATATAGGAGGGAAAAGCAGAGCAGTGATAAGTGGACATAAGAGGGGAGGCAATAGGTGGGGGAGGGGTAAAAGGTAAGGGGGGGAAGGGCTAGGAAAAGAAAGAAGCATGGGGGGTGGTGGGGGGTACCTAAAATGGGAGAATTCAATATTCATGCCATTAGGCTGCAAGGTTCTAGGATGAAAAATGAAGTGCTGTTCCTCCATTTTGTGCTTGGAATTCTGGCAGTGAAGGAGGCAAGACTGTCTTATCAGTGATAGTGTTGGAGGGGGAGTTGAAGTGACTGGCAACAGGAAGATGCAGGTTCCAGACAGTGCAGGTGTTCTGCAAAGTAGTCACCTAGTCTGCATTTGGTCTCAGAGGAGGCCACACTTGGGAGTACTGAATGCAGTAGATGATATTAAGGGAGGTACAGGTGAATCTGTCTCACCTGAAAGCACTGTTTGGGTCCGTGGATGGAGGTGGTGTAGGGGCAGGTGTTGCATCTATGGTGGAGGCAGTGGAAAGTTTCTGGGGTTGGGGGAGGGGGCTGGTGAGAGAGGAGGAGTGAACTAGGGAGTCAAGGAGAGAGTGGTCCCTGTAAAAGGCAGAAAGGGGTGGGGAGGGGAAGATATGCTTGGTGGTAGGGTCCTGTTAGAAATGGCGGAGAATGTGTTGGATATGTAGACTGGGATGAAATGCAAGGACAAGGGGGACCCTATCCCATCTGGGAGGGGTGGGGGTGAGACCAGAAGTTCAGGAAATGGCAGAGATATGGGTGTGAGCTCCCTTGGCCACAGTCAGGGGGAAAAGCCTCCATGGGAGCAGAGGCAGAGAAATTGAAAAAAAGGGATAGCATCCTTTCTCAGCATGCCCTTCTGAACTTACTGAAGTAGGGCTGATTCCCTGGTTTCATTGTAATGGTGAGTGAGGGCTATGTTGGGCCATGAGGTTAGATTTTTAGTGGAATACAACTGCTGAATGTCGGCATTCAATTAAACCTGCAAGAACATTAGAGGTCTGTTAAAACTCCATGATTTGTGAAGAAGTTCATCTCCTCATACTTTTCCATGCATACTGTCAGCATGTTCTTGGATGGTATAATAGTATAGTACATTATCTTTTCAAAAGTTACATTCTCTATTGCTCAAACAGCAGCCATCAAAAATGAGCTGCTCATTGTTAGCCACTTTGTTCCATCTGTTGCATGCCTTTGTTTTGATAATTATGGCAACTCTTATTTCTTTATGAACCATTAAATCCCTCTTACTAAACCCACTGGGTGATCTTTGGGAAAGGCTAAGATCCTACAGATGATTTACAGTACTTTATGAATGCAGTTCTGACCTCAGATTTGGGTTCATCCTACCTACTGCAGTGGTGTCCTGAATAAAGTGAGCTGTTTCATGACAGTATGATTCATCTATGTATAGATTGGTGAACATGAAGTAGGTTTATCCTCTTGATTCACTCACCTGCCAGATTCTGGCAATCACCTTCAATGCTAAGCAGTTCACCTGCTTTTTACTTTTACTCAGTGGCTTTGATGCAACCAAGTGGTTTGTTCAGACAATCACCTCTTTCTCCCACATGTACCATCACCTCTAATGGATGTCGTACTGATGTGACAACCCCCATCCAGGATTGATGGAGTCATCATCTGGCACACTGCCAGTGGTGATGAGTGTCAAAATTCCCCAACACTAGCTGCACTCTTTGTAGGTGTTACTTCCAAGTCTTGCTCAACAATGAGAAATTTATAATGTTAACAGCTGAGAGTGGGTGATGTTCAACAGATTAATGTTTAGATTGATCATTGGGGGGGGGGGGGGGACACCCAAATTGCAGGAGGGGCAGCTTCAGCAGATTCACTCCAAGCCAGGGTAAAATGGAACTAGCATTGCTTGGTGTAACTATAACAGTCATAGGGTTTGGAATCAGATCCTCTTTCTCCCACATGTACCATCACCTCTAATGGATGTCATACTGATGTGACAACCCCCATCCAGGATTGGTGGAGTCATCATCTGGCACACTGTTAGGCCATTGCTTGACAATTGGGGGACGGCACTCCATTTACACACCAGTCATCAGCAGTTTGTAAACAAGCTTTGCAAAATTGATGGATGAGAAGTGCCTTTACCTTGTCCAGATTTGATGCCTAGGTCAATGCTAAGCAGTTCACCTGCTTTTTACTTTTACTCAGTGGCTTTGATGCAACCAAGTGGCTTGTTCAGACAATTCAAAGGGTAGTTAAGAGACAACCACAGTACTGTGGGTCTGGAGTCACACGTCAGATTGGGCAAATACAGCAGATTTTATCTTGAAAAAATGATTAATGCTGCCAAATTAATAGTTTACAGGCAACCTCAAGGTGCAGTCTTTCACTGATTCAACATGCAAGTTCTGCAGGATCCCCTCCAAAACCCAGACCTCTTCATGAATCATAAGGGCTTTGATTCAGTCTAAGGCAGTTCTGACATATTTGCCTTTTGTATTCTCCATCCACTCCAGCTGAGTGAAGACAAAATCTCATTTTGTGGAAGTTGTCTGGACCATTCTGAGAATACCCTTCTGTACTCACCAGAAAGGGTTTCCTATTTTGATTACTGCTTACCATAAAACTTAGCCATAGGGGGGAGAGAATGGATTACAGCAGGTACTGATAGGCAATGAGAAGAGTGGGCCCCATTGATGGTGCTGAATGCCACTGTCTTGTTATCTCCCTCCAACATTCAAGGGCTGATTCTAGTGTTTTAGGTTACAAGGTATTAGTTCACTTATATTGAGCTTGTCCCACACTTTCATTTCACATAACTCCAAACTTCATTAAACAGAAAAATGAAAATGAAATTTACAAAGATCAGCAAAGTGTTCAATAGATTAAGCTTTAGATTGATCTCCCCTTACAAATTCTACTTTTCGATAATTGAGAGGGGGTAAGTTGCAGGAGGGGCAACTTCAGGCTGGGGTAGAATGGAACCAGCATTGCCTGACAACAGGACTGTAGGTGATCCCTGAAGGGCAGACATTTCAGCTACAGGCTAAGTACATTTCAAGCTATGGGGAAACGGCAAGTAACTGGAACCAGAGTACCCTGGATGACCAAGGAAAAGAAAATTGGTATTATGTGTAGATTAAAGACATTAAATTCAGGAAGCATTTGGCGCATCAGGCAGTAACTAGCACAAAGAGAGTGAATGTTGTAGGTCAAAACCTTTGCCAGAACTCTCAGGATATCAAGTGAATAACTCCAATGAAAGCCAAACTAAATATAGTAAGACTAAAGGGAGAAGTGAAAGGGAAATAAGATGAGCAAAATAAGGGGTAAAGTTGATAAGGGACTGCATTGTGGAGGGTTGTGGTTGTCATGTGGCAGCACTGCTCACTACCTGGTCGGAAGGCACCAGTGCAAATCAAGGTTTGGCTCGGCTCGGCTCGGCTCGGCTCGGCTCGGCTCGGCCCGGCCCGGCCCGGCCCCGGCCCCGGCCCCGGCCCCGGCCCCGGCCCCACCCCGGCCCCACCCATCAGTGCACACCTGACCATTGGCCCCTTTAAGTACCTTTGTACTTGGCCTTGAGCCATTGGCCTTTGTAATCAATTAGTCCTTGCTGGCACTGAGCCATTGGCCCCCTGTAAATTACCTGGGCTGGACCCCCCCCAGCCCTATAAAGGGTGCCACATGTGCTCAGCTCCCTCTTTTTGCCATCTTCAAGGGACCACTCTGCTTCACTCCAGGCTGAGTACTGTGGAACAGTGCTGGAGAAATCATTGGTGAGGTGTGCACTGTTAAAGGGTTGGGAGTGTTTTAGTGTCCCTAGTAGCATAGCTGTGCCTGCACTGAGTCAAGGGGTGGCGGGTATCGTATTGTTTTTTCCTTGATTGTATGTACCTAGTTCAGCGTGTATTTTATCCCTGGTGTGATTTTCCCACACTCGCTATAAACTGTGTGTGTGTTATTCCTGTTACCATTTTCCCCACACTCGTCTTTTGTAAATAAAATCATTTACTACCAGACTGTTCAGAGTCCTTGCTTTTGAGACCCATTGAATCTGTTTTCTCACTCTCAAATGGTGCTGTGAGCAGGGCCTCAAAGGTCTTGGCTGAACACAGACACGGGGAGGGATGTTCTGGAACAGGGGCAAGATAGCCAGTGCGGGCACTGAGGACAGGATTCCCAGGTAGACCGACGAGAGGGAGGGATTTGGGAGCTTGGCCAGCATGCTGGCAGACCATGGTAAACCAGTGGACTGGGCCAAGCAGTTAGACCCATGTGGTGAGAAAATGGGGCACCACATAGTGTCTCTCCTTAAGAAGTCAGGGTTCCCCAAGGCTAAGGGGAGTCAAAGAGGTGCCTTCTGGCTATTTGCATCCCTCCTGAGACACCAGGTTGGGATTACTGGCCAGATACAATTATGTGTCACCAAAAAGTCTAGGAGATAGATGTGCTCCAGCAGTGCTACTGTACGCTGCAGGCAGCAGTCCAGGCTGCCCAGACCCGAGCCATCGACCTTGAGGCCAGAGGTACCGAGGACGCCTGCAGGCTGATCCAAATGCAGCAGGCGCAAGCAGCCTGCCGGTCTGGCTGGCAGCCGGACCCACTCAAAATTTGAGCCCTGGTCTGGCCTGGTGACAGGCTGGATGCATGGCTGGGGGATGGGGATATATGGTTGGATAATGATGAGGAGGGGGTGCTTGGGGAGCCTGGGTCCCATCACACATACCCTCCCCCCTACGCATCTGAACCCCTGAATGCTTGACCCGTCACCACGTGGTCCCAGGTCTGCCACAGAGGGGAGGGGGTTAAGGATGTGGAGGCTGCAGGGGAATGTGCTCGTGGTCACTCTGAGACTGTGGAGACCTGGGATTTCTCAGCCAAGTTAACCCAGTTGGCAGATCAGTACTGCCAGCTGCCGACTGTGGAATGAGGGGGAACCCATGTGGGCCTCTCTCACCAGGAAGTGAGCGCCCTGGGGAGCTTGTCTGACCAGCAGAGTGTCAACAATGCCCTACAGGCACTACGGGAAGGGATCTGGGACAGCACTACCTCGTGGGTAGTGACCGCTGTGAGGGTCCGGTACACCACCCTTCAAGTGGGACTTACACAGGCAACTGCAATGGAGCATGGTCAGTGAGGGCACCAGGGTCATTAGGGAGTGGGCACTGGTGAACAGCATTTATGAGGGAGCCCGCGATCGCAACTTTTTTAGAAAACACCAGGGTGACCAGTGTGCTAGGGGGATACCTGGCTACCACCGCACGCCCTGATTTGAGGCCAGTGGTCCTGCCCTTCATGGGACCAGCTAATGGGAAAACTGTGCAGGTTGCCATCACCCTCCTGGAAGGGCTAGAGTACATGCAGCAGGGGGCACCCACCCAGGTCTGTAGGGCGGAGACTAGGGCTAGAGATACAACCACTCGTTTTACACGCAAACAGCTATACTTGGACCTGCTGCGTGCAGGGGTGGACCACGCCAGCATAGATGGGACCTGACCTCCACCATTTACACGCTGTGGAAAGAGCTTTGCGGGGGAAATCTGGCCAGGGGAAAACCCACAACCACCCTGGGATCAAGCCCAACTCGGGGCACCCCCAACCTCCAGACCACACAGGCTGCCCTTTCTGACACTGACTCTGCTCCTTCCTCATTTGAAATAGTCTTTGCTGCCCTCAAGGCTGAGCTCCGGGACCTGCTGAGACAGGAAATGTCACATCTCCACCAGCAGGAACCTTCACCCACGGGGTGGCAGACCTCCTCCACCCCTACCTCCACCCCCTGCCCCCCCCCACACCATAGGATGAAGGCCAGGGCCCCCGGTGCATTTGTTCCATCACCCTCTCCTGCCTGGGGGATCTGAGGCCACATATACCTGTAGCTGTACATTGGGGAAGGGGGAACATACAGAGGTGGATGGCACTCATCCACATGGGTGCCCAACACATCATCATCCCAGGCAACCCCACCGGGTGGAAAGGGACACAGATGCAGATAGATGGGTTAAGGGGTTCCCTTTTACCTGTGAGGTAAGTCACGATCCTATGGCCATCGGGAACCAACCTCCTTGACCTGTAATGCTTTGCCTGAGTGCATTCTAGGAATCAATGTTTTAAGGGGACAGTCCCTTCATACTAACAGGAGCAAGTTTAAGTTTGGGGTTGCACAGGCTAAATGGGAACCAGTTGTTGTCCCCTCCCTCCCTCCAAGGTCATCACTGAGGCTGTCCAAGCCCTACTGCAGGAGGGCATCATTAGACCCACAGCCTCTCCCTTCAACAGTCCGGCCTGGCCTGTCCCCAAAGAGAATGGGACGTGGTGCATGATGGTAGACTACAGACACCTCAACAGGTCTGCCCACCCCCCCCTTGCTGCCGCCTTGCCCGATGTAGTCATGCCCAGACAAGCCTTGATACGCAGTGGTGGATTTAGCCAATGCTTTCTTTTCCATTTCCCTCCATCACGATTCCTAAGACCAATTTACATTTATCTGGGATGGGAGCATTCTGTTGCCTATATTCATCGCCCCACTATCTGCCATGGTTTAATCTCCTGCGATTTACGACACATTCAATTTCCCCCAGAGGTATCAAATGCCCACTATATCGATGACGTCCTCCTACAAGGTCCATCTGAGACCATTGTCTCAAAGGCCCTTCATATGCTAATCTCCTCCCTCAGGGGACAGGGCTGGCCATTAATATTGATAAGGTGCAGGGCCCCAGCCAGAATGTCCTGTTCCTCAGAATACAATGGCACTCAAGCCAACAAGACATTCCTGAGACTTGCCAAGAATAAAATTTTGAATTTTGCTATTCCCTCAAATAAAACAGATACCCAGAGCTTCGTGGGCCTCCTAGGTTATTGGCGACAGCATATATACCCCACCTTACCATGCTCCTTAGACCACTCTATAGGGTCTCCTGTGAGAAAGGGGACCCGAACAACAGTCTGCTTTTGAAACAGCAAAGCAAGCTGTTGCACAAGCACTGCCACTTGCTCCCCGCCAGGCAGGTGTCCCTTTTGAATTACAGGTCACGGCCAGTGAGACAGTTGCCAAATGGAGCCTCTGGCAGAAGATCCAAGGGCGCAGAGCTCCACTTGGTTTCTGTACCAAATCTCTTCCACTTACACTGATCCTGCTGGATGACCTTCAGATGAACTGTTTGCATAGACTTTTTCACTCCTGTGGGTTTTGGCATACCTGTTTGTGGAGGGGGCCCGAATGACAGTCAGCACTACATAACATCTCTTCCAGCGATCCCCAATGTGGTGGTTGTTTCAGGAACCGGTATTTTCCTCCCTACAATTTGACCTCCACCCAAGTCCCGACTCTCAGGGTCATTCCACCGCCAGTGAGCAGACTTAAGGAATGCTGGTGCAGGCTCCCAAATGAGCACAGTTCCAACCTTTCAGTAGGTCACAGCGACTGCGAGTGAGACTGGTACCGTGTAGTGTGAAAGGTCATGGCTGTCACGTGACGCCATTGAGCACTGGTTGAAAGTGACACCACTGTCAATCAAGGTCTGGCTCCACCCGCCCATTAGTGCACACTCTTGCCCAGTGGCTTCTGTACACACCTTTTGTACCTGGCCATGACCTATTGAACCTTTTGAATTACCTGGGCTGGCTCCACCCAGCTCTCCAGCACTATAAAGAATGCCACATGTGCATAGTTCTCTCTCTTTATATTGCTGCAGGAATCGAAACCACACCATGTGCACTTCCACACGGGTTAGGAGCATCCTGAGTAGATTCCCAGTAGCGTAGAGCCGATGCTTGCACAGATCAGGGTGTTCAGGCATTGTATTTTTTCCCTGATCATTTGTAACCAGTTCGTCGTGTGTGTGTCTGTGAGTGTCTGTGATTGTGTGTGCGCGCACCTCACCCCCATTGCGAAACACCCCCACATTTCGCGATCACCCGTGTGCGTGTGCAAGTGTGCAAGTGTGCATCCGTTCACATTCATTCTGTTCCCACATTTGTCTTTGTGATTAAATCATTTTTAAAACTCCAAAGACTGTGTCCAGAGTCCTCTACCTTTGAGACCTCAAAGAACCTTTTCTCACATTTTGTGCTGCGAGCAGGGTCTTAAAGGTCTTGGCTGGACACAGACACAGGAAGGATGTTCTGGAACAGGGGAAAGGAGGCAAGTGCAGGCACTGAGGAGAAGATTCCCAGGTGGACTGATGAGAGTGAGGGATTTGGGAGCTTGGCCAGCATGCTGGCAGACCACAGTAAGCCAGTGGACTGGGCTGAGCAGTTAGATCCACATGGTGAGAAACTGGGGCACCACGTGGTTGCGCTCCTCCAGAAGTCAGGGTGCCCCAGAGCCAAAGGGAGTCAAAGGGGTGTCTTCTGGCTCCTAGTGTCCCTCCAGAGATACCAGGTTGGGATTACTAGCCAGTTGCAGAGTACATGTCTCCAGAAGGAAAAGGAGATAGAGATGCTCCAGCAGCGATGCTCTATACCGAGGAGGCAGTTCAGACTGCCCAGACCCGGGCCAACAACCTTGAGGCCAGGGGTACCGAGGTCACCTGCAGGCTGATTCAAATGCAGCAGGCGCAGGCAGCCCGCAGATCTGGGTGGCAGCCAGACCCATTTAAAATCCAGGCCTTGGTCCAGCATAAGCCGGACGCATGGCTGGGGGACGGGGACATATGGATGGACAATGATGAGGAGGGGGTACCCGAAGAGCCTGAGTCCCATCACACCCACCCTCCCCCCTACGACCCGAAGCCCTCCAGGCTCGATCCGTCACCACGTGGTCCCAGGTCCGCCACAGAAGGGAAGGGAGTCAGGATGGGACCTCTGCAGGGGAAAGTGCCCACAGTCCATCTGAGACCATGGAGACCCGTGACTTCTCTGTTAAGGAGCTTACCCAGCTGGCAGATCATTACCGCCAGCAATCGGGTGAACAACTGGCCGCATAGCTGCTCTGACTGTGGGCCCCCAATGTGAGCCTCTCTCACCAGGAAGTGAGCGCCCTGGGGAGCTTGTTGGACCAACAAAGCATTAATAACGCCCTGCGGGTGCCACCGTGAGGGATCGGGTGGTGACCGCCGTGATGTCCTGGTACCCTACCCTCCTCGAGTGGGACTTATATGGGCGACCACGGTGGAGTACAGTTAGTGAGGGCTCCAGGGTCATCAGGGAATGGGCACTGGTCACCGGCATTTATGCAGGGACTGGCGACCTCGAGCTGTTAGAGAATACCACAGCGACCAGCGCGCTAGCGGGGTACCTGGTCACCACCGTGCACCCCAACCTGAGGCCAGTGGTCCTGCCCCTCATGGGACCGGCTTGTGGGAAGACCATACGGGAAGCCATCACTCTCCTGGAAGGGCTAGAGTACATGCAGTGGGGGGGGGGGGGGGGGGGGGGGCACCCACCCCGGTCCATAGAGCAGAGACAAGAGCTGGGGACACCACCTCTCGTCTCACGTGCAGACAGTTGTACCTGGACCTGTTGCGCACAGGAGTGGACCGCGCCAGCATACATGGAGTCCCGAGCTCCGCTCTCCACGCACGATGGAAGGAGCTCTGCGGGGGGAAGCCCAGCTGGGGGAAGACCTACAACCACCCTGGGTTCAAGTCCGACACAGGGGGCGCCCCCAACCGCCGGACCACGTGGGCTGCCCCCGCAGATACTGATACTGCCTTCGCCCCTCCCCCACCTGAAGCAGCCTTCTCTGGGCTCAGCTCCGGGACCTGCTGCGACAGGAAATGTCTCATTTCTGCTAGCAGGAACCCTCACTCACAGGGTGGCAGATCTCCACCCCCCCCCCCCCCATAGGATGAAGGCCAGGGTCCCCAGCGCGTCTGCTCCACCACCCTCCCACGCCTGGGGGACCTGAGGCCACACATACCCGTAGCGGTACACTGGGGAAAGGGGAACGTGCAGAGATGGATGGCACTTGTCGACACAGGTGCCCAGCACACCATCATTCCAGGGAACCCCGCTGCGTGGAAGGGGGCACAGATGCAGATAAGAGGGGTTGGGGGGGTTCCCTTTTGCCCACGAGGTAAGTCAGAGTCCGCATGGCTATCGGGAACCAACGTCCTTGAACTGTAACTGTTTTAATTGCAGACTTGCCTGAATACACACTGGGGATTAATGTCTTAAAGGAACAGTCCCTACACACCAACCAGGGCAAGTTCACTTTTGGAGTCACCCGGGCTACAGTCGTAGTCCGGGCAGCCAAGTGGGAACCGGTTGTTGTTCCCCCTCCCTCCAAGGTCGTCTGCAGTCAGCAGTATAGGGTGGGGACACCAAGACATCACAGAGGCCGTCCAGGCCCTGCTGCAGGAGGGCGTCATTCGACCCGCAGCCTCCCCCTTCTATAGCCCTGTCTGGCCCATCTGCAAAAAGAATGGAACGTGGCGCATGACAGTGGACTACCGACACCTGAACAAGGCTGCCACCCACACCCCCTCCCCCCGCTGCCGCTGTACCTGACAAACCATGGTATGCTGTTGTGGATTTGGCCAATGCATTCTTCTCCATCCCCCTCCATCATACCTCCCAGGACCAATTTGCAATCACCTGGGACGGGAGACAATATACATTTCAACGTCTACCACAAGGCTACATTCGTAGCCCCACAATATGTCATGGGTTAATCTCCTGGGACTTGCAAGCCATTCAACTTCCCCCAGGGGTGTCAGTCCACCATTACGTAGACGACATACTCTTACAGGGGCCTTCAGAGGCCATTGTCTCAGAGGCTCTTGATATGCTAATCTCCTCCCTCAGAGAGCAGGGCTGGGCCATTGATATGGAAAAGGTACAAGGCCCAACCCAGAATGTATTGTTTCTCGGGATCCAGTGGCATGCAGGCAAACGAGACATTCCTGAAACTGCACAAAATAAGATTTTAAATTTTGTCGTCCCCACCAAGACTGACACCCAGTTTCATGAGCCTCCTTGGCAATTGGCGGCAACACATACCCCACCTTACCCCACAAGACCCCTCTACAAGGTCTCCTGCAAGAAAGCCGCCTTCTCCTGGGGACCTGAACAGCAGGCTGCCTTTGAGGCAGCCAAGCAAGTAGTGGAGCAAGCCCTGCCCCTCGTCCCTGCCAGGAAGGGGTCCCCTTCGAGTTACAGGTCTCCACTAGTGAGTCGGTTGCCAAATGGAGCGTCTGGCAGAAGGTCCAGGGACGCAGAGTCCCGCTTGGCTTCTGGACTAAGTCATTGCCTGAGGCCGCCACCCGCTACAGCCCCTTCGAGCGCCAGCTGCTTGCCTGCTACCTAAGTGCCCCTCACAACCGAACAGCAAGCCGGTACCGACCCTGTGGTCCTTTGCCCCCACCTGTCCAAAATGCGTTGGGTCAAGAACCCTGACTCCACACACAGAGGGCCGAGCCCAGAGGTCCTCGATAGTGAAGTGGAAATGGTACATTGCGGACCGGACCGAACCTGGCCCGGAAGAGGTCAGCCATCTCCACGAACATGTCATATCCTTCCCCCAGTCCCAGGACCCACCCCCAGGACATATTCCCTGTGTCCTGGGGCCAACCCTTCGACTCCCTTGACCCCTAACAAAAACTGCACGCCTGGTTCACGGATGGCTCCAGCTGCTGGAAAAATGGGAAACAGCACTGGAAAGCTGCGGCACTTCATCCCGACACAAGGAAAACCTTGACAAAAGAGGGAGTGGGTGGGTCCAGCCAATTGGTCGAACTGGCGGTAGTAGCACTCACCCAACAGAACACCACCGGGCCGGTCCACATCTATATGACTCTTGGGCAGTAGCCAACAGTATGGCGGTGTGGATGGCACGGTGGCACGAAACGGGGTGGGAAATTCATGGACACCCCCTCTGGGGACAGGGACACTGGTGTTTCATCTGAGATCAGGCCGCCCAAGGACAGATTTCGGTCCACCACGTGGATGCTCATACCCCCAAAAATACCCAGGAGGCCATACATAATGCCGCTGTGGACCAGGCTGCCTAGATACGCTGCGCTACTGCCTCCCCAGAGGAACTTGACCTCAGCACCTTAGCTGCATGGGCACACGGCAAGAGTGGTCACCTAGGGGCTGACAGTACGCGGCACTGGGCAGAGCAGTTCGGGGTCGCCCTCACAGTGGACCAGTGCAAGACCACTGTCGTAAACTGCTCCATCTGCCAACAAGTGAAACCACGAGGCTGGCCGGCGGGGCCACCGGGTCACATTCGCTGTGGCACTGGAGCGGGTTGCGTGTGGCAGATAGACTATATCGGACCACTCCCACGCCACAATAAAAAGCAATACGCCCTGACGATGATGGACACACACTCCGGTGTCCTGGTGGCGGTGCCCTGTGAGACGGATGTCCAGAACAGCACCATCAAAGGATTGCAGTACCTCTCCCCCATCTATGGAGTCCTATGGGAGGTACAATCCAATCAGGGCTCACATTTAGCGGGGACTAAAGTACAGAACTGGGTGGCTGAGGCGGGGATCTCATGGCTGTTCCATTTCATCTACCATCCACAGGCATCGGGCCTGATAGAAAGAATGAACGGCCTGCTGAAAGAAACAATACGCATGCTAATGCCTTCCTGCACACTGCAGGGGTGGTCAGGCGTGCTGCAGCAGGCCGTTGACCAGCTCAATACACAGCCCACTGGCCAAGGGGGGGTCCCCATTATCCCACCATCTGGCACACTCCCCACCACCCAACTTACAAAACCTCGAAAACACCCCCCCCCCCCCCCCCCGAGACCGAAGACTCCGGAAGAGTGTGGGTCCGACAGCCACAGGGCCCCCCTCAGAAGGGAGAAGTTGTTGTGCGTGGTCCCGGGGACACCCGTTGGGTCGCGATTCCGGGTCAAACTAACCTGTCCTGTCTCCATACCCAACACCTGACCTGCCGAGAATGAGTTTGTTCCTCAAACCCCCCCTCCCACCCTGCTACAGGATGATGGCACCACTCCAGTCACTCCTTCTGCTCACCGCGATGATCAGCACTGGAACGCCTGCTAACACCTTCCTCAGAATCACTTACAAATTCGCCAACACCTCCAACCAATCAGACTGCTGGATTTGCGTCTGAACCCCAGCACACGCTGGTGAAGCTCTATCACTTACAGCGATCCCCCTGGATAATCTCCAAATGAACTGCTTACACAGACTTTTTGCACCTGTCAGGTTCAGTATATCAGTTTGGGGGGGGGGGGGCGATGGTAGTCCCCCACCACTCCCCTCACCACTACAGGACATTCCTTCCAGCGATTCCCGATGGGGTGGGTGTTTCAGGAGCTGGTACTTCCCTTCCTACAATTTGACCTCCACCTGACCCTCACTGTCATCCCACAGCCGCTGAGTAAGCCGAGGGAATGCTGGTGCAGACTCCAGAATGAGCACAGTTCCACCTTTTCAGTTGGCCATAGTGATTGTGAGCGAAGCCGGTAGCCAGCGGCCTCAGTGACCACTGCCAACGGCACCGCTAAGCTGGGGGGCTCCCTGGACTTTGAACAGGACCCACTGGATTTGTGGCCACCGTGCCTACCCGTGGCTCCCCACGAGCTGGTACGGTTGCTGTTTTCCAGCGTTTGTGGTGCCCTATATCCACGCTCTCAATGACCATGGGGAGCACCCGGCATACAGCGGCCACTGGGACAAAAGAGTCATCACGGAGGCGGAGGGGTCCTGGATGGCAGCCTTTCCCACGTATGGCATGGACCGAATGTCCCATGAAGTCATCAGGATGACCAGTGTGCTCCAGACGCTGGCCAATGAAATGAAAATGTCACTGCAATGCACCGAGGATGCCCTGATGAGGACAGCAGCGGAGCTGGCTGCCATCAAGTTGGTAGCCCTGCAGAATCCGATGGCCCTGGACTACCTACTTTCTGCAGATGGTGGCACCGGTGTTGTGATTAGTAAGGAGTGCTGTACCTTTATCCCTGATGAGTCCAGCAACATCACCAACATAGCTGCTCACATTCAGGACTCGGTGGCTAAAATTCAAAAAGTGAATGACCAGCTCCTCCAGCACACCTCATGGGAAACTGGTGGCCATTTGGGACACTGGGGGGATGGTGGGCAACTGTCATCCACCGCGCCACTGCCCTCGTTCTAATTGTTATAGCTATCTGTATTTTGTGCTGTACTTGTCAGATTATTAGAACTCCTGCCTTCCATTAGTACTGCACACTGACGCATATTGTTTAGCTTAGTTATAGCTATTCCCATGATTGGCAGTTGGTAACTTTTGAGGGGTGGAATGTAGTGTGAAAGGTCATGGCTGTCAAGTGACACCATTGAGCACTGGTTGAAAGCAACACCACTGTCAACCAGGGTCTGGCTCCACCCACCTATTAGTGCACACTCTTGCCCAGTGGCTTCGGTACACACCTTTTGTACCTGGCCATGACCTATTGGACCTTTTGAATTACCTGGGCTGGCTCCACCCAGCTCTCCAGCACTATAAAGAACACCACATATGCATGGTTTTCTCTCTTTTTATTGCTGCAGGAATCGAAACCACACCAAATGGACCATTGGTAAGTGTGCACTTCCACTGGTAAGTGTCCTGAGTAGATTCCCGGTAGCGTACAGCCGATGCTTGCACAGATTCAGGGTGTTCAGGCATCGTATTGTTTTTTCCCCTGATCATTTGTAACCAGTTTGTCGTGCGTGTGTGTGTGCACATCTCACCCCCATTGCAATTTCCCCCACGTTTCGTGATCACCTGCGTGCGTATGTGCATGTTCCCATTCATTGTTCCGTTTGTCTTTATGATTAAATCATTTTTAAAACTTCAAAAACTGTGACCAGAGTCCTCTACCTTTGAGACCTCAAAGAACCTTTTCTCACTAGTGCCCTAGTGACCACTGCCAATGGTGCTGCTAAGCTGGGAGCTCCCTGGGCTTTGGAATAGGACCCACCAGATTTGCAGCCACCATGCCTACCCATGGCTCCCTGCAAGCTGGTATGGTTGTTGCTTTCCAGCATTTGTGGTGCCCTAAATCCACTTCCTAGACTACCTGGGGGAGCACCCGGCATACAGCAGCCACCAGGACAAGAGGGCCATTACAGAGGTGGCGAGGTTTTGGATGATAGCCTTTCCCAGGTATGGCACAGCCCGATTGTCCTGTGAGGTCATCCAGATGACCAGCGTGCTCCAGATACTGGCTAATGAAATGACAGTGGCACTGCAACACACCAAAGACGCCCTGACTCAAACGGCAGCAGACTTGACGGCTGTCAGGACGGTCGCCCTGCAGAATCAAATGGCCCTGGATTACCTACTCGCTGATGGTGGTACCTGTGTGCAGTGATTGGTAAGGAGTACTGCATTTATCCCTGATGAGTCAAGGAATATCACCCACTTTGCTGCTCACATTCAGGACTCGGTGGCTAAAATTCAAAAATCGAGGGACCAGTTCCTCCAGCACGACACCTCATGGGGAAAACTGGTGGCCGTTTAGGTTTCTGGGGGGATGGTGGGCAAATGTCATCCACTGGGTGACTGCTCTCACTCTCATTGTTATTGCTGTCTGTATATTATGCTGTGCTTGCCAGATTATCAAGAGCATGTCTGCCTTTCATTAGTGCTGTATATTAACATAGTTTTAAGCTTAGAAATAGTTGTTACCATGATTTATCAGTCTGTTAAGGGTAAGACTTCTATTACAATATATGGGTTTTCTTTTCACTGTATTCCATGTAATGATTGGTGAGTGGTGTGACTTCCGAGGGGTGGACTGTATTGTGGAGGGCCGTGACTGTCATGTGACAGTACTGCCCACTATCTGGTCAGAAGACACCACTGCAAATCAAGGTTTGGCCCTGCCCCACCCATCAGCACACACCTGACCATTGGACCCTTTAAGTACCTTTGTACTTGGCAATGGGCCATTAGCCTTTGTAATCGATTAGTCCTTGCTGGCACCGAGCCATTGGCCCCCTGTAAATTACCTGGCTGGACCCCCTCAGCACTAAAGGGGGCCACGTGTGCTCAGCTCCCTCTTTTTGCCATCTTCAAGGGACCATCCTACTTCACTCCAGGCTGAGTACCGTGGAACTGTGCTGGAGAAAACGTTGGTGAGGTGTGCACTGTCAAAGGGTTGGGAGCATTTTCATTAGTGTCCCTAGTAGCATAAAGGGCTGTGCCTGCACTGAATTGTTTTTCCTTGATTGCATGTACCTAGTTCAGTGTGTGTGTGTGCGCGCGAGAGAGAGCTCGATCGATCGATCCCTGGTGCAATTCTCCCACACTGTGCACGTGTTATTCCTGTTACCATTTTCCAACACTCGTCTTTTGTAAATAAAATCATTTACTGCCGGACTGTATTCAGAGTCCTTGCTTTTGAGACCCAACAAATCTGTTTTCTCATTCACAACACGGACAAAGTTGATCTGGGCAAAAGAATGGATGGAACACAAAGTTGATCTGGAGAAGGTATTAGAAAAGGTAGCTACATTTATTTTACATTTAAAATAAGCAAGTTATCTGATGCAGGAGGGGTACATCTGATGGAGGTGGAGTGGAAAATTGTGGAATTGTTTTCCCAAACCTTCTCTAAATCAGTCACTATGAGATAAAATATAGCTTAAATGTCAGTTCTAAAAGGTGTGCCAAAACACGAACTTGGATATGTCTTGTCCACAAATCCTTGATAGAGAGTGGTTTATAAAGAATGTGGCATCCTGGGATTAATAAATAGATTCGTAAACTACCCAGGCCACAACTAAATGAAGATGTGGATTCCACCTTGCATTTGCCCCAATGTTAGCAGCCAGGTCTTCAGCTGTCTCCAAACAAGAAAATAGGAGCAGGCCATTCAGCCCCTCAGGCCTGCCTACCATTCAAAATGATCATAGCTGATCCATGCTGACCTCCACTCCTCTCCCTCAATTCCTTGATCTTTCAAATAGTTAACTAATTATCCAGTGACTGGATTCCACTCCAAACTCCGGTGCTGTGTGGAATTTGCATGTCCTCCGTGACTATGGGCCTGGAAAGCTCAGAGCAGAAGGATCCATCGACAAAGCTCATCAACCCAGTCCATCCTCACGTGGCAAACCCTGTTTGATACCAGAATAAACAAGAATTGAAAAAAATAGCCTACCTGTGAACCTAGCACCAATCTCCACACAACTGCTAACTTTCAAGTACAAGAATCTAAATTTCACAAGGTATCTATTTATTGGCCCAAGCTGCCAATGAAATAACCCCTAAAGGCAACATACGATCTCTAACCATTTACAAATATAAAAATATACATTCAATTATGTGTGGCAAGGCTGGATGAGCAGAGAAACAAGGTCAAAACTTAGTCCCCCCTACATACAGTGTATAAAGCCCATTTCCTTCATGCTGTTGTGTAAACTCATGGTATAGAGTATTAACTTCAAGCTACATAGTGAAATCACCATGAAAATAAAGCTGCTAAAGATTAGTGGTACTGGTTACAGTACTCTGAAAATCTAACAATCCAACAGTGGTTAGGTCACCTTCACAGATGGTTAGGGGTGTGTACACACAAACTTCAGAATGCATCAGAGCGTTTACTTTGAGCCTCATATCAAAATCAGCAAAAAAAAAGTATGTCATCATTTGCATCCTGCTATTCTGGCTATGACATTCATCTCAAACTTGTTAGCCAGCCATCTGATACACATTTCCTTCCACTGATAAGCCTCGACACAATACCTCATGAAAAATCTTTGTTAATGGACAAAATTAATGGCATTTTATTGTAGGACTGCAAAATATTTTTCAATACATCAACCTGTGGCCTGCTAATAAGTAGATCCACTGAACAGACAGCTGCAGGCTCAACTATAGTTTAAGTGAGCTTTGGGCTTTCAGAGGTTATGTAAGAAATGGCCTGTCAAGTTCAGGTTCAAGAATGGAAGTACTGGAGGATTGAATGGGGGGGGGGGGGGGGGGGGGGGGAGCGGGGAAGGAAAGAGAAGGTTAAATCAATTGGGTCTCATACTGCCAAGCCTCACACAATCCCACCTGAAGACAAGTACAGATATTCACCTTTAATCCTAGCTTTAGATATGGGGAATGTGAACAAGGACAGCATTTACTGCCCATACCTCAATGTCCTGGAATTAATGGCAAGTGTTCCAGCTTAACCTCAACAATCCATGTGCTGAATATGCCACAGTCAAGAACACTAATGTCAGTGTCTCGGAAAATAAGCTGAATCTATTTACATCACAGCAAGAAATGAAGCAAATCAAACTCCTCCCAGACTCTGTTCATGCTTCAAATTAACCCTCCCTCTTTGGTCATTAAGCAAACACTCATCTTAAAACCTTGGCACATAAAATCTCAACCATGGAGGAAAGCTAGATATTTTTTAAAAACTCAATTACACTGAATTAAACATTCACTTACCATATTGAAAAAGTGAGAGGTTCAAAGCCCTTGCCCCTGTCAACCACACAAAACAATTATTAGTGCCCATTACAACAACTTATCACACTCTGCATGCATCAAATCTATCAGAGCCCAGGGAGATGTGGTACACTCTATATCCCACTATCACCTATGTGAAACTAGACTCCAAGGCAAATATCTTCCTTTGAGCAGCAGGATGCATCAGAACGTTTACTTTGAAGATCACTTGATCATTGACATCACATTTCCCAATACTCATCATTTGCATCACTCTGCTCAAATTTACAGCAGAGTGTAGGTACCAACAGACAGACAGGAGATGACCAAAGACCCCTGACTTATGTCTATGGCATTAAAGTTTACTAATCTTGGCAATATCCTGCTGTACCTTAAAAATTGACAACAGGTCAAGCTAGGAAAACTAAACATTTAAATGGTCTGCCACCCTCCTCTCATTGTCCCAATTCACAAGTTCTGCTACCAAAAAGCCACAGGTGGTGATATGAGCCTACAGAATTAAACCTCAATAAAAGTTTCTAGCTTCCCTAGGAGGCTGAGAGAATTTAGAATTAAATAGGCCTCACATATGGTTCAGGTGGGACTGCATCAGTCCTGCAAAACAAGGATCCAGACAGAGCTTATTAAAATTAAATCTGAACATGTTCACTTCAACACACAACTCCCACAACCAAGCATTAAGTATCACTTCTTTAACAGGAAGGGAAGAAGTCCATTATCACTTGTGTTGTGGATTTTATGTACTGAAACACATTAGCAATTCAGCATCAGACTGCAGGCCACAGCCAGGCAGCACTACCACACAGAACAATGCAGCTCTGAAAATTGGAAATCCAGTACCTATATTGTGTGTAGTTCTGGTTGCCACACGACAGGAAGGATGAGGAGGTTTGGAGAGGGTGCAGAAGATGTTCACCAAGATGTTGTCTGAATTGGAGAGTATTAGCTACAAGGTTTTACAAACTTGGGATTGTTTTCTCTGGAGCATCACAGGCTGAAAGGTTACCTAATATTGCGCATAAAGTAGCTCCTTCATTCCAGTCATCCAGATGTCATGAAGCTGGAAAGGGACTTAAAGGATGTTACTGGAGAGGTTGGGACTGTTTCCCTGGAGTGCAGGAGGCTGAGGGGTGACCTTATAGAGACTTATAAGACCATGAGGCACATGGATAAAGTGATGATCAGTCTTTTTCCCAAAACTAAATGGCATGGGGTTTAAAGTGAGAGGGGAAGGATTTAAAAGGGACTTGAGGGGGCAAGTTTTTCCCACTCTGACGGTGGTGGGTTATGGAATGAGCTGCTAGAAGTGGTAGCAGTGGGTACAATTACAACATTTAAAAGACATTTGGACAGGTACGTGGAAAGGAAGGTTTAGAGGGATATGAGCCAAATGCAAGCAAAATGGGACTAGCTGAAGTAGACAACTTGGTTGGCATGGACAAGTTGGACTGAAGGGCCTGTTTCCACGCTGTACACTCTATGATAGTATAAAAAATTACAAGGTATAGATAGAACCATAGAACAATACAGCACAATACAGGCCCTTCGGCCCACCATATTGTGCCAACCTTTAAACCATGCCTAATACTATCTAACCCCTTCCTCCCACATATCCCTCTATATACTTATCTAACAATCTCGAACTCAACCAACATACCTCCCTCTGATATCTCCCTTGAACTTCCCACCCATTACTTTAAAGCCATGCCCTCTTGTATTGAGCATTGGTGCCCTGGGAAAGAGGCGCTAGCTGTCTACTCTATCTATTCCTCTTAATATTTTGACACCTCTCTCATGTCTCCTCTCATCCTCCTCCTCTCCAAGGAGAGAAGCCCTAGCTCCCTTAGTCTCTCCTCATAATCCATACTCTCCAAACCAGGCAGCATCCTGGTAAATCTCCTCTGCACCCTTTCCAATGCTTCCACATCCTTCCTATAATGAGGTGACCAGAAATGGACACAGTACTCCAAGTGCAGTCTAACCAGAGTTTTGTAGAGCTGCATCATTACCTCGTGGCTCTTAAACGCAATCCCACGTGGCTCTTAAAAGCTTTCTTAACTACCCTATCCACCTGTGAGACAACTTTCAGTGATCTGTGGATATGAACCCCCAGATCCCTCTGCTCCTCCACACCACCCAGAATCCTGCCATTAACCTTGTACTCTGCCTTGGAGTTTGTCCTTCCAATAGGATAGTTAGTCTTTTTCTCCAGGGAGGAAATATCAAATACTAGAGGGCATATCTTTAAGGTGAAAGGGGGCAAGTTTAAATGAGATCTGACAGGCAAGATTTTATTTTTTTATATATATATATATACATAGACACACACACACACATATAAATAAATATATAGATAGTGCGGTAGGTACTTGGAATGTGCTGCCAGGGGAGGTGGTAGAAGTTGATACAATAGCAATGTTTTAGCAGTATTCAGACAAACACATGAATAGGCAGGGAATAAAGGGATACAGACCATGTGCAGGCAGATGGGATTAGTTAGATTAGTATCATGGTTGGCACAGACATGGAGGGCTGATGGGCCTGTTCCTATGCTGTACTGTTATGTGTTTTTTTTTCCCCAAACAGCAAAGCAGAAGCAATTAGCAACAGATGGGCTGCTAATTCATTGGTTGAAAGTTTCAACTATTTCTTTTCCAGTACTCGCACATTACCATTTGTGGGCCATTTTGCCCCTCAAACTTCTTTCACCAACTGTCCATGCCCAAATTACGACACAGCTCCATTTAACAATTGTGGCTCTATACCTCCTGGTTTTAGCTAACAAAGGCTTCTCAAAATCAGCAACAAAATTTCTTATTGACCCATGAAAAATAAGGTATGCAGAGATGTGCAGCTAATCCTGGTGATTCTTCCTCATATTTAATTTAATATTCTTTTATGAAACAAATTGCTCCAAATATAGTCTCAGTTCTCACTTCACAAAGTACCTACATTTTTTTTTGAAGTGGTTACTTCCTTGGACTTCTGTAAGCCATCCTTCCTGGCAAATGCAAATACCTTGTCCAAGCTCTGATATTCATGAGTGGTCTGGAACATACAGACAAGAGTTCATAATCAACATACATTGATGGAATCTATCTCACATCAGTCCTCGATAACAATAAATTGTTAAAGCAGCACAGTTACAGCTGAGTATGGACAGTTTTTCTATAGAAACATTCTTTGAACATTGCATATACAAAATAAACTGACCAATATCACATTGTGGAGAAAATAAACTGGTTTTAAACAAAAGCTTGTCCTCCTGAGTAATAGAAGAATATAAAGCAAGACCACACTTTACAAATGTGAAACATTAATGGTCTCTATGTCTATCACAAATGACCCCAGTGTGACAGAAATCTGCAAGCTAGTAATTTAGTTGGCTAGCAATCGACTCCATAACTCTATGAGCAATATGATCAAAAATTCTATGTTTAAGTTCAGAGAATGTATATTAAAAAATTAACATGCACAGAAACAAGGTATATCCAGCTGTATAAAGCCCATTTGCTTTTCAGTTTTTGCTGAAAAACTATACATTTTGAGCTGCTGGACACATCAGAGCATTTACTTTGAGCCTCATCTGTGTCCTCCCCCACCACCCCCAAGACTAAGATTAACAGTTCAGAGTAAGGTATTGATGACAGAAACAATTAGTCTACCAATTAAAGATTCCCTTCTATCAACCCACAGAAAGCTTTGCCCAATGCTGAAGGCTGACTTGTAATTTTACAGCTACCTGCAAAACTTCTACAATATTTAGAAATTTGTTTTATTTCTCCTGCTGGTTTGAGTAAACTGAGCAGCCCAGGCTCAGGCACAACTCAAGGCAGGTTTTGGGTTTCAGCTAATCCAGTAATTTTCTAAGAATTGACTTTTGTACCTCAGTTTCAAGGGCAGGGGGCTAGATAAATCAGTAAGGGCTCTACAGTGATTTTTGTTGCAAAGTACATATACACTTCCTTAATAAAACACATAATCCTGCAAATACTCACCATTTCAAACAGCTGCTATGGAGCAAAAGTCCATTGTTTGATGGGATCCAAAAAAAAATTAACAAAGCTTGTGGGGTAGGCATATGGAGGAGTGTGGGATGGGGGGATATACGGGAGGAAGGGGTTAGGCAGTGTGAGGTGGTTTGATGGATGGCACAACATGGTGGGCAGAAGGGCTTTTGTGCTGTATGGTTCTATGGTTTAAAGGAAGGTGAGGAAGAAGGAAAAAAGAAAAAGGTCTCTGATAGGTTGGAAGTCAGGTGAAATTAAATGCTAGAAAGGAATGGATAGTAGAAGCCAAAGAGGTTGGTACTAAGACAAGTGAAAAAAAGAGATCAGTCTCCAGATGTAAATTGGAGAAGCCGAATCATTAAGAAATTAATGAAAGAAGATACTGCAGATGTTGGAAATCTGACAAATTTGAAACGCAGGAAATACTGATTATCCAAAATTATTGAAAAAATTGAATCCAGAAGGCCATAACCTTGCTGGTTGCAAGAAGATGTGGCTTTCCTTAAGTCTGCTGAGAACAGTACAGAACGGTCAGAGTGGAAAGGAAAATTAAAGTGACAGGCGACTGGCAACTGGGGTAACAGTTGTGGAGTCAATGGTTGTCTAACAATCTGTGTTTGATCTTCCCAATGTACAGGAGTCACATCATGAGCAGCAAATACAGTGCACTAAACTGGAAGTACCATTGAACTATCTTTCCCTATAAAATGGGAAGGGTGAAAAGCATGTGAGATTGTCATGGGAAATGAGAATCGATGAAGTAGGAGTGAAACAGAATGTGCCGGGGAAGTAGTCTTGCTGGATGTTAAAAAGTATGTCAGCAGCATGATGCTTTTGTGTCATACGTGCAGGGAATGGAAAGTCAGGAACCCTGGCAACTTAAGATGTGAAACCTGGGTTGAGGAAAAAAGGCAAATCTGATGCACAGTGGAGCAACAAGTAATGCTGCTGTCACAGCTCCAGCAACCCAGACAATCCTGACCTCCCATGCCACCTATGGTATGTATTCTGCCAGCTGCTCTGGTTTATTACCACATCCCAAAGATATGCTCATTAGCAGATTAACTGGCCCACTATAAATTTCCCCTTGGCAAGTGGCAGGAGAATCACGATGGAATCAGTGGGCACAAACAAGAAAAAATAGATTACAGGGAAATAGGGAGTCAGCAGATACCCAACAGGCAGAATAGGTCTTTCTATCTTAAAACAAAAACAAGGTGACATTATCAGAGACAATAAGGAAGGTATAAAAACTGGAAGAATGAAATTAGTTCAGCTGTGGGAGATGGTGAGTACATAGTCAATGTTAATCACTTGTCCATAATGGAAATGAAGATAAACAAGAGTTCAAGATGGAGCACATGATGCTGAAACCAGAATGAATTTGACAGCAAGATTCTAGTTCAGAACAAGACCAGGAAGTTGCTTCCATCATCATTAAATTTACTGGACAAAGGTATGAGGGATGGGACAAGGAAATAATGTTCCACAAGCCCCACAGTGATGAGCATTCCTGGACACAAATGGTTTCCCACAGCATTTAGAGAAAGTGAGTGGAATCAAAAGAAACACTGTTCACTGTAAATACATAATAGTCAGAGGACAGTTGTGGATGAGGGGTAGTGGCCAAGTCTTTAATGAAGAGAATTGAAGAGCTCTTGGGCTCTCCTTGGATGGAAGTATAAAAGCAATGGGGCCAGGAAACTGTCTTCAACCAACCAGCCTCCACTACAAGTGGATCATCCTCCATCATTTCATCTATTTCCAAAGTAATGCCACCACTAAAATACTTTTCTTCCTTTGCAATGTGAAGGGCTCACTCGCCCTCCAAATTTCATTCTCAACACCTTATTCCAAACAACTGCAAGAGATGCAACATTTGCCCCTTTACCACCTCCCTTTTCGCTCTCCTAGGTCCCAAACACTTAACCAGGAAAAGCATTATTTACCTGCACTTCTTTCATTTTAGTAAACTGCTGCTCACAATGCAGTTTTCACTACAATGGTCAGAACAAAGGTACATTGGACAATAACTCTATTTACTGCCCACCCCTCAGTGCCCTAGAAATGATTGGTCTTGTAAAATAACTACAGCAGTTCATGTGCTGGATGCATTCCCACCACACCGAAATAAAAGAATTCTAGCACATAAACAGGAGTTTTAGTGCCATAGAAAAACGTTCAATACCTTATGCAAGCTGTGATTTCAATAAATAGTCCGGAGTACCTGTGCAGAAGGATCCAGTGCTCATTGATCCAACCCATTCTCTCGAGACAGCCACTATTTTATCAGAGCATAAATAAGAATTCAAAAACAAAGCATCACAGCTAAAGTATCTGATTTTGTTTTAACAACTTCCCATTCTTCAAGCCTGGAGTCTGTACTATAATTTATCCAGTCACAAGAAATCAAACTGATTTGCCTCCAGGAGCCACAGAAAGGGATAAGTCACTAGAGGCTAAGACTACTTTATGAAAATGAATCAAGCAACAGTGGTCACAAACATCACACCTCCAAGCCACCTCTAGATACCCAGAAAAACAAATTTCTAGGCTTTAAAAGGAATCTTCGTTAATCCTGTTGTCAATGAAATAATCTCAAACTGGTATTAAGCAGAATCCCAAATTATATTTAGGAAGCAACCTTTGACCAACCATTTGGAACCTTTGGATGAGCAAAGAAACAAGGATAAAGCTGTGCATCATCTTGTATAGATCTACTGCATTCAGAGTTGTTGGGAACACATGCAACAATGGGCTCCAGGATACATCAGAGCGTTTACTTTGAGCCTCAGGCTAAAATCAGCAAAGTGGTAAGTCATCACTTGCATCCTGCCATTGTAGACTAACTGTTCTACCTGTGGTATTCACCTCAAAATTATTAGCCAGACAGCTGATTAGAACACAAGAACATAGCAGTGCAGGTCACTTAGGCCTTTAAACCTCACCTGCCATTCAATATGATAAGGCTGATGTGCCTTAGGCCTCATCTCTTCTGCACCAGTTCCCCATTGCACTCACTTCCCTGACCTTTCAAAAAAATGTACTTCCTTTTTAAATACCCCCAAAGATATTGCCTCCATAACCCTGCCAAATAAAAAATTCCAGAAATTCACCACCCGCTGCAAGAAGCTCCCACACACCTCAACTTTAAATGACTCCCCCCTAATTTTGTAACTGATTAGGTTCTCTCCCTGTTACCACCCCCAAAATAAGGTAATCATTAGACTATTTCACTAGAAAACTTTTTTTTAAAAATCACAGGTGAAGAGGGTGAAGGTGATTTTTGGCATGTAGGCCTTCATCAGTCAGGGAATTGAGTACTGAGTATAGAAGATGGGATGTTATGTTACAGTTGTACAAAATGCTGGTGAGGCTGCACTTGGGAGTATGGTGTTCAGCTTTGGTCACCCTGCTATAAGGAAAGATGCCATTAAGCTGGAAAGTGTGAAAAAAAAGATTTACGAGGATGTTGCCAGGACTTGAGAGGTTGGGCAAGCTAGGACTTTATTTCTGGAGTGCAGGAGACTGACATGTGATCTAAGAACATAGAACAATTACAGCACAATTCAGTCCCTTTGGCCCACAAAGCTGTGCCGAACATGTCCCCACCCTAGAAATTACTAGGCTTACCCATAGTCCTCTATTTTACTCAGCTTCATGTACCTATCTAACAGTCTCTTGAAAGACCCTATCGTATCAGCCTCCACCAGCGTTTCCGGCAGCCCATTCCACGCACTCACCCCTCTGAGTAAAAAACTTACCCCTGACATCTCCTCTATATCTGCTCCCCAGCACCTTAAACCTACGTCCTCTTGTGGCCACCATTTCAGCCCTGGGGAAAAGCCTCTATCTACCATATCAATACCTCTCATCATCTTATACACCTCTATCAGGTCCCCTCTCATCCTGTCTCTCCAAGGAGAAAAGGCCGAGTTCCCTCAACCTGCTTTCATAAGGCACGCTCCGCATTCCAGGCAGCATCCTTGTAAATCTCCGCTGCACCCTCTCTATGGCTTCCACATCTTTCCTGTAGTGAGGCGACCAGAACTGAGCACAATACTCCAAGTGGGGTCTGACCAGGGACCTATATAGCTGCAACAATACCTCACTGCTCCTGAATTCAATTCCCCGATTGATGAAGGACAATACACCATATGCCTTCTTAACCACAGAGTCAACCTGTGCAGCTGCTTTGAGCGTCCTATGGACTCGGACCCCAAGATCCCTCTGATCCTCCACACTGCCAAGAGTCCTACCTTTTAATACTATATTCCGCCAACATATTTGACCTACCAAAATGAACCACTTCACACTTATCTGGGTTGAACTGCATCTGCCACTTCTCAGCCCAACTTTGCATCCTATCTATGTCCCTCTGTAACCTCTGACAGCCCTCCAAACTATCCACAACACCCCCAACCTTCGTGTCATCCGCAAACTTACTAACCCACCCCTCCACTTCCTCATCCAGGTCATTTATAAAAGTCACAAATAGTAAGGGTCCTAGTACAGATCTCTGAGGTACACCACTGGTCACCGACCTCCACTCAGAATACGACTCTTCAACAACCACTCTTTGCCTTCTGTGGGCCAGCCAGTTCTGGATCCACACTGCAATGTCCCCTTGGATCCCACGTCTCCTCAACTTCTCCATAAGCCTCGCATGGGGTACCTTATCAAACACCTTGCTGAAATCCATATAGACTACATCTACTGCTCTCCCTTCATCGATGTGCTTAGTCACATCCTCAAAAAATTCAATCAGGCTCGTAAGGCAGGACCTGCCCTTAACAAAGCCATGCTGACTATTCCTAATCATATTATACCTCTCCAAATGTTCATAAATCCTGCCTCTCAGGATCTTCTCCATCAGGTTACCAACCACTGAGGTAAGACTCACCGGTCTATAATTTCCCCGGCTATCCCTACTCCCCTTCTTGAATCAGGGAACAACATCCGCAATCCTCCAATCTTCCGGAACATCTCCCATCTCCATGGACGACACAAAGATCATCGTCAGAGGCTCCGCAATCTCCTCCCTCGCCTCCCACAGCAACCTGGGGTACATCTCATCCGGTCCCAGCGACTTATCTAACTTGATGCTTTCCAAAAGTTTCAGCACCTCCTCTTTCCTAATATCTACATGCTCAAGCTTTTCAGGCCGCTGCAAGTCCCCACTACAATCCCCCAGATCTTTTCCCATTAAGTACCTCTGCTACTACCTCTCGATCCATACACACTTTCCCACTACTGCACTTGATAGGCCCTATTCTCTCGTATTTCATCCTCTTACTCTTCACATAACTTGTAGAACGCCTTGGGGTTTTCCTTAATCCTGCCCACCAAGGCCTTCTCATGTCCCCTTCTGGCTCTCCTAATCTCTTTCTTAAGTTCCTTCCTTTTAGCCTTGTACTCCTGCAGATCGCTAACACTACCTAGCTCTCTGTACCTTCTGTATGCTTTTCTTTTCCTTTTGACTAGATTTATTATAGCCTTCGTACACCACGGTTCCTGTATCCACTTGTGACTCCCCGAGATGTATAATATCATGAGGAGCATGGATAGGGTGAATGCACACAGTCTTTTCTCCTCCAAGGTTAGGGAATCAAGAACCAGAGGGCATAGGTTTAAGGCGAGAGGGGAAAGGTTTAATAGGAGCTCTAGGGGCAACTTTTTCACACAGAGGGTGGTATGTATATGCAACGAGCTGCCAGAGGAAGTGGTTGAGGCAGATACAACAACAATGTTTAAAAGACATTTGGACAGGTACATGGAAAGATTTGAGGGATATGGGTCCAACATGGGCAAATGGGACTTGCTTAGATGGACATCTTGGTTGGCATGGACCAGTTGGGCTAAAGGGCCTGTTTCCATGCTGTACAACTTTAATGTCATAAACTGACTGTTTACAGTTGAACTGCAAAACCTTTATGACATCTTGCACTTTTAGATGACTAAAACACTAATTCGGGTCTGTTCTGCTCCTGTTGCTCCAGCCAGTTTGTAAGGAAACATTGCTGAACTTCACAGAGCAATAGTACCCAGGCTCGGGTACTATTCAGACAGATTTTACTTTTTAGCAATCCAGCAGCTTTCCAGAGTGGGTGGGGTAAATTAGTCAGAGCTCTCCATAGTCACTCCTGTTACAAAGTACATATACATTTCTTTAGCAAAACAGATAATCCTGCAAATACTCACCATTTACAGCAGTCGTTGTGATGAGAAATCATCTAAACTTGTGATGTTTCAATGAGATGAAAATCAAGACACTGAAGATGCTGGAAATCTGACATAATAAAATGCTGGAAAACTCAGCAGAAAGCATCTGTGGAAATAGAGTTAATGTTTCAGGTTGAAGATCCTTCTGGGTAAAGTCAGAATAGGTGTTATGATGCAGAGCAGGGAGGGGCACTGAAGAATTGAGGAAACAGCAGGACATTCAGCCTCACATGCTCTATCAATTAGATCAAGATAAAAGACTACATTAGTTTATTGTCATATACACCAAGGTGCAATGAAATTTTGTTTGCATGAAGGTCACGGAACAAACTAATAATAATATAGATATAATGACAAGCACAAAACAGCAGAATGCCGCAAAATTTGTACAGTATTGTCACATCAATCCTGTATTCCTTAGTTCCCTTAATATCCAAAAGTCTATCAATCTTTATCTTGAATATACTCAGTAACTAAGCCCTATTGAGTACAGACTTCCAAAGATTCACTACTCACTGGGTTTCAGCTCAGTCAGTCATGGAGACACAGCATAGAAACAGGCTCTTCGCCACCAAGTCTGCACCAACCATAAACCACTCATTTACAGTAATTCTACCCTAACCAATTTTATTTTTCCCACATTCCCTCATCACATCCCCCCAAATTCCATCTCTCAGCAACACACTATAGGCAAGTTACAGTGCCAATTAAACTACCAACCCACACATTTTTGGGAGGAAACCAGAGGACACACGCAATCACAGAGAGTACGTGCAAACTCCACGGAAAGAGCACTGGAGGTCAGGATTGAACCTGGGTTGCTGGAGCTGTGAGGCAGCAACACTACTAGCTACGCCACCCCTACCTGAATGTGACCTCTGATTCGAGGCACCCCAGCCAGGGTAAACATCAGTCCTGCCGCTTAGAATTTTGTGTGTTTCAATAACTGTCCCATCTTCTTAACCTTTCTGTATACGACAATGATCCCTGGGACAAGGGCAGCTTGACTCCATTCTACTGCTACGTCAAATCGTAAAATCAGTAAATTCCTCAACTTACAAATATCCCCTTTGTGAATTTTTACCACAAATCAATTGACTCTTTGGGGTATGCAATTTCAAATTACAAAGCTATCTTCTGGCATCTCAAATGCCAAGCTGCTCACTGCACCAAAACACCCACAACTGATTTTGCCCAGCCTTTTGATTTACAAAAAAGGTGACTAAAAACACTTTTGGGGTGTTTCAAAAAACTGGGGAAGCTAGAGGACATTTGGTATAAATTGGCATCAAGATCAGCACAACATCGTGGGCCGAATGGCCTGTCCAGTGCTGTATTGTTCTGTTCTCGGGCTGGGGACATGGGGGGGGGGGGGGGCGGTGTGCCCCGGGGCTGGGAGGACGCGGGGGGCGGTGCGCCCCGGGGCTGGGAGGACGCGGGGGGCGGTGCGCCCCGGGGCTGGGAGGACGCGTGGCGGTTCCCAGCGTCTCCCGACTTCCTCTAAAGCTTGCAGTTTGCGGCGGACTGCGGCAGAATTCCTGCAACAACCAGGTACCCCGGGATAGCCCGACCAAACGCGGCAACGGCACCCCATCCTTACCCGAGCCGGAGACCAGCTCCATCTTAGACGTCCCACAGCAGCGTCGACCCAGTCGGCTGCCGCCGCCATTTCGCGGCGAGGGAACCAACGGTCGGCGAGCGCCCACGTGACCCGCGCGAGGCCCAGTCCCCCACTCGCGGAGCCGCCGCACCCAACTCCCGCCAGTAGGTTCGCGCCGCGTGTGTCAGCAGCCAATCAGCGGCGGGAACCATAGCCCCGCCCACCGCCCTGATGCCCTTTTGACAGCGGTCTTGTCACCGTGCTCAAGATCGCAGTCGTCAAGCGTGGAAACCTGTTTATCTAAAGTTCAAAATAATTCTGTTTTCTAAATTAAGCCCAGAAATGTAATTAATAGAAGTTAATCAGAGAGATAAATTAACCTCGGGGATAAGGAACAGTAGTAGGAATAGGCCGATCGGCTCCTCAAGTTGGGTGATGGCTGATGTAATCTTAGCCTCAGGGCATTTTCCTGAGCTCTCCCCGTGTCTCCTGACTCCCTCTTGAATATCAGGCCCTCCATAGCTCGTAGACTCGCACAACACGGTGACAGGCCCTTCGCCCACCGTGTTCAGGCTGACCATAAACCACGCATGTAGAGTTATCCCATTTTCCTCCTTGTATCTCTCTCAACACCATCACTTTCCCACCTTTGGGATGTGGGAAGAAACCAGAGCACCCAAGGGAAACCCACATGGTCACAAGGTGAACGTGTAAACTCCACACAAACAGCACCCAAGGTCAGGATCAACCCCAGGTCTCTGGAGCTGTGAGGTAGTGGCTCTACTCGCTGTGTCCTGTGCTGCCTAAAAATCCTCTGAGAGGTGGAAATCCCTCCTTATTTACAGGGTTATGAATCCGGCAAGACCAGCATTTATTGCCCGTCCCTAACTGTGGATGAGGTGACAGCCATCTCTTAGAATAGAAGAAAATGGGCTGGAGTAGGCCACTCAAGCAATTTAATATAATAGTGGCTGATCTGTCCCAGGCTTCATCACCTCTCCTATGCCAGTTCCCCTCAATTCCCTAATTTATCAAAAAATAATCTACTTCCTCATCAAAAACCCTCGATGACTGAGTCTCCACAACATTCTGGGGTAGAGAATTCCAGAGATCCACGACCCATGAACCACTACAGGTATTCCCACAGTTCCAGGATTAGACAGAGCAACAATGAAGAACATTTGGATATATCTTCAAATATTTCCAAATCAGTGGCAGTGTGGGATTGGAGGTGAACCTGAAGGTATTGGTGTTCTCCTATGACTGCTGCCCTTGTCTTACTTGATGGTTGAAACTTTCTTACCATTTGCCACCCTGCCTGAATGTTTGGGTCTCAATTGCTCTGAAACTATGACCTCTTGTTCTAATACTCCCTCTAGCAGAACACTCCTATCAGCATCCACCCTGTCAACCCCCCTCAGAATCTTATATGTTTCAAAAAATTCATGTCTTATTCCAAATTCAAATGTATAGGCTCACCTGAAATCAATCTTTCTTCATATCCATTCAACCCATCAATCAGCCCTGTGAAGCTTCTCAGACTGCCTCCAATGGAAGTATATAATTTCTCAAAGATAGAAACCAAAATCATACTAATTATTAAATATATAAGGAGTTCATTCAATTATCAGGTCTCAGTGGAACAAACCTATAAATCACATTCCCCCTCTCCTTATTGCTCTGTAGCCCAGCAACTTACTCTCTCTCACATGCCCACCAACTCCCCTTTCATTATTTTTCCACCCATATACACTAAGTAGCCAATTAACCTACCAACACATGTCTGGGATGTGGGAGTAGATTGGAGCACCCAGGGGTAGCACACAGTCACAAGGAGAACATGTAAACTTCTAATGATGGCCTAACGTAAAAACTTCCCTAGTTTCACATTCCATGCTTTTTGTAGTTAAAGACAACTTTCTATTAGTTTTCTTAATTACTTGCTGTATCTTTATGCCAATCAGTGTTTCATGCACTAGGCCCCTTAATCTCTTGATACCACAATATTTTGTAGTCTTACTCAATTTAAATAATTTACTATTTCATCCTTTTTAAGGTAGATAACCTTACATTTTCCCACATTATATTCTATCTGTCAACTTCTTGCCCATTCACCTAGACTGTCTTTAACCCTTTGTGTCCTTGCTAAGTTATTTATCTTTGTATTATCAACTGATTTCACAAGTGTACTCAGTCTCTCCATCCAGGTCATTAATATAGATTGTAAGTAGTTGGCAACCCAGAACTGATCCCTGTGGCATCCGCTAGTTATTAATTGCTAGCCTGAAAAAGACCCATATATCCTGACTCTGTTTTCTGATAGTTAGCCATGCTGCTGATATATTACCTCTAACCACTTGTGCAGTAACCTTTTACATGGCTTTGCCATCTAGAAATCCACACTACCACATCTACAGGTTCTTTTATTCACACTGTTTGTTACCTACTCAAATAACTTAAGCAAATTTGTCAAACACATTTTCCCTTTCAGAATAAAACTATTCTGACTAAACTTAAATGTCTTATGGCATTCCCTGAAATTCCCTCCAGTATTTTCTCTTAATAAGATACTAGGCCATCATTAGGATTATAATTTCCTCCCTTCTGGCTTGAATAAATTAATACTCCTTCCAATGAATGTGGCAGGTATAAAATTGAAGGGCTAAATATCCAGGCCCCCACATCAGTACATTATGTGATGGTCCTGAGCTCAGTGCAGGGTGGAGTGAGAGGTCGGGTATGGTGCACCTGACTCCTTAGCTCGTTTCATCCTTCTACACAGCAAGTCGCAGATGTGGAATTCCAGAATGGTCTGATGTATATACACTGCGATAGCTGTCAGCACAGTAGGGGCTATCTTTTTCCCAAAATGAAGTTTCTAGGAGATGAATTCAAAGACCTTGGGTTGGGGCTGAACTGCTTTGCAATCAATGAAGTACGTTTAAATTGTATTAATTATTATTAAAGAATCAAATAATGTCTTCCACGTTCCTTTCATGACATTCCAAAGAGCTTAATGGCAAATGACAAACTTTTTAAATGTAGTCACTGCTGTAATTTAGGAACTATAGCAGCAAACTTTGTGGATAATAGAACTATGTTTCTCATTAATGTCAATCTGAGATCTTCAGGGTTAGTTTTACTGAAAGTAGTGTATTTAAACCAATTGATAATCTCAAACTTCCACAGGTTTTGAATATGTGTTCTCTGGATTATAAACACAGGCTTCTGCATTTGTAAAATGACCCTGATAACACAAAGCTCACATTGTCCATGCGAGGTTAACTGAAAGTGTTATTCACTTTTTAAAATCTGTCTACAGCAATTTTATTTCAAAGAAGAGTTGAGGATTTCTATTCTGAACAATACTTATCCCTCATTATAAAGTATCATTTGGTTGGTGAGATTTTGCTGTATACAAATTGCCTATGTTCCTGATTTAGACAGCCAGTTATGATCTAGATGGAATGGGCAAAAAAGTGCTAGTGGAAGCAGATTCAAATGGTAATTGGTAAATTCTGGAAAAGGAAAAGTTTGCAGAATGATAGGAGAACAGGGGAGTGGGAGTATTTGCAAAGAGCCAGCTAAGCCACAATAGATAAATAACCCACTGAATGATGGATAATTCTATCATTACAGCTGCAGCTACAATTTACCAGCACTTCCTTGGGCATAAAGCGCTTTGGAATGCGAAAGGTGAACGTACAAGTGCAAGCTTTTTATTAAAGCTAGCAAAATGAATTTGTGTCCCTTGTATTAGTGGAGAGATTCTACAATTAATCAGTTTCTGTGAACTTTAAGCTTGAAGGTTCTGTCAAATCAATGATGTAAAAGTAGAGGGAAGCACTCATACAAAGTGTAACTGTCAATCTTCTGTTGAGTATGATGCAGTTATCTTCAAGCTAAAGTTGAGTTAATAATAACCCCGCCCACAACCCGGCAAATATTTGTCATAGAGCAGGAAGTAGTTTGCTCGTTCTTCATTTTAAAGAAAAGGAAAAGGAACTTTGGACAAGCAGCCTGTAAGTCAGTGAAATTCTGATAATGTTAGAAGCTATATCTGTTGCTGTTTCATGTAACTTAAAAATTAGTTTTGTTTTCTTTTAGGACTTTTTACTTAACATTGATTTCAATTTTGTTGTAATTTGCCCAGTCTAGGATTTGATTGGTTTCATTTCTTAACCTTTCGGCTTACTTTTGTGTGATTTGGGCTGATTTTGAATTGAAGCAGAAAAGGGTAATTGTTTCCTTCAGTCCTACTTAAATTCCAGTTATTCAAGCAACATCTGTCCGAAGGAGGGCATACCCTTAATTGATTACAGAATCCAGTAAGTGAACATTCCAAGTCCATGACTGTATCTGTGCATCAGTTTCAGTTTGCTGAAACATTCTAATGTTTTGAACTGCCAAATCCAGTCGCAAAGATATTATTGAGACTTTTGAGCATCGATTTGCAAAATGTTTAGAAGGGTCAATAATGTTCAGAGACAACTAGACTGTAAATCAGATGTGTTTGCCTTTACAGAAGCAGGCAGCATAAAAGCTGGCCATTTAGTCCTTTTTGCATGGCTATCCACTCCTTACTAACTCCTTCTATATTATCCTAATGATATTTTTTTCTTTTAAGGTATCTATCCATTTTTTTGACAGCTACTATCGCAGCTGTGAGCTCTTGCCTTTTCAGGCAGTTCATTCCAGATCTTTACCTCCACATAAAAAAGAAAATAATTCTCAGCTGCCTTGGGTTCTTTTATAAATAACCTTAATTTTTGTCTGCTTACTAATTCATGAGATGTGGCGGATGCTGGCTACATGTTTATTGTTTACCTTTAAATCACCAAGCTCTGGGAAGGGACCACTTAATTGGGCAGTCAAAAGCCAACCACATTGATGGGTCTGGAATCACATGTAGGCTAGATAGCATAAGAATGACTAGTTTCCTTCTTTAAAGGGTATTGGTGAATCAGAGGGTTTTTATGACAATCCAGTAGTTTTGTGATTATCATTACTGGTACTGGCTTTTTATTCCAAATTTACTTAATAATTCATTTAAATTCCCCAGTTGTGGTGAGTGGGTTTCAAAGTCTTGTCTTCTGATCAATAGTGCAAGACTCTGGATACTGATTTCCTAATGAAACCACGAGGCTTCTGAACCCACTATCCTCTAGTTATCTATGTCTTTGCATAGCAATCCTCCTGCTGCTAGAAATAGTTTCTCCCTAACTAATCTTATAAATCTTAGTTTTGGACAACTCCATTAAATCTTAAGCACATCTCTGATGTTATTCATCAATGGCTTCTGTGAGTGTTAAGGCTGATCTCCAGGTTCCACCATTTAATGAGAGCATGACTGAGATATGACCTAACTCCATTGATCCATTAGTACATTGGGTAACAAAAATCTGTCAATGTCAGATTTAAAATTAACAACTGACCTAGCGTCAGTTGCCTTTCCAATTCACCACGCTGTCATGGAGCTTTCTAACCATATTACTGAAAGGCTTGGCTCCAATTTTACACTCTGCTTCCTCATTCGGAACTCTCATATCAGCAGAAATAGAATTTGTCTCACCAGTCAGTTCCCCATTTCCCCCTTAATGTCATACAGCACAGAAACAGGCCCTTTGGCCTAAATTGTCCAAGACACCAACTAAGCATCCCATTTTCCCGCGTTTGGTCCATATCCCTCCAAACCTTTCCTATCCACGTACTGTCTAACTGTCTTTTAAATGATAATGTCTTGAAAACTTCAATCAAGTCACCTGTTAACCTTGTAAATTGCAGGGAATATAAACCCTGGTATGTGTAATCTTTCCTTTTAAATTAGACCTTGTATTTAAGGTATTGTGGCGACTCACCGTTTAGTCGGGTGAACCGGCTCGGCAGTCGGGTCGCGCGGCGTCGGAGCGACGAGGCCCAAGATGGCGGCGGGCCTCGTCTTTCCGAGCGACGGGGAGAACCCGCGCGTGGGAAAGTCTTGATGACGTAGTACTTACGTCATTGCCGGTTGCATTGGGCGGGAACAGTCTCCCTTAAAGGGCCCGCGCAAGGCGGGAAAATAAACCAGTTCTTGTTTGGCAATCCTCCGACTAGCGTCTTGTTTTATTTCGCGGTAGCAACCGCTACAGTATGATAAATTTGCACCACACACCCTTCATGGCAAAAGGTAAATTCTGGTATCCAGAATTCTTCCAAACTAACAAAGGTTTTGCATAGTTGCAGCGTGACTTCATCTCTGTTGTATTCTAGTTGTCCAGCCACAAAAGACAGTATTCCATTAGGTTTTCTGTAACGATCCATGATATCTTAATGATCAATTTACATGGATCCCCAAAACATCCACCATTTCTGGTTTTCATGTTCTGTTCTATTCATTTTATCTTGAAAGTGGATTACCTTGCATTTGCCACAATTTGCTCGAATCACAGTTATTCTATTGAAAGCAATTTGTAATTAATTACACACAATCACCATGTTCACTGTATTTCAGTCACCTACAAACATAGATATGTGATTTTTGTATACAATGACCTAAGTCGTTTATAAAGCAAATAGATGAGGCCTCACACATGGTGCTTGCAGGACATCATGAGTCACTTTCTGCTGGTCCGTGTACCTGCCCATTATTCCCACTCTCTGTTCACTGCTGCTCAGCCAATTTCCAAACCAGGGCCCCCATACTCCCTGTCCCTTACCCTGGCAGGGATTACCTTTCACAATGACACAGCTTAGAATTTTTCAACTTTTAGAATTTTTCTTGATTTCATAATCCCTTCTGATACTAAAGTCAATGGATAATAATGAGAGACTGCTGAGAGAGATCCATCATGAAATGATGGTACTCGGCTGATAACGAAATATTGCAAACATTAAAACAGAAACATTAACTCTGTTTCTCTTCCCACAGATGCAACTAACCTGCTGAGTATTTCTAGCATTTTCTGTTTTTATTTTAGATTCCCAGCATCTGCAGATTTTTTTGATTTCCAATGAAATTTTGTTTTTGTCCTTTCACAGGTACATTTATGGCAAGGCAAATAGATGCTGATATTTCCTAATTTGCTTAAAATTTAAACTAACCCAAACCACTATTGAGTGTTGGGTCAGCCATGTCCTGGTATGAATCCAATTATTATTTTTTTAATGTGGTACATTTTGCAGACTCCCTTCCTGCACTATTTGGATCAACATAAGTGATATTTAGAACATAGAACAGTACAGCACAGGCACAGGCCCTTTGGCCCACAATGTTGTGCCGAACTAATTGAGCTAATGACACCTAATTAAACTAGTCCCTTCTGCCTGCACATAGTCCATATCCCTCCATTCTCTGCATATTCATGTGCCTGTCTAAGAGCCTCTTGAATGCCTCTATCCTATCTGCCTCCACCACTACCCCTGGCAGTGCATTCCAGGTACCAACCACCTTCTGTGTAAAACATCTGCTCCACACATCTTCTTTAAACTTTCCCCCTCTCACCTTAAATGCACACCCTCTAGTATTAGACATTTTGACCCTGGGAGAAAGATACCAGCTGTCTACTCTATCTATGCCTCTCATAATTTTATAAACTTTTATCAGGTCTCCCCTCAGCATCCATCAATCCAGAGAAAATAACCCTAGTTTGTCCAACCTCTCCTTAAAGCACATACCCTCTAATCCAGGCAACATTCTTCTGGTAAACCTCCTCTGCACCCTCTCCAAAGCCTCCACATCCTTCCTACTTTGACAAATCTTTTTTGCAGTAGGAAGGAGATGGCATTTGGCCAAGACATGCACCTTGTCTTTGCCCTCATCTTCATCAATGCCATGACCGACTCTATATTCTCCAAGACTAATATTCCAGTCACATATTCTCAATCTTCCAGCTGTGATGGCTGGTCCCTGTCCTGCTTCAACAATCATTGCAGCACTGAAAAACTTCATACTTTACAAGCACACAAAATGGTGACTACTTTGTGGCTGATAGTTTCCCTCTTTGATATCAGGAGAATGGGAGGGAATTGGCTTCACATAATAAGCCAAGAATGAAGATGAAAGATCCAGGAGACCTTTAATCTTCATTCTTGGCTTGACCAACCTGCATGTATCAATGTCATGTCTCCAATTAATCATGCATGTGGTCGGTGTCACTGGCTTGCTTTGAGTGCATGCAAAACCATTATGACCTACTAATTCAGAGCAAGCAATGCTGCCACTCAACTAAAAGATGACACCTCTCAGCGGATCATGGACACAATATCTCAGCCTAGAAATCAGTCAGGTGAACCTTTGTAAACCATTCTCCAGGTATGATCTCATCAAAGCTCTCTAACTCACACTCCAACCTACTGGTAAAATAGATTAACAGATACAAAAGCTTGAGAGCACGTCCCACCAGACTCAAGGAGAGCTTCGATCCCACTGTTATCATACATTTGAACAGATTTCTCATACGCTAGAGATGCACTCTGATCTCCCAACATACCTTGTCGTGTCCCTTGCACTTTATTTGCCTACCTGCACTGCACTATGTCTGTAACTGCAACACCATAGTGTGCATTCTGTTTTCTTTTTACTACCTCAGTATAATTCCGTATGGCATGAACTGTATGGATGGTATGCAAAACAAAAGCTTTTCACTGTATCTTAGTACAGTGACAATATCACAAATGAGTCCAAGTCCCCCTACTAATCAACTTGCTCTGAATGTTCAGTGTGAAGCTCCTCTAAAATTTGTCTTCTCAACACGTTAAGTGTGATGATGCTGTGTCACCATTTAACATAGCCTGTTCTGTTGACAGGTCATCGTTAGTTATAGCACAGCCTTGTCTCTTTATAGAGTCATAGAGCAATACAGCACGGATACAGGCCCTTTGGCCCATTGAGTCCATGCTGACCACAGTGCCTGCCCAACAAGTCCCAATTTCCTGCGCTTAGCCCATATCCCTGTAAGCCCCGCCCCTGTATGTACCTATCCAAGTGCTTCTTAAATGACACTACTGTACTTGCTTCAACCACTTCGTCTGGCAGCTCGTTCCATATACTCACCATCTTCTGCATGAAAAAGTTGCCCCTCAGGTCCCTTTTAAGTCTTTCCCCTCACCCTAAACCTATGCCCCCTAGTTTTGGACTCCCCTACTCTGGGGAAAAGACTGCTACCATTCACCATATCTATGCCCCTCATGATTTTATAAGCCTCCATAACATCACCCCTCTTTTTCATATGCTCCAAGGAATAAAGACCTAGCCTGGCCAACCTGTCCCTTTAACTCAGGCCCTCTCATCCTGGCAACATCCTTGTAAATCTTTTCTGCACTCTTTCCAGTTTAATTACATCTTTCCTACAACAGGATGACCAAAACTGTCCATAGTACTCCAAGTGCGGCCTCACCAACGACTTGTACAACTGCAACATAGTGTCCCAACTCCTATACTCAGTGCCCTGACTGATGAAGGACAACATGCTAAGTGCCTTTTTCATGACCCTGTCTTCCTGTGACGCTGCTTTCAACAAACTATGCATTTGTATTTCTAGGTCCCTCTGTTCCATTACACTCCCTAGTGCCCTACCGTTCATAGTATATAAGTCCTATGCTGGTTTGACTTTCCAAAATGCATCACCTCACACTTTGAAGTCCATTTGCCATTCCTCGGCCCACTTGCCTAACTGATCAAGATCCCCCTGTAATCTACGATAACCTTCTTCACTATCAACAACACCTCCTGTCATCTGCAAACTTACTGATCAAGCCTTGTGTGTTCACATCCAAATGATTTATATAAATAACAAATAGCAAGGGTCCCAACACCAAACCCTGTGCACACCACTAGCTACCGACCTCCATTCCAATAAACAACCTTCAACCACCACCCTCTGCTTCCTACCTCCGAGCCAATTTTGAATCCACCTAACTAGCTCTCCCTGGATTCCATGGGACCTAACCTTCCAGACCAGCCTACCTTGTTAAAATCCAAATAGACAACATCCACTGCCCAACCCTCATCTACCTTTTTGGTTACCTCTCCAATAACCTCTAAAAGGTTCATCAAGCAGGACTTTCCATGCACAAAGCCATGCTGACTCCCGCCAGTCAGAGTCTGTCTATCCAAATGCTGGTAGATCCTGTCCCTCAGAATTCCCTCCAGTAACATCCCCACTACTGATGTTAGGCTGACTGGCCTGTAGTTCCCTGGCTTGTCCTTGCTACCTTTCTTAAACAACGGAACAACATTAACCAGCTTCTAGTCTTTGGGAACTTTACCAGTGGCTAACAAGGAAGTAAATATTTCAATTGCCCTGGGCATTTATCCACCTTAATGGGCTCTTAGGCTGCATATACCTCCTCCTCGGTAATACAAATGTCCTCCAAAACATGAAAAAAACAATGATGCTGGAGGAACTCAGCAGGCCAGCCAGCTGCCTAGCCTGCTGAATTCCTCCAGCATCATCGTGTTTTTCATCCAGATTCCAACATTTGCAATCCTTTGTTCCTCAAAAACATCTCCACTTGTCTCCCTTATCTCTTGAGCAACTATGATTTTCTCTTCAGTAACCACCAAGGAGAAATATTCATTGAAAATCCCACCCACTTCTTGCGGCTCAAGACATAAGGTGGCCCTGCTGATCTCTGAGGGGACCTTTTATCTCCCTGGCCACTATTTTACTCTTAATATAGCTATAGAACCTCTTGGGATTTTCCATAATCTTACCTGCCAGATCCATCTCCTACTGTCTCTTTGCCCTCCTGAGTTTCCTCTTAATGGACAATATCTGGACATTTGTCTGGTTCGGCTCATCTTTTCAAAGGTTTTACATGAGCTTATTACAGAGTGATATCGTTGCATCTTCTCTGCTTTCACCATTGCCGAAGTGGTAAACCATCATCTGATATTGAAGACTGCATTTTCACTCCTAGATCTGAATTTTTGTGCAGTAACCTTAGAGAGATATGGCACAGAACTAGGCCCTTCAGCCCATTCAAGTCCTTACTGACCATCAATCATCCATTTACATCAATCATACATTAATCCCATTTTTTATTCTCACCACATTCTCTTCATCTTACCTCAGATTCTATCACTCACCTATACACTAGGGACAAGTTACAGTGGCCATCTAACCTTCATGTCTTTGGGATGTGGGAGGAAACTGGAGCACTGGGGGAAACCCTTGCAGTCACAGGGTAAAACGTGCGAACTCCACACAGAGTTGTGTGATTAGCTCACCTTTGAATTCTTGAGGCAATCATTATCAATAATGTTTGCTTTGGACCAAGAATTTCTCTGCCCGTAGTGAATAGTCTGCTCAATAGGAATCAATAAAGCTTTTTCACCTCAAAGACAATCTCCAATGCCTCTTTCCCAATGCACATGTAAGTAGCACTTGTTCACCACTTAGTAAAACACTCATCCACTCCTGCACCCACAACACCTGATGACATCATGGCCCCTCCTGTTAAGGAGGTGGGGCTGTCCTGGGGACTGCTAGTAGCCCTACAGCCAGCACAGCTGGCATGCTGAGTGCATATTTTTAGTTAATTTTACATTTGTTATGTGAACTTTAAAACCAAGTTACCTCTATTATTAACGCTGCCCAAACCTCTTGTAACCTTGATTCTCTGAGTCAGGAACACTGGTTATGTGACTCAAATGTAATTGTTTTTCCTTGACTGTCATCAACTATGTCTCTGAAAAAGCTCCCAGACCCTAACTCAAAGCATCACCCACAAGTTTTAACATATTTGTATTAGTATAAACTAACAAAAGCTCTTTTCCTAGGCAGTTCTTGCATGTCATATGCAAATTTCTGTTCTTTGTCTCAATTCCATTTTTTTGTCTTTCTTCAATAACTGATGTACTGTTGCAAGATCAGGTAAAAATCTAGCACTGGGCTGCACAATGACTAGGAGTGATCTGTTCTTCAATGTTTTCAGATTTTCATGTCTTCACAATTACAATACAGCCCAAAGTTACTTCTTTCTCTATGAATGTACACTTACTTCTTTTGAGCTTTACATTTTATTTGTGTAGTATCCTGAATATATCTAATTTTCAAAGATTTTCTTCTTTGGTATCTTTGCATCATTTTTATTACTTAAACAATGATATATTAAATTAAATTTTTTTTAAATTAAGTTTTATTTACAGCATGGTAACAGGCCCTTCCAGCCCAACGAGTCCGCACCGCCCATTTTAAACCCAAATTAACCTACCCGTACACCTTTGCAATGTGGGAGGAAACCGGAGCTCCCGGAGGAAACCCACGCAGACACGGGAGAACGTACAAACTCCTTACGGACAGCAATGGGAATCGAACCCCGATTGCTGGCGCTGTAATAGCGTCGTGCTAACCGCTAGTATCTTCTCCATCTTTGCTCGGAAGATCTTTGGTGACAATTTCACACCATAAGATAGTTCTAAAATTGAAGTAAAGGCTTTTCTGTGTATTGTTTCTCAAGTATTGCTAACTTTCATAATCCACAGTCAGCTGTGGACAGTTTGGTGATAACTTTGACTTCTGTCATCACTGTATGTAAATCCTGTAAAGTAGGCAACTTGTATTGCTCATCATCAGCAGCTTTGTTCAGTGTCACCTTGTAATCTCCACATGGTAGAATGGTCTTGTCTGTTTTAGGCAATACAGCAATTATTCTTGTCCCGCCTTCAATGGATACCAATTTGTTCTAATTTATCTCACTCTTCATCCACTGCTTCTTCAATCTATGAGAGACAGGGTGTGGGTTACATTTTCTGCTATGGAAGCCTAATCTTTACTGTTGCCATAGACTGCAGCTATTTTTGTACCCAGCACTGAACCAAATTCATAAGCACTCATAAGTGCCATCTTCACAAATGTCATAATTTTGTGCACAAGATCAAATGTGAGATTGAGCTGGATTGTGCTTGACCTAGCCCACACAAATTGGATGGAAGAGGTGTATTTGTGCCTGGAAGGCTGTTACCAGTGGGGTTCCACAGGGCTTAGTACTTGGCCCTTGCTGTTTTATTTAATCAAAGAGTATGAATGGCACTGTCAATACCAACATTTATTATCTAACCCTAATTGCCCTGATTTGAGGAGAAGGTTAAGTGTCAACTACATTGGTTTCATGGTTACTGTTACTATACATTTTTTCTAATTCCAGATTTAGTTGCTTGAATTTAAACTTTCCAGTTGCCAGAGTGGGTTTCAAATCCACACTGGGTCAGTGGTTCAGCAACATATCTGCTCTGTCACTATACCTCCGCAGTATGTTTGTAATGCATTAGTGATTTAGACTTAAATGCAGGGGCATGATAAGGAAGTCTATGGAAGATACGAACATTGGCTACATGTTTGACAGTGGGGAGGAAAGCTTTGGATTGCAGGAAGATATTGATGGTCTGGGGGGTTCGGCAGAGGGAAGGTAAATGGAATTTAATCCAGAGAAATGGGAGGCACTGAATTTAGGGAGGTGAAACAAGACAAAGGAACACACAATCAGTGGGAAGATATTCAGTGGTGTGAAGGAACAGAGGGATCTTGGAGTGTACATCCACAGATCCTTAAAGGCTGCAGGACAGATCGATAAGGTAATTCAAAAGCCATATGGGATGCTTTCCTTTATTTGCTGAGGTATAGACTATAAGAACAGGAAGGGTATCCTGGAACTGTACTACACTAGTTGGACCACAGCTTGAGCACTGCGTACAGTTCCAGTCACTACATTATAGAGAAAATATGATTGCAGTTGAGAGGGTACAGAGGAGGTTGTCAAGACTGGAAAATTATGGCCATGAGGAAAGCCTGGATAGACTGGGGTTGTTTTCTTTGGAACAGGGGAGGCTGAGAGGAGACTTAAATGAGGCGTATAAAAATTATGAGGGACCCGGATGGTGTAAATTGGGAAGACCTATTTACCTTAAGGGGGTGGGGGTATATACTTACAGTAATTGGTAGACAGAGAGGAGATGAGGAAAGGTTCTCCAACCCAGAGTCTGGTGGGGAATGGAGCTCACTGGCTGAAAGGGTGGTGGAGACAGAAACCCCCATCGCGTTTACACAGTGCTGGGATGTGTACTAGAAGAGTTGTGACCTGCAGGGCTACAGACCCAGTGCCAAAAGGGGAATTGGGCAGGGGAGCTTGCTTTCAAACAACACAGACACGATGGTTCGAATGGCCTCCTTCAGTGTCATAAAATTTCTATGATGGTAGCTCTCCACAGTTACAGGGTTGAAGAACCTAGCGGTCATTAATAACAAAGGAAAACGTGTTTAACAGGTTTGAAGTTTGGGAGATGAGCTTTCCCTTAGGAGATTAAATAAGCAAATTAGATCCAAATGAAGCAGACTGTGTGCAGTGTAACAAATGGTGTGACTTCATTGCTAATGCTTTCATCTCACAATGAGTATTTAAAGATCAGTCAGATGTCCAGAGGATCAGGGATGATATCTTGAAATCAGTTTGCCATAATGCTATAATCATTTGTTATTTTCTTACACAGGAAAGAGGTTGAATTGCAACAATAAAAGAAAAATGCCTGTAACGTTGGATCCAGCAGCACTTGGTGATAAACTTCGAGACCTCTGTGATTCTTCAAGTTCAGATCTCTCAGAAGTGGAACAATTAATTGCAGAGGGAGCATTGGTCGATTTTGAGCCTGATGACAAAGGGACCCCTCTATTTTTAGCTGCAGGTAAAGGTAATGACCAGGTTGTTGAGTTGCTCTTGAAGAAAAAAGCCAACGTTAACTATCAGACTAAGAGTTTTGGTTGGTCACCACTCCATAGCGCTATACAATCAAATCATGAAAAGGTTGTGCATTTATTACTGGAGCATGGGGCAGACCCACATCTCAGGAGGAAGAATGGAGCAACACCTTTCATTACTGCTGCGATAGTTGGTGAAGTGAGTTTGCTCGAAATGCTTCTGTCCCATGGTGCAGACGTCAACGAGGCAGATGCCAATGGCTTTACTGCCTTCATGGAAGCAGCAGAACATGACAATGAGGATGCCTTGCGTTTCCTGTTTAATCATAAAGCTGATGTGAACAAGCGCAGGCAAGTACCAGATGCTAAAGCAAAGGTGGGTAGGGGTGGAAAGACTGCACTCATGAGTGCTGTGGAGGAAAGTCATGAAAATATTGTTAACATCTTATTAGATGAAATGCATGCAGATGTTAATGTGCTTGACAACCTTGGCAGAACAGCTTTAATTTTTGCCTTAAAGGAAAACAGACAGACAATTGTGGAAACCCTGTTGAAACATGGGGCCAATGTAAACTCCATAGACAATAATAAAGAAACACCTCTGAGCACCGCTTTGAAAAATACGAAGCTGGATAGCGATGTGGTGGAAATGCTGATAAAACATAAACCAGATGTGAATGTTCCAGACCAGGCTGGGAAAACACCCCTGATTCTTGCAATAGAAAACAAGTTCACAAAGGTTGCCAAACTGCTGCTGGAGGATTACAGTGTTGACATCAATGCACGAGACAATTCAGGGCGGATGGCCCTGCTGGCAGCAGTGGACATCAAAAATGTTGAGTTGACTAAAATGTTGTGTGAGAGGGGAGCTGATGTGTACTGCAGTGACAATGATGGGAATACACCAATAATGGTGGCCAAAAGACGGTACGCCACTGAAATAAAAAAAATATTGGATCAGAGTGGCTTAAAGAATAGTAAAAAAAATGTAGAAGCTGCTTCAAATTGGAAGAAGTACAGTAAACGTTGGCATACAACACTGGAGAAACTGCAGAAAGTTGAATGTGCCCACATAGGGAACCTGAAACTATCCAGGATTGAGGATTTTAAGATTACTAGGGAAAACATTCCTGAAGTCTTTCTTGGTTTCTATAACAGAGAGACTGAGGTAGCAGTGAAGTGCCACAGGAAGTTCAGTGAAAAAGCCTCAAAGGAAAAGCAATGCCTCACAGAGCCAAAGATCAAAGCAAGCAGTCTGTTTGTTAAACTGGTGGCTTGTGAATCTGACGATTATTGTGAATATGTGTGCCTGGATCTCTGTGAGTATAATCTGGAGGAATACATGGAACAGCAGCCTGAAGAACTTCATTCAGGAGCCCCAGACATTATGAAGCAGTTGATTGAGGCTCTTCAGATTTTGCACAGAGCAAAGTTTGCACACCGAGATTTGCATCCATCAAATGTCCTTAGAGGTAATTTGAATTATACTTTTTAGATATTTAAATCAGAATCAAGACTGCGGTTGCCCAATTAAATTTTCTTTCACTGTGATACAAGTCCCGGCCAGAATGGAGGTAAGTGAGTCATTTTCATCAATGTTCCTTTAAGTGACTGGGATTGATTTTATGGACATCATTTGTATCCTGCAACTATCCTCCACTCACTGCACTTTTCTGGAGAAATAAACTTGCTTTTATTGGCTGTCATTGCTGTAGATTTCATCACAGGCTCTATCTGTTGCGGTTCATAGAGACTCTTTAAATAGTCTCTGTTGAGAGGACTTCAGTTATTAGAACATAGAACATAGAAAACCTACAGCACAATTCAGGCCCTTCGGCCCACAAAGCTGTGCCGAACATGTCCCTACCTTAGAAATTACTAGGCTTACCCATAGCCCTCTATTTTTCTCAGCTCCATGAACCTATCCAACAGTCTCTTAAAAGACCCTATCGTATCCGCCTCCACCACCGTTGCTGGCAGCCCATTCCACGCACTCACCACTCTCTGAGTAAAAAACTTACCCCTGACATCTCTTCTATACCTACTCCCCAGCACCTTAAACCTATGTCCTCTTGTGGCAATCATTTCAGCCCTGGGAAAAAGCTGCTGACTATCCACACGATCAATGCCTCTCATCATCTTATACACCTCTATCAGGTCCCCCCTCATCCTCCGTCGTATTGTTGTAAGCCATTTACGACATCAAGAACAACACCAGCCTGCACCTATGCAGCAACTTAATGTAGCAAGGTGCTCCAAGGAGTTTTGCAGGCACATCATGGGATGATGAAAAGATGAACACAGAGCAGTACAGCACTGGACAGGCTATTTGGCCTACATTGTTGTGCATGACTTCCTTACTCAACACCCCTACCAATGAAGGCAAACACGCCATACACCTTTACCACAGTAGTGTAGCGGTTAGCGTAACACTATTACAGTGCCAGCGACCCAAGTTCAATTCCAGCTGCTGACTGTGAAGAGTTTGTACGTTCTCCCCGTGTCTGCGTGGGTTTCCTCTGGGTGCTCTGGTTTCCTCCTACATTCCAAAGATGTATGGATTAGGAGTTGTGGGCATGCTATGTTGATGTCAGAAGCATGGTGACACTTGTGGGCTACCCCCAGACATTCTACGCAAAAGATGCATTTCACTGTGTGTTTCGATGCACATGTGACTAATAAAGAAATCTTATCTTATACCACCTTATCTACTTGCGTAGCCACTTTCAGTGGGCTATAGACTTGAACCCCAAGATCCCTCTGTACTTCAATGCTATTAAGGGGCCTTTATTAAGGGGCCTGACATTATAGGAACACAAATATCATAGAGGGTTGTAGGGCTAGAAGTTACAGAGATGGCAGAAGAAGTTAAGGATGTGGAAGAGAGTCCGGGGGGGATTTGTAATCAATGATGAAAATATTAAATCAGCTGGAGTCCAGAAAATACCACAGTCAGAATCAAGTTTATTATCACTGACATATGTCGTGAAATTTGTTGTTTTGCAGCACCAGTATAGTGCAAGACATAAAGACATAAAAGTTACTATAAGTTACAAAAATAAATAAGTAGTGCAAAAGTGGAATAACAAGCCAATGTTCATGAGTTTATGGATTGCTAAGAAACCTGATGGCGGAGGAGAAGAAGCTGTTCCCGAAACACTGAGTGTGGGTTTTCAGGGTCCTGTACCTCATCCCCGATGGTAGTAACGTGAAGAGGGCATGTCCTGGGTGGTGAGGATCCTTAATGATGGATGCTACTTTATTGATTCCACCTCTTGAAGATGTCCTCGATGGTGTGGAAGGTGGTGCCTGTGATGAGTCTACAACCTTCTGCAACCTCTTTCAGTCCTGCACACTGGAGCCTCCATACCAGGCAGTGATGCAACCAGTCAGAATGCTCTCCACCGTACAGTTGTAGAAATTTACGAGAGTCTTTGGTGACATACCAAATCTCCTCAAGCTCCTAATGAAGTAGAGCCACTGGCGTGCCTCTTTCATGATTACATAAATGTGTTGGGCCCAAGATAGATCCTCTGAGATGTTGATGCCCAGGAACTTGAAGCTGCTCACCCTTTCCACTGCTGACCACTCAATGAGGACTGGTGTGTGTTCTCCCAATTTCCCCTTCCTGAAGTCCACAATCGATTCCTTGGTCTTGCTGATGTTGAGTGCGAGGTTGTTGTTGCAACACCACTCAACCAGCCGATCTATCTCACTCCTGTACACCTCCTCGTCGCCATCAGAGATTCTGCCAACAGCAGTGGTGTCATTAGCGAATTTATAGATGGCGTTTGAGCTGTGCCTAGCCACACAGTCACGAGTGTAGAGAGAGTAGAGCAGTGGGCTAAGCATGCATCCTTGAGGTGCGACTGTGTTGATTGTCAGCAAGGAGGAGATGTTACTGTCAATCCACACTGACTGTGATCTCCCGATAAGGAAGTCGAGGATCCAGTTGCAGAGGGGGGGTACAGAGGCCCAGGTTTCGAAGCTTGTTGATTAGTACTGAGGGGATGATGGTGTTGAACTCCAAGCTGTAATCGATAAACAGCAGCCTGATGTATGTTTTGCTGTTGTCTAGGTGCTCCAAAGCTGAGTGGAGACCCAGTGAGATTGCATCCACTGTCGACCTGTTGTGGCGGTAGGCAAATTGCAGGGGGTCCAGTTCCTTGCTCAGGCAGGAGTTAATTCTAGCCATGACCAACCTCTCGAAGCGATGGTAAAAGGTGATTTTGTGAGAGTTGGTTAGGCTGTAGGTGATGTGAGCCATGGTATTTATGTGTTAAGTTTCCGGTCAATGATGACCTCCAGGATGTTGATGGCAGAGACAGCCATTAAATGTCAAGAGTGGGTGTTTGAACTCTCTTTTGTTGGAGATGGCCATTGCTTGTGTAATGTAAATGTTACCTGACACTTATCAGCCTGAATGTTGTTTAGGTCTTGCTGAATGCAAGCATGGGCTACTTCATTTACTGAGGAGAGGGTCACTTTAATACTCAGTCCCTCTTCAGTTCTGGAATCTGTCCTCAGCTTGTTCCGGTACCATCCTATTCTACCCTCTATCTTCTACTCTCATCCCTTGTTATTTTGATCTTTCCCCTCCTTCCTTTCTCTCAAAACCTGTTTTATCTCCAACATTTTCCAGTTCTGATGAAAAGTCGTCGACTGGAAACATTAGCTCTTTCTCCCTCTTGCCATAGGTGATGCATTTATAGTTTTTATTTGATACTCAGTATGAACTCCTTAGAACTTAGATCTGCTTGTGTTTGATGAAACTTGTGCAAAATCATCCCAAATAGAGCATAACATTGGTATAGACTTTTAAACTGCTTTCACTTTTGCACGTATCTGGTCAAAGCATTGAGAAATAAAATAGTTTGATTTTCCACAGATGTTGAAAACCGTGTTCACCTGGCAGATTTCGACAAGAGTGTGAACTTTGGTAACAATTCAACTGTGAATATATCATCACCTGGGACCTGGGAGGCCTCAGAAATACTTCAGAAACTGAAACAAGAGCCAACATCAACTTTCGACGCGAGTGAGCTTTTCAAAGCGGATCTGCAGGTCCACTTCTTTCTCTCTGAGTCATCTGGGTGAGGGGCTGGAGTCCTTACCACAGGATGCAGTTGGGGCTGGGAAGAGTGAAAGCAAGACCAGATAACTCAAGCAGTGGTGCTAGATTAGGTTGGATCATCCATTTGAAACATTGACTCTGTTTCTGTCTCCACAATACTGCCTGACCTGCTGTGTGTCTCCAACAGTCTCTATTTTAGGTTAGGTGATGCCAAGGATACAGCTGGCAAGAGGCTGGGTACAGTGAGGATGTAGATTGTGTGAGGAGCTGGTAAAACTGTCTGCTAAGTGATTGGGTTGAACAAGAAGGAACAGAGACAAGTTGTAAAGGAGAGAGGAAAAGGTTGACAGTTCTAATAGGGAGGGAGAGGTTGTTCTGTATTTGTCATTGGGGTATTTGGTGTGTACAGTTCTATTGATATGAATGTTGTGCTGTGTTAAGGTGGCAGATCCTCTTGTGTATCTATTATGCTTAACTCTGTTCTATTAAAAGAATAGCCCAATGAATAGATGAGCTGCTTGGCCAAGATAGAGTCATGCAAACCAGTAGGGTTATAGGTTCTTTTCTTGGTTTCCACTGAGCTAGCTGGTTATAGCAGTGATGGCTGCTATTGCACCTGGCATCAGCACCCCAGGTGAGAACAGAGAAAAATCGAACAGGTGAAGGAGCCAGAGAATGGGGAGGAGAGAGAATTCGTCACTAAGGGAGTCACAATTACAAGGTGGTAACAAATGTGATGTACAGTTCAATTGGATGTAGCCCAACATGGCGAACTGGTGAAGGGTCACTGGTCAGTTTTTTAACTTCCTGCAGAACTTAGTTCCATAATGGTCAAAATAGCTTAAACATAAGATCTGGACTGATCGATATCAGGGATCTGCTGGTCTGTTAAGTGAATTTAGCACCATAACAGAGTGGTTCACTTTGTTATTCCTTGCGTTATGAGAGGCATTGTGAAATAGACCAAAATTCATGTGAAACTGTATACTTTTATACATTTATAAAGTGTAAACTGAACCAATTGACTGGTTTGCAATCAAGCTCATCTCTCAGGAATGTCTCCTTTTCACTTCCCAGCAGAGGGAAGAAATGTCCCTGAGGGAAACTGCAAGATTAGACCAGTAGACAAAAAAGGGATTTTTATTCTTCCTTTATCTCCCATCAAGACCGCGTTGTCTTTGACAAGAAACAGGGTAGTAAAGGGGAATTTCTCATCCAGGAGGCTGAAAGGTCTGTTTAATAGAATAATAAACTTGAGGGTGTGGACCTGTAAATGGACGAGCAAGGTTGAGGTAAATTATTTTACATTATTAAATTATGGAATAACCAACCAGAAAAGGGGATGATGGTAGATTCCATAATAGCTTTTAAACATTTGAAAAAAATGTGCATGTCCTTAGGATAAGAATGGGAATCTTGTACAGACATGAACAGAGTGGCCTCTTGTATGCAATTTCTATCATTCTATAAAACTTAAGAAGATGAATGGTGCAATCTAAAACAGGATATATTAGGGGTACAGGGTTAGGTGGAGTCCTGGTTAAGTTGCTGGGCCAGTACCCAGAGTTCTGGACCATTGCTCCAGAGATAGGAGAGTTTGACCATGGTGTCTGGGGAATTAAGACCAAATAATTAAATACATCTGGAATTTGGAAAAGAGCTGCTCTCAGCAACAGTATCCATGAAACTACCAGCTTTTTGTAAAAACCCATCGATTCACTAATGTATTGTCCTTCAGGAAGTAAAGCTCCCAATATTGCCAGTCTGGCCTGTATGTGGTTGGCTCTTAACTGTGCCCTCAGTTCAGGGGCAATTAGGGATGGACGATAAATGTTGGGAATTCCAGTGATATCCACATCCCATGAACCAGTCTTAAAATAACTATAAAATATTACTTGTATGTATATTTTGTGACATGGCAACCCAATGGGATTTAAGTATGCATCCTTTCCCCATGATATAGTTCTGAATTTGTTTCCCTTCCTGGACAGGCATTAGGACGGCTGTTGCACTACATAGTAACTGGGGGAAAAGACCCTTATGAAAGTGAGGAGGATTTGCGTGAGAATAAACCATCTCTCGATAAGAAACTGTGCAAGCCTGAGAATGCTGAAGTCCGGGATTTCATAGAGGGATTGCTAGCTCCGGCCAAGACCCGGATCACACTCCTGGAGGCTGAGCAACATCCATTCCTATGGAAAGAAGCAGAGTGAGTCAGATGAGTACAATGAAGGCTGTTTCTATGGTTCCCAACTGTACGACAGACTGAGCCGAGACATTTTCCATTTGAATTCTAACGTTCTAAGGAGCGTGAGTGTTAAACAAACAGTATTTCTCAATTGTCCTTCTCTACAGCATAGAACTCTTTACAGAGGTACCCAGGGGTAAACAGCATGGTTACAGTTACTGGGCTGAAGCCACCAGAGATGATATTTAAGATATTTATTTATTAGTCACATGTACATCGAAACACACAGCAAAATGCGTCTTTTTGCGTAACTGTGAATGTGCTGGGGGGGCAGCCCGCGAATGTCGCCACTCTTCCAGCGCCAACACAGCGTGCCCACAGCTCCTAACCTGTATGTCTTTGGAATGTGGGAGGACACCAGACCACCCGGAGCAAACCCACGGGGAGAACGTACAAACTCCTTACAGACAGTGGCCAGAATTGAACCCAGGTGACTGGCGCCCTAATAGTGTTACGCTAACCGCTACACTACCGTGCTCTACATCATATACCTGGTCTCAGCTGTTACCATGGGACACTTGCAGCAGCAGCAGCATATGCCACCTTCCTATTCAACACTCAGTGGGGAGGAATCATTAGTGAGCAAGGAAACCTGATCTTTTTTAAAAAAGCATTTTGTAAGTTGGGCCCCACAGTGGTCCAGCTGGTAGATCTTCCTCCAGAGACTGGGTTCCATCCTGATCGCACATTCTCCCTGTGACCATGTAAGCTTCCTCTGGGTGCTCTGGTTTCCTCCACGTCCCAAAGATGTGTGGATTGGTTAATTGACCACCATAAATTGCCCCTAGTGTGTAAGTGAGTGGTGGGATCTGGGCAGAGTTGGTGAGAATGTGAGGAGAACAAAAAATGGGATTAATGTAGAATTAGTGCAGATGGATGGTTAATGTTCAGTGTGGACTCGATCGACCAAAGGGCCCGTTTCCATGCCACGTGACTCTATGACTCTATGACGTGGGGCCAAGTCGACATGGCCCCACATCATAGAGTCACATGGCATGGAAACTATGATGCGGCCTAACCAAAGTTTTATAAAGCTGCGACACAGCTTCCTGACTCTTGAACTCAATGCCTCGACAACGCCTCGCAAGCATGCCGTACACCTTCTTTACCACCTTATCAACTGGTGTGGCTATTTTCAGGGAGCTATGGACTTGGACCCCAAGATCCCTAGATCTCTAGTTTTGGATTCCCCTACCTTGAGAAAGAGACTTGTGACAATCCACCTTATCAATGCCCTTCTTAATTTTATAAACTGACATGCCAACATTTATTGCCTATCACTAGTAGCCCCTGAAAAGGTGGTGGTTTGAGTCATAGGGCCATGGAGTTATAAAGCATGGAAACAAGCCCCTTGGCCCAACTCGTCCATGCCAGCCAAAGGTCCTACCTGAGCTAGTCCAATTTGCCTGCGTTTGGCCCATATCCCTCTAAACCTTCTGATCCATGTACCTGTCCAAATGTCTTTTAAGCATCGGAATTGTACCCACCTGTGCCCTCTAGAACAGAGAACAGTACAGCACAGGAACAGGCCCTTTGGCCCACAATGTTGTGCCAAACTAATTAAGCTAATGACGCCTAATCCCTTCTGCCATATCCTCCATTCTCTGCATATTCATGTGCCTATCTAAGAGCCTCTTAAATGCTACAATCATATCTGCCTCCACCACCACCCATGGTAGCACATCCCAGGCACCCACCACTCTCTGTGTAAAAAACTTACCCCGTACATCTGCTTTGAACTTTCCACCTTAAATGCATGCCCTCTAGTATCTGATCCTAGGCAAAAGGTACTGGCTGTCTACTCTATCTAAGCCTCTCATAATTTTATAAACTTCTATCAGATCTCTCCTCAGTCTCTGCCACTCCTGAGAAAACAGCCCAAGTTTGTCTAACCTTTCTTTATAGCACATGCCCTCTAATCCAGGCAGCATCCTGGTGAACCTCTTCTGCACCCTCTCCAAAGTCTATCACATCCTTCCTATTATGGGGCGACCAGAATTGAATGCAATATTCCAGATGTGGCCAAACCAGGGTTTGATAAAACTGCAACACAACTTCCTGACTCTTGAGCTCAGTGCCTCGACAATGCCTCGCAAGTATGCCACACACCTTATTTACCATCTTATCAATTGGCGCAGCCACTTTCAGGGAGCTATGGACTTGGACCTCAAGATCTCTAGATCTCTAGCTTAGGATTCTCCTACCTTGGGAAAGAAACTGTGACCATCCACCTTATCAATGCCCCTCTTAATTTTATTAACCTCTATAAGGTCATCAGTCAGCCAAATTTGCTCCAGAGTAAACAGTCCCAGCATATCCACTCTTCCTTCATAACTCAAGCCCTCCAGCCCCAGCAACATCCCTGTGAATCTTTTCTGCATCTTCTAACTTTTTGACATCCTTTCTATAGTGGAGAACCAGAACCGCACACAATACTCCAAGTGCAATCTTACCAACATCTTGTACAGTTGTAATGAGACAATCCCAAATCTTGTACTCCATGCCCGGACGAGGTAGGCAAGCATGCCATATGCCTTCCTCACCACTCTGTTACCTGTGTCACCATTTTCAGGGAACTATGTACATACCCATAGGTCTCTCTGTTCTACAATACTTCCCAGGGCCCTGCCATTCACTGTGTATGTCCTGCCCTGGTTTAACTTCCCAAAATGCATCACTTTGAGTTAAATCCATTTGCCATTCCTTTTCTCACTTTCCCAGTTGATCTAGATGGTGTTGCAACTTTAGACAGCCTTCTTCACTGTCCAATACACCATTAATTTTGATGTCATCCACAAACTTACTAATTATTCCACCTACATTCTCATCCAAAATACATATGACAAGTAACAGTGGACTCAGCACCAATCCCTGCAGCACATCACTGGTCATGGGTCTCCAATCTGAAAAACAAGCCTCTGCCAGCACACTCCACCAAGCCAATTCTGTATCCAATTGGCTAACTCACCCTGGATCCCATGTGATCTAACCTTCCAGACCAGCCTACCATTGCTGCCTTCTTAAACTACACTATCAATTCACATTTAATGCAGAGACTACCCCAAGGTATTCACACCCACGGAAGAAACCGCACTGAGGATCTCCAGATTTGGGGCTCAATTCTGATCTTGCTCTGATTCTGTTGGAAAAATAAAATCCTTTGCATGGTGAGTATTACATTGGACTGTACTTGACTGACCAGGTTATTGAGGAGTAGAAGTTAACCCAATTCCTAAGCAATTTCTTATGCAAAATGCTGTCTCCAAGTCACACAGGAGACAAAGGTTATTGGAGGTGTGCATAACTGGGGGCATTAATTAACTTCTGGTTTTCACTCCAGGAAGAGCAAGTTTGTCCAAGACCTTGCGAATGAAGAAGTTGTAACAAAACGGAAACAGGAGAGTCAGCTAGTACAGATTCTGAATGAGGTTGGCAAGGTCAAGGGAAGGTCATTTCACAAGTGGACAAACGAGGTAAAATACCTAACCTGTTATTCAACAAGCATTGTTCTCCCAGAAATATTGGGCTCTCTGAAGCACCATTTGTATCTAACATATTAAGTTCCATGTAATCTGAATGCAATCGACTGTTACACCACAGAGGGTTTTGGTATGCTGTGAGTTGATGGTGGGGGGAATGGGGTGATTCGCATTTCCGACTTCCCTTCGTTTCTGTTATGTAAAGGGTCTGATTTAGAAATTCGGGTTATATTAATGGATAGTTCCTCACTGTTGCTGGGAACTTAAACTGTATGTTAAAGAAATCTGAATGCAATCTTACATCAGTACTAGGCAGCATGACAACATTGGAAAGTCGTCAAAACCTAGCAAAGGTTCTTTGCTGTCTCTACTCTCTCTGGGATTCCCTTCCTTAGCAGTTCCTCAGGATTGAGGATGACTTGCTTCTGCTCCGATTCTGTAGGTTCTGAGTTGAGGCAGTGAAGGAAAAGCACAATGTCATTCCGAGCTTGGAATTCATTAAGATGGGAGGTAGGAGGTTTACGCCAAGACACTTTCTGAGGATCAGGAGGGATAATGAAGACATGAACAGGTGTGGGACTAGATGGAGAAATGGGTCAGAGAAAAGAGTAGGGGAAGAGGTTCCAGAGGAGTATTAGAATTCAAGTGTTGTTGAAGTTACCATATCCGGTCACACAAAACCACTATTAGCAACCTTGGTTTGCAACTCCCTGGTCTGGTCTTCCATCTCCCCCGCCTATCCCCATCTCACAGCATTTCCCCAAGCAAGCACAGGAGATCCTTTCACCTCCTCTTTTCTCACCATGCAGGGATCCAAACAGTCTTTCCAGGTGAAGTAGTGACTCACATGTACTTCTTCCAATCTAGTGCACTACATTCTGTGCAGTGCACAGTGAAGCACCTCATGGTGGAAGTTGTTCATGGACTAGGTAAGTCATTTGGTAGTGTGCATCTGCTCAAACTTAACCAGGGTGAAATCCACAGTCAAGGCTGATACTCCCTTTGGATGTTGGAAACCTAAAATAAAAACAGAAAATACAGGAAACACTCAGCGGGTCAGGCAGCATTTGTGGAGCAAGAACAGAGTTCATGGTTCAGGTTGAAGATCCTTCATCAGAAAAGATAGAAATACAACTTTCTAGTTCTGGTTAAAGGTCATCGACCTGAACTGCAGCGTGGTTTCTCTTACCACAGATGCTTCCTGACCTGCCGAATGTTTCTACCAGTCTCTGTTTATTGCCACAGTGTGGCCTGGAGGAGGAAGACCATGTGCGGCAGGGAATTTCAAGGGCAAAGGAAAACAAAAGCAACATATAATTATAAAAAACTCATTCCTTTTACCTTAGATCGACCCGGAAGTTCTGGATAACATGAACATGGGCCAAAGCAAGAAGCCAAGCAAGAATAAAATTTACAATGACACTACCAATGATCTCCTGAAATTCATAAGAAATCTGACCCAACATTTCAATGAAAAGAACGAAAGGTATGAAAAACAAAGAACTGCAGATGCTGGAATCCAGATGAAAAAATCATTGCCAATCATTTGCATTTTGATTTATTCTGCAGATTTAAAGATAAAAAGTTCCAATGATTCTCCTTCCCTTCAGTCCTAACAGCTTCCAATTAAGGGCAGAGGATTTGGTGCAGTTATCTTTTGCAGTGGTACAGTTCTACTGCAATTGAAGGTGGAAATTCTCAGTGGTTCCCCCACTTCCCCCTAGGAATCAAGAAAAAAACTATGAAGAGCAACAACTATCACTGACTGCTCCTTTCCCTAACCCAAGCTCTTTGAGCATATTTACAGGGCCCTAACTACTGTCCCACTCAGGCTAGACATTGTCAGTCTGAATGCAGGACTTTCTGGTTTTGAATGGTGTAGTGGGCATTGTGAGCTTTGAGGCCATTGGCAGAACAATAGTTTCATATCAGGGAAACACATGCAAGTGCAGATCAACACTGGATGGGAATGTAGAAATGGTCATAAAGGACCACACAGATGCTGGAGTTAAAGGCACTAACGGTCCATGGTATGACCACGAAAAATACAGTGCAGAGGAAGGCCGCTCTAATGGTCCTGAGCTGAACTGAGCAAAGAATGAGTATCCAAGACCAGACTGACAACCCACCTTGAGCTGACCTCTACTACATTTGATCTGATAGCTCTGTGGACAAGGCCTGTGACTGATTTAGCTGACACCGCTCCTGATCTTTACTCAGTGACCCCTGATGTTTTATATAGAGATGTAGCCTAGTGGCGAGGACATTATTAGGTGCTCATTGTAAAACAGCACGTCCACATTGTCTGAGTTTAAATCTGAATCTGGTTTTCCTCCCTGACCTATGGTAAGGCAGTGAAAAACTTCTGATCTCCTGTTAGCTGCTTGAAAGCCCATCCAGCATGGATTTCCTCCAGCCAGCATTTTACTCTTGCTTAAATTTAAACATGTTTCAGTATCATTCTCTCATAACTGCTCTGATCTCCTTTACACTTTATCTTTTTTACTCTGAAGCACTGCATGGCAGAGTTACCCCTGGACAATCCCTCCTGGGGGTTTCTGCCCCAAAGCCCCCTGAGGCTGGACAGGCTCGATGCAGGGATGGCATTCGATGGAACCTGCAGTCACAGTTTCAAAATAAGGGGTTGGCCATTCAGAGTGAGATGAAAAGAAACCCTTTCACTCAGAGGGCAGCTAACCCTTGGAATTCTCTATCTGAGGGCTGTGGAGGGTCGGTTACTCAGCATGTTCAAGGCAGAGGTCCACAGATTTCTGGATATTACAGGAATTGAGGGATGTGGTTTGGTATAGGAAGGTCACACACAGGTAAAAGATCAGCTCATTGATTGGCAGAACAGGCATGAGGGGCTGAATGGCCTCTTACTGTTTCTGTTTCTCATGTTCTTGTGCCTGTTTTCTGTCATTGTGGTTAAATATGAGCCACTCTTACCTGGAGATGAGGAATGCATCGGACAGTATCTGGATTCAATGTGTGTGGAATTACCAAAGGCAAGTTCTATGAGCAGCACCCCTCCTATCTGACCAATGAGATCCTTCACCATTGATGTTTTAAGCCCTGGTTGAGTGCTAAGTACGCAGTGCCTGGAGCTTGGTAAGGACAGCTCTCACTGACCCAAATATATTCCTTCAATTCCATCAGCTGCAGCCCTCTGTCACCTCCACCTCTCACCTCGCAGCTTCTGTCGCTATTCCTACTCTCCCCTCCTCCATCTGCCCATCACCCCTCCTCACCTGGATCCACCCATCACCTGCCAGCTCTTGCTTCACCCCTTCCCCTCACCTCTTTATACTGTCTATCTCCCCTCTACACTTTCAGTCCAGATGAAGGGTCTCAACCCAAAACATCAACTGTCCATTTCCCTCCACAGATGCTGTCTGACCCACTTAAATTCCTCCAGCATCTTGTTCTGTGCTCCAAGATTTCAAGATCTGCAGTATAATGCTTTTACAGCGCCCTCGACCCGGGTTCAATTCCGGCCACTGTCTGTATACGTTCTCCCCATGTCTACGTAGGTTTCCTCTGGGTGCTCCAGTTTCCTCCCACTTTCCAAAGCCATACAGGTTAGGAAGTTGTGGGCACGCTATGCTGGCGCCGGAAAGTGTGGCGACACTTGTGGTCTGCCCCCCAGAACACTCTATGCAAAAGGATGCATTTCACTGTGTGTTCAATGTACATGTGACTAATAAATAAATATCATATCTCTTGTGACTCAAACTCATGTTTGTTATTATTTTTTTTCAGGATCAAGAGTATTGTTGGAAAACCAGAGAAATACTGGCTTCGCCTTTTTCCAGATTTCATCATCTCGATCTACAATGCTGTGAAGGGCACCAAATGGAAGCATCACTTTCCAAACGATCAGAGGCAGCACCAGATGCCAATGGCACCTCCCTCTGGTGGTTCTGCACTGGACTGTTGAGCTATCAGCCAGGATCACGCACTTCAAAGGGCAGTGCAGCCAGAGAACTGGTGCTTATTGAGTGCATTTCATCTCCTCAGGAGGAGATAGTTTTGAAATTTTGACCTGTACGATCGGTATGCAAGACAAGTTTTTCACTTTACCTCGGTACAAGTGACAATAATAAACCAATACCAATACCACTCCCCATCCTCTCTCAGCCAGCACCAGGTGCCACTTGGTCTTCACCCCATCACACATATTTTGGTCTCTCCACCCCTTCCACTTCTCTACATGTTTGTTTGCTCTTTCCAGTTCTGTAGAAGAGTCGTTAACCCAAAATGTTAACTGTTTCTCTTTCCACAGATGTTGCCTGACCTGCTGAGTGCTTCTAGCATTTTCTCCTTTTACTGTGGGTCTCAGATTACCTGCCTCACTCCAAAGGTAGCGCCTCCAGGAGAGCAGCAGTCCGGTAGCAAAGCAGGATTTGAACCCACAACCTTCAGGTCTAGAGGCAAGCTTGCTCTCCACGAGCAGCTTACAGATACAGTATACGTTATCTCCAGGCTGCTCTCTCGACCTCATTTAACTTATGGCACAGGGAGGGCAGGGGACATTAGATTGATTGCAGGGAAACAGAGGGGAGGGGCTGCAAGGCATTACTTGGAGAAGGTCAAAGGTGGGGTGGGGGGGAGGGGGGAAACAAAGGCCGACTGAATGTCCAAGGGAATGTTGTGTGGGGCGGCACATATCGGGAGGTGGCCTGGAGATCAGGCAGGGTTGGGGGTGTCCTGGAGGCCGGGTGCTGTTGGGTCAGTGGTGCAAAGCAAGATGTCCACCTAACTCTCATTCTCCCCTTCTTGCTCCCTCCCTTTCCTTTATTCTATGCTCATTATTTCTCTGTCTCTCCGTTTCTTTTGGCATCTTTCCTTCTCTGTTTATCTCTTCCTTGTCCTTTCTCTCCACCCCACCTCCACTCCACCTCCTCTGTGCTTTTGGCAACATTGTGGGAGAGCATAATGTCACTTTTCATCTGTACACTGTATGCACACAGCTCCACCTCGTCCCCTCCTTGCTGCTGTTGTGTGATTAGACTGCTTGCCTGATATCCAGGACTAGATGAACTGAAATGTACTCCAAATATATACTGATGTCAGATGCCTCTTACTTCATTAGCCACCAACAGCTAGGACAAGACTGATATTCCCAATTTATGTCCAACCAGTTATGAAGGAAATGATTATATTGTTTGTTTTGGCAATGATGTTAGAGGAGTGAATTTTGACCTTCTCCAAGTAATGCCTTGCAAGCCCTTATGTCATTCTTAGAGGCCAGATGACCTTGAGTTAATGCCTTTCCCCTAAAGCCGGCACCCTGGCAGTGCAGCACCCCCAGTAGTGTTGCACTGGGAGCATCAGGCTGGAATACTCCCTCAAGCTTCTGCAGCACTCCCCACTAAGCCCAAAATGACACATCGTACATCACTGCCTCCAGTGGCCAACAATCTCTTAGCAGCAGGTCGATTCCGCTTTGTTTAGCAGAAGGATTTTAGACTTCTGAAATAAAAAGAAAATGCTGGAAACACTCAGCAGGTCAGGCAGCATCTGTGGAAAGAGAACCAAGGCTAACGTTTTAGTCAAAGACACTTCATCACAACTTAGGAAGGGCCTATGACCTGAAGCATTGACTGTTTCTATTTCCACGCATGCTGCCTGATATGCTGAGTGCTTCCGGTATTTTCTGTTTTTATTTCAAAAGTTCAGAATTCACAGTTTTATTTCATTTTTATTTTTGGTCCTGATACGTACTTCTAAAGATTTTTTAAAAAAAATGAACACAGATAAAATCCTAAACTTTGTGGTTTAAAAAAACCACAGCTATTGAGGAACAGAAGTCGTACTTAAAATGAAACTTTTCTAAAGTTATGTCAGAAATAACTGAGAAGAACACAGAACATAGAACAGTACAGCACAGCAACAGGCCCTTTGGCCCATGATATTTTGCCGAACTGATTAAGCTAATGATGCCCTATCCCTGCTGACTGCACATGGTCCCTAATCCCTCCATTCTCTACAGATTCATGTTCCTATCTAAGAGCTTCTTAAACACCACTATCATATCTGTTTCCATCACCATCATCAGCAGCACATTCCAGGCACCCACCACTCTGTGTAAAAAAACTTGCCCCACTCATCTCCTTTGAAATTTCCCCCCTCACCTTAGATGCATATCCTTTAGTATTAGATATTTCGACCCTGGGAAAAAGGTACCAGCTGTCTGTTCTATCTACGCCTCGTATAATTTTATGAGCTTCTATCAGGAAGAAAATGTGGACAAAGAAAATGTACGACTTGCAAACCATTTAGCAGTTGATAATACGCAAGGAATCCATGTAAAGTACTGGTTCCTCAAAGATTTCAGACCAATGGGCAACCTTGAAAGGAACACTGGTTTAATCTGCTCAACACATAATTCTGTATCAATTATTTACCTGGAGCCACGCTCACCAAAAAATAAAAGTTGTATGTAAAGTTTTATTCTGATATAAACTCATGTTCTGTGTCATATTGAAGTCTTTGAAGTTAGTCTGTAACTGGCTTCCAATGTTGCTCTTCCTCTTTGTATTCTAAATTTTAGTGAGAATTGATTTATGGATTTTTGTGGTTATTCTCTGGCACTGCCAATACTTTAATGTTTGTGTGGAACGTTATAACACGGGGATCTTCAAAAACACATTTGCAGCTGCTGCCTTTTCATGTGTAGTGTCCATATGAGACCTTAGTTGTCAAATCAAATAAACTTGGGATCAGGATTTGGTGTAATCACATACAATTGAAACCTTTGTACATAATGAAAAGATCAACTTATTTATTCCCAGGGTCTGATCTGTCACACTGTAAGTTTCACTGATACTGTGGTTCAGGTCAAACAAAAACAGAAAATATTGTTTCCATTTCAGATTTCTGGCATTTGCAGTATTTTTGATCTTCATTTACTGCCGTTCAAGTATTTGATGAAATGGCAAATGGAATCATGGAATTGTTCAAGTACAACTATTTTCATGAAGGCTACTCTCCTTCTCCCCTTTGAAAGGACTGATTGACTCTGTTTCAGCCATCCCTACAGGCAGTGAATTGCAGAACATTAATGGTCTCTGCATGAAAACATTCCTCCACACATCCTCTTGGCCAGAATTCTAAATCTGTGACCCCTAGTCCATTTCTGCAGTTCTCTGGGACCTCCACGTCCTTCCTGAAGTGTGGTGATCTGAAATGAATGTATCACTCCTTCTGCACCTGAATGAGAGCTTTATAAGCTTTCACAGGACCTCACTGTGTCAACCATCTCTGTTACTTCACCACATGAATTATCTTAAAGTTTCTACATGGCACAGGAAGCATGGGTAACAAGCCCATTTGTGTTCTAAGTAAATTTATATTTCTTTTTTATTTGCTTCTTGGGTCAAATATTAATTTTCCATCCTGATGGAATGGCCCTTATCTTTCCCTTGTTTGTTTTAGAGATTATCACCTTCCTCCCGCTCTGTTCCACATTACCAAACTGATCAGATTCCAATATTTGTACTCTGTTCCAACTGCACTCTGTTGAAACTGCACTACTGAGCATCAGCTGAGACTATTCATTATCTAAAAGGGTATCCAACATAACTAAGAACTCAACCCTTGCTGACAGTAATTAAACTCTTCAGCTGCCAGTTCCAACTAACTGCCTAATTAATTGTTAACCACCACTGCCTGGCAGCTTGTTTACTTTTGAATAAAACTATTAAAGTCAGAGTTGTGGCATTGTACAGTGCGTGGGAAGCCAGCACCCCCAGTAGTGTTGCGCTGGGAACTCCAGGCTGGAGTACTCCCTCAAGCCTGTGCAGCACTCCCCATTAAGCTAAGACACCTCGTACATCACTTACCTCCACTGACCAACAATCTCAGCTGCAAGTTGATTCCACGTTGTAAAAGCAAAAGGATTTTGAACTTCTGAAACAATAAGAAACACTCAGCAGGTCAGGCAGCATCTGTGGAAAGAGAAGCAAGGCTAACACTTCAGGTCAAAGACCCTTCGTCACTATTTAGGAAGGGTCTCTGATCTGAAGCATTAACTGTTTCTCTTTCCACACGTTGCCTGACCTGCTGACAGTTTCCAGTTTTTTTGTTTTTATGTCATTTTTATGTTCGGCATTCGCAGTTTTTTAAAACTTTCAGATGTACTTTTAAAGATTTTATTAAATAATGAAAATGGATGAAATCACATCCGTGTGTGACCTATTTTCGCCCATCTATACTAATCTAATTTCCCTTCATTAGGGCTGTATCCTTCTATGTCTTGCCTATTCGTGTCTGTCTAAATATCTCAAAGATAGTGATTGTATGTGATTCCACTACTCTGGCAGCACGTTCCAGATACCAACCACTCACTGTGTAAAAAATCTTTATCAATCCCTTTAAAACTCCTACCTTTTGCCTTAAACCTATACCCTCTTGTTTTTGATACCCCTATTATGGGAAAAAGATTATGACCATCTACCCTGTTTATACCTCTCATACACTTCTGTCAGGTCACCCTTCAGCCTCCTTCGCTCCAGGGAAAACAAGCCCAGCCTGTCCAATCTCTGCCCATAACTAAAGTCCTCCAATCCAGGCAATGTCCTTGGTAAATCGCTTCTGCACGCTCTCCAGTGCAATCACATCCTTCCTCTAGTGTGGTGGTCAGAACTGCACACAATACTCCAAGTACAGTGTAGCCAGTAATTTGTAAGGTCGAGCTTTAGATTGTAATAAGTTATGTTCTAAATCCAAAACTAAATTAAATTGCAGAAAGGGGTTTTCAGAACAAGACCGCTCACTCACCAATTCCAACCCTGAATGGTGTTTGCTCTCTGTTCTTACAACTGAAGTTGCACTCACAGTCTATAAGGATTGTTCCCTCTGATTATTTTGATGGCAACTGACATCTGACAGTGATACGTAATGGAACAGAATGAGAAGAGATTGGATCTGGTGTTTCACAGGAGGTTCCCATTCACAGTGGCCACACCTGTTGCGCCAAAGTTAATTATCATCGACAATATCCGTAAGAAACATAGTACAGATCCCAAATAAAAACAGAATATTAGAAATATTCAGTAACTGTGGAGAGAGAAACTGCGTCAATGTTCCATAAATGTACTTATAGCAACAAAGGATACTTGGAGAGAGATGAATTTGGGGAAATATTGGTTGTTTCTCTAAGGGTCTATTGCATAGTTTAGGCCAGATCGGGTCCAGCCCCTGCTCCCCATTCCCCATTCCTTCCCTTATCTTGTCCACTTCTGGAGGAGAACACACAGAATCCTGTGGTATGGTCTCAGCAGTCACACTGCCTTTGGTGGCACAGTGAGGGAACTCTGCCCCAATCCCCCAGGACAGGGTGGGCAGAGTTTGCCAGTTGTAAAACCTGGGACTGAATTTTAACAGTTTGTTAATTGTTTTGAAACTAAGACTCTTAAATGCCATCCAAATCAAAGTAAATTAAAATATTGAACAGGCTTAAAAGTAGTTAACTAAAGCATCTAAAAATATTTAGACATAACTAAAATCATTAAGGTGATATAATTATAAGGTAATTCTCCTTCTCCTTTGCCTCCTGATCTGACAGTCTGAATTGTATAACACTGGTTTAACTAAAAACAAAATCCCATTCAAAAAGAATTTATGTTCTTTCAGCTCTAATGATCAGTAATCATACCGTACTTTTTCAAACATCATTCATATGAAAAAGAAACTTGAAGTTAAAAGTTTTAACGTAAATAACTTTTACATACCAATGTGATTCACTTACCCTATTCATGATTAAAATAAGCCCTGCAATTGGCAGAGACCTACACTGGATAAATATAGCCCAATCACTCATCAGCAACATCTTGTATTTACATAGCACTTCTAATGTGAGGAAATGTCCCAGACCATTTATGGCAGTTTTATCACAAGCAACATCTAAAAGAAGAAGAGGTGGAGGTAGGTAGGTTTAGTGAAGCATTTCTAGAGCTTAGGGCCTTGATGGAGGGAAATCCGGCAGGTTCCCTTCCAAGTCCCACCCCATCCTGACCTGGAACTATATCACCAGTCCTTCATTCTCTAAATCGTGGAACTCCCTCCCAAAACCACTGTGATTCAAGAAGGTGGCTCAACACCTCCTTCACAAGGACCTTGAAGGGTGGTCAAATGCTGGTCATGCCAACATGCGACGTCAATGTACCATCAGTGAATAAAAACAATATCAGGCTGAATACCAAAGGCTCAGGAGGGTGTGATAAACTAAATGAAGAGTGAGACAAGCTAGTAGCCACAAAAAAGAGAGACTAGAAGTCTTCTACTACCAGCATTTAAATACTAAACAGTAACCGGGCAAATGTTGGGGGTTAGAGACCAAGGTTTCCACGAGAGCTCTGCACTTACCTCTACTGCAAGAAGTTGCTGCCAACAGGACAGTGAATGAGGAGGTGGTTGAGATCCACAGGGGCTAGAAAGTGATGAAGGGGAACAATGAGAAAAGCCAACTGTATTCAAAGTGACCTGCTCTGGGTGGGATGCATCCAAGATTGCTGGGAAAAGCATGGGTGGAGATTTCAGGCACTCTTGCTATAAATTGCTATCTGTTTCTATCCATGTTAGTACCTTTCCTGTAATACCATGGGCTCCTGTCCTATTTAGCAAACTCATGTGCTGTATCTTGTTAAAGGCCTTCTGAAAATCCAAGTAAACAACATCCACTGACTCTCCTTTGTCTATCCTCCCTGTTACTTCCTCAAAGAATTCCAACAGATTTGTCAGGCAAGATTGCCCCTTAAGGAAACCATTCTGACTTTGGCCTATTTTATCATGTGTTTCCAAGTACCCCGAAACCTCATCCTTAATAATGGACTCTAAAATCTTACCAATCACTGAAGTCAGGCTAATCAGCCTATCATTTCCTGTCTTTTGCCTTCCTCCCTTCTTAAAGAGTGGAGCGACATTTACCATTTTCCAGTCCTCTGGAACCATTCCTGAATCTAGTGATTCTTGAAAGATCACTACTAATGCCTCCACAAATCTCTTCAGCTACCTCTTTCACAACCCTGGGGTGTAGTCCACCTGGTCTAGGTGACTTACCCACCTTCAGACCTTCCAGCTTCCAAACACCTTCTCCTTAATAATACCGACTACACTCACTTCTGCCCCCTGACTCTCTTGAATTTCTGGCATGTTGCTGGAGTCTTCCATAGTGAAAACTGGCACAAAGTACTTATTCAGTTTGTCCGCCATTTCTTTGTTCCTCATTACTACCTTTCCAGCGGTTTGATGTCCACTCTTGCCTCTCTTTTACTCTTTATATATCTGAAAAAACTCTTGGTCTTTTACATTATTGGCTAGCTTACCTTCATATTTCATCTTTTCTCCCCTTATTGCTTTCTTAGTTGCCTCCTGTTGGTTTTTAAAAGTTTCCCAATCCTCTAGTTTCCCACTAATTTTTGCAATATTGTATGCTCTCTTTTTTGCTTTTCTGCTGTCTTTGACTTCCCCTGTCAGCCACAGTTGCCTCATCCTCCCTTTAGAATGCTTCTTCTTCTTTGGGATGAAATAATCCTGCATCTTCCGAATTACTCCCAGAAACTCCTGCCATTGCTGCTCCACTGTCATCCCTGCCAGGGTCCCCTTCCAATCAACTTTGGCCAGATCCTCTCTCATGCCTCTGTAGTTACCTTTACTCAACTGTAATACCAATTTTAGCTTCTCCCTCTCAAACTGCAGGGTGAATTCTATCATATTATGATCACTGCCTCCTAAGGGTTCCTTTACCTTAAGATCCCTAATCAAATCTGGTTCATTGCACAGCAGTAAATCCAGAATTGCCTTTTCCCCAGTGGGCTTGACCACAAACTGCTCTAAAAAGCCATCTCATAGGCATTCTACAAATTCCTTCTCTTGGGATCCAGTACCAGCCTGATTTTCCCAGTCTACCTGCGTATTGAAGTCCCCCATGACTACTGTAACATTACCTTTCTTACATGCCTTTTCTGTCACCTGTTGTAATTTGTACCCCACATCCTGGCTACTATTCAGAGGCCTGTATATAACTCCCATTAGGGTCTTATTACTGTTGCAGTTTCTTAACTCTACCCATAAAGATTCTACACCTTCTGATCCTATGTCACTTCTTGCTAAGGATTTGATTTTTTTTACCAACAGAGCCACCCCACCCCGCCCCACTCTGCCTGCCTGCCTGTCTTTTCAATAGGATGTGTATCTTTGGATGTTTAGCTCTCAGCTGTGATCTTCTTCCAGCCAAGACTCTGTGGTGCCCACAACGTCATACCTACCAATTTCTAACCGTGGTATAAGCTCATCTACCTTGTTTCGTATACTGTGTGCATTCAAATATAACACCTGCAGTCCTGTATTCACTGCCCTCTTCTCAAATTTGTCTCCATGTTGCCTGAAGTTAATTTCTTATCCCTTTCTAAACTTTCTGTCTTTTTTTCTTTGGGGACTTCAGTAACCTCTCCTGTGCTCTCCTTCCCTTTTACTTTATTCATTCTTTTCCAATCTGTTGAACCCACCCCCCTACTATTTAGTTTAAAGGCCTATCTACAGCCCTAGTTATGTGATTCACCAGGACCCTGGTCCCAGCATGGTTCAGGTGAAGCCCATCGCATTGGAACAGCTGCCTCCTTCCCCAGTACTGGTGCCAATGTCCCACGAACTCAAACCCACTTCTCCCACACCAATCTTTGAGCCACACATTTAACTCTCTGATCTTATTGACCCTGTGCCAATTTGCATGTGGCTCAGGTAACAATCCAGAGATTATTACCTTTTTGGTTCTGTTATCTTAATTTAGTCCCTAACTGCTCAAATTCCCTCAGCAGAACCTCTTTCCTTGTTCCACCTATGTCTTTGGTACCCATATGGACCACGACAACTGGATCTTTCCCCTCCCACTCCAGATTCCTCTGTGGGTCAGATGAGGTGTCCTGAACTTGGGCACCAGGCAGGCAACACAACCTTCAGGACTCTCGATCCTTGCGACAGAGAATTGTGTCTATTCCTCTGACTATACTATCTCCAATTACAACTACATTTCTCTTCTCTCCCCCCTCTTGAATGGTTCCCTGAACCACGGTGCCACAGTTTGGTTGCTCCTCCTTCCTACAGCCCCCACTCTCATTGCACAGGGAACAAGAAACTCAGACCTGTTGGACAAGCTCAAGGGACATGCACAAGACAGGTCTGGAGAGCAGGAATGTCACTTGACTTCACTTGTTGAACACATGTGTACAGGTGGGGCTGTTTTTCAGCCACAGACCAATTACTCACTTTTCCTGGAGCTCCCCTGGGCACCATCAGTTACCGTGGAAACTGCTTTCCTTTCCTATTGGCTTATTTGAGTGTCCCTGTTGTGTTCAATCAGAGTCAGATTTAAACGAAACAGAAGGCCCAACTCTTAAAACCCAGATCACAGAACCCATGACGAATGACACGATGCTGTTTTGCTGGCTGTCCCAGCCCAGAGCCTGTGGTCTCTGTGCTACCGAAGCAGCAGGAAGAACTCCTTCTCCTGGGCCACCATGTCCCACCTCGCTCACTGGCCCCATTGGGGCCAGGGCCTATTCCTCTTCACTGTAACACAGGGCTGGGGTGCAGACAGAGCTTCTCCTAATGCTGGTATGGACTGCAGTCTCTTGCACTCCTTGTGCACAATTCACAAGCACAGAGACAGCTGTCTAAAGCGGGCATCCAAAACACCCCAATTCCCTGTGATGTGTGTGGGTGACGAGTATGGGGCACTAATGGGGGAGCTCCGTTTGATGGAAGATCTTCGTTTTCCAGGGATTCAAGTTTCATCATTTAACATGGAGCAATGGGAAGCTGGGAAGCTCCTGACTGTTACAAGGAAACAGATACAGAAAGAGAGAGAGAGAGAGAATGATGTAGATAGAGGGAGAGAGATACAGAGAGGGGGATACAGAGAGATGGGGGGGAGAGAGAAAAAAGGAAGAGGAGTAGGAGAGAGAGAGAGGTGGGGAGAGAGAGGTCGGGGAGAGAGAGGTGGGAGGGAGAGTTTGGGGGTGAGAGAGGTGAGGGAGATAGAAGTCGGGGAGAGAGAGGTCGGGGGAGAGAGAGGTGGGAGAGAGATGGGGGGGAGAGAGGGGTGAAGATGGCAAAGAGCCTTGCACTTATAGAGATCAATGGAGGGATATATATCTGTTATTAGTTGTGAACATTCTACTCATTCTTTAAATGTTAGCCACTGCTTGTCCACTGTCATGTTTTGAACACAGCTTCCCATTCTACAGGCAACTCAAGCCTTGTACCTTCATATCTGGATTTAAGTGACATTTAGTGAGTTGCTCACACCGCAGTTTAGGGGCCTAAGGAAAGATAGGGAACGGGTGACCAACAGGCAGAACAGTAGCAGGAAGGTAGTGCAGGAGTCCCCTGCGGTCATCTCCCTTCAAGACAGATATACTGCCTTGGATACTGTTGGGAGAGATGGCTCACTGGCAGCAGTAGCCAGGATCATGGCACCGTGAGTGGCTCTGCTGCACAGGAGGGCAGGAAAAAGAGTGGCAGAACTATAGTGATAGGGGATTCCATGGGAAGGGGAATAGATAGGAGCTTCTGTGTCTGCGAACAGGACTCCCGGTTGGTGTCTTGACTCCCGGGTGCAAGGGTCAGGGATGTCTCAGAGCGGCTGCAGGGCATTCTGGAAGGGGAGGGTGAACAGCCAGTTGTCGTGGTGCATGTAGGTACCAATGATATAGGAAAAAGGTGGGATGAGGTCCTACAAGAATTCAGGGAGCTAGGAGAGAGATTTAAAAAGTAGGACCTCAAAGGTAATAATCTCAGGATTGGTACCTGTGCCACATGCTAGCAGGAATAGCAGCAGAGTTAGGATGAATATGTGGCTTGAGCAGTGGTGCAGGAGGGAGGATTTCAGATTCCTGGAGCACTGGAACCAGTTCTGGGGGAGGTGGGACCAGTACAAACCGGACGGTCTACACCTGGGCAGGACCGGGATCAATGTCCTAGGGGGCTTGTGCAAAGGACACAAAGGTTACTAGATTCTAAAAGGACAATGAGTGTTAGGGCACTTTATCTCAATGGTCCTGTGCAATGAGACAGGTAAAATTAACGATCTTGAAGTTAGGGATCCTCTTGGAAAGAGTGATGATTGTATGATATTTGTATGATTGAATTTCTCATACAAATGGAAGGTGCAATAGTTCGATCTAAAACCAGTGTATTCTGCCTACACAAGGGAGACTACAACAGGATGAGGGAGGAGTTGGCTGGCGTAGACTGGGAACACAGGCTATATGGTGGGACAGTTGAGGAACAGTGGGAGACTTTCAAAGAGATTTCTCACAGTGCTCAACAAAAGTATATTCCAGTTAAAAGCATGGACGGTAAAGGTGGGGAGAGTCAGCCTTGGAATAACTAAGGAAGTAAAAGAAGGAATCAAACTAAAAGCTCGTGCATACAAACTCAGCAAGAGTAGTGGGAAACTGGGAGATTGGGAAAACTTTATAAAGCAACAAAGAACCACTAAGCAAGCAATAAGGAAATAGAAGGCAGGTTATGAAAGTAAACTCGCATAAAATATAAAAACAGATAGTAAAAGCTTTTATAATTATATAAAGTGGAAAAGGGTGACTAAAGTAAATGTAGGTCCCTTGGAAGATGAGAAGGAGGAACTAATATTGAGTAATGTAGAAATGGCCAAGGCTTTGACTGACTGTTTTGTGTCGGTCTTCACGGTGGAGGCCATGTCTAACATGTCAAATAGAGATGTTATGAATGCGATGGGAGGTGAGGACCTCGATACAATCGCTGTCACTAAAGAGGTAGTGATGAGCAAACTAGTGGGCCTAAAGGTAGACAAGTCCCTTGGTCCTGATGGGATGCATCCCAGGGAACTGAAAGAAATGGCAGAAGTTATGGTAGATTCTTTGGACTCTGGGCAGGTCCTGGTGGATTGGAAGACAGCGAATGTCACGCCACTGTTTAAAAAAGGATGTAGGCAAAAGGCGGGTGACTATAGCCCAATTAGCTCAGCGTCTGTAGTTGGGAAAATACTTGAAGCGATCATAAAGGAAGAAATAGTGAAACAGCTGGATAGAAGTGGTTCCGTCAGGCAGACACAGCATGGATTCAGGAAAGGCAGGTCCTGTTTGACAAACTTACTGGAGTTCTTTGAGGATATAATGGGCGCAGTGGATAGAGGGGAACAGGTGGATGTTGTATACTTGGATTTCCAGAAGGCGTTTGACAAGATGCCATGTAAAAGACATATCCATGATAAGGATGCATGGAGTTAGGGGTAATGTATTAGCATGGATAAAGGATTGGTTAACCAATAGAAGGCAGAGATTTGGGAAAATGGGTGTTTCTCTGGTTGGCAATCAGTGGTGAGTGGGGGTGTCGCAGGGGTCGGTGCTGAGCCCACAACTGTTCACTATATACATTAACGATTTGGAAGAGGGGACCAAGTGTAGTGTGTCTAAGTTTGCTGATGACACTAAATTGAGTGGAAAAGCAAATTGTGCAGAGGATGCGGAGAGTCTGCAGAGAGACATAGATATGTTAAGTGAGTGGGCAAGGGTCTGGCAGATGGGGTGCAACGTTGGTAAATGCAAGGTCATCCACTTTGGAAGGAAAAATAGAAGATCAGATAATTATTTAAATGGTGAAAGATTGCAGCATGCTGTTGTGCAGAGGGACTTGTGCATGTGCATAAATTGCAAAAGGTTGGTTTGCAGATCCAACAGGTTATCAAGAAGGCAAATAGAATGTTGGCCTTCATTGGTAGAGGGATTGAATTTAAGAGCAGGGAGGCTATGCTGCAACTGTACAGGTTACTGGTGAGGTCGCACCTGGAGTAATGTGTGTAGTTCTGGTCTCCTTACTTGAGAGAGGATATACTGGCTTTGGAAGCAGCGCAGAGGAGGTTCACCAGGTTGTTTCTGGAGATGAGGGGGTTAGCCTATGAGGAGAGATTGAGTCACCTGGGTCTACGTTTGCTGGAATGCAGAAGAATGAGAGGGGATCTTACAGAAACATATAAAATTATGAAAGGGATGGACAAGATAGAGGCAGGAAAGTTGTTTCTACTGGTAGGTGAGATTAGAACTAGGGGACATTGCCTCAAGGTTCAGGGGAATAGATTTAGGATGGAGATGAGGAGAAACTGCTTTTCCCAGAGAGTAGCAAACCTGTGGAATTCTCCTCCCAGAGAAGCAGGAGCGGCTACCTCATTAAATATATTAAAGACACAGTTGGATAGGTTTTTACATAGTAGGGGAATTAAGGGTTATGGGGAAAAGGCAGGTAGGTGGAGCTGAGTCAACGGCCAGATCAGCCATGATCTTATTGAATGGCGGAGCAGGCTCGACGGGCCAGATGGCCGACTCCTGCTCCTATTTCTTATATTCTTATTTTCTTAAGTGGAGACACAGGAGAGACTGCAGATGTTGGAAACCTGGAGCAACACGCACAAAATGCTGGAGGAACTCAGCGGGTCAGGCAGCATCTATGGAGGGAAATGAACAGTCAACATTTTGGGCTGAGACCCTTCATCAGAACTGGAAAGGAAGAGGGCAGAAGCCAGAATAAGAGGGTGGGGGGGGGGGGGGGGGTAGGGGGAAGAGCACAAGCTGGCCAGTGATAAGTGAATCCAAGTAAGAGGGGGAAGAGAGGCAGGTGGGGGAGGGGGAGAGTGGGAATGATGTGAGAGTCTGGGAGCTGATAGGTGGAAGAGGCAAAGGGCTGAAGAAGATGGAATCTGATAGGAAAGGACAGTAGACCATGGAATAAAGGGAAGGTGGTGAACCAGAGGGAGGAAGGTGTGGGTGATGGGCAGGTCATGAGGGTGAGGGAAGCGGGAAAGAGAAAGGGTAAAGGGGCCAGAGGGATAAGGGAAAACAAAGGAGGGGGGGGGAGTGGTTACCAGAAATTAGAGAAATCAATGTTGACTTCATCAGATTGGAGACTACCAAGGGGGGATATGAGGTGTTGTTCCTCTAATCTGCATCTTGCCTCAATTTGGCAGTAGAGGAGGCCACGGACAGACATGTCAGTGTGGGAATGGGAAGTGGAATTGAAGTGGGTGGCCACTGGGAGATCCTGCCTGTTATGGCGGATGGAGCGAAGGGGCTCAACGAAGCAGTTCCCCAATCTGCGTCGGGTCTTACCAATGTAGAGGAGGCCACACCGGGAGCACTGGATGCAATAACTGACCCCAATGGATTCACATGAAGTGCTGCCTCACCTGGGAGGACTGTTTAGGGCCCTGAATGGTGGTGAGGGTGGAGGTTTAGGGGCAGGTGTAACACTTAGCACAGTTGCAGGGATGCCTAAAAGGACCCTTAACTTACCAGTACCTCAGTTAACCCTTCTCTACTGTACAATACTAGATTTAAAGTAACCTGTTCCCCAGTTGATTCTTCAACACACTGATCTAGGAAAGCACCTTGTATACATTTCATGAATTCATCCTCCACCTCTACTGCTAACTTGGTTTGCCCAGTCTTTTTATAGGTTAAACTACTGCATGATTGTTGCGTTCCGCTCGTAGGCTCTTCACCTTGCCCTGATTCCACCATTACTGAGGCAAAATGTTACTTCACCCTTGACCTCATTCCAGAGCTGTACAGCAGGATTGACAATTAAATGTGAAACTTTCCAGTCTGATCTCCAATGTGGAGTCTTCCTGAGCCACCCGTTGGACATTGGCTCTAATGTTCTTTTACAAAGATCATTTAATTGGTGTCTGGTGCAAGATCTGTTGACACTAACCCCAGATAGACCGATCTATCATTACATCTTCTATCCATTGATGGGTCTTTAAATAATATAAACCATTTCATCACTGAATGTGAATCAAGTTTTCTCTGCAGATGTTTATAGCAAGCTTTCAGATGCATTTATAAACACCTCAAACAAGGTAAGAAATGAATTAAGAAATAAAAATGCTCACCTGATGGCTGTTGCCAGCAAGGTGTTCTGCAACTCTGTTGTATTGGTGTAAATGACCACATACACACATGTGCACACTCTTACCCACTGCCCACGGTGGGGTGTGACTGCTACACTTTGGTGTCTGTACAACTATCAGCGTGGGTATGACTGTCACCCAGACCTCTGCAAAATGTGTACTCAAGTGTGGAACTGGCTTCCAGTCCTGGCTGAAGGTCTTGTCTGAGCCTCTGTTTCCCAGTCCTCTTTGGAGGTGTGTGTTTCTGGGTGAGGATGTGGCTGGACTGTTACCCAGTCCTGCCTATGATTCCCACCCTGCGGCGTTTGAGTTTATTCACGTCGGGGTCAGTCATACAGCATGGAAACAGGCCCTTTGGCCCAACATCCAGGCTGACCAAGATGCCCATCTGAGCTAGTCCCATTTGCCTGCATTTGGCCCATATCCCTCTAGGCTTTTTCTATCCATGTACCTGTCCAAATGTCTTTTAAACATTGTAATTGTATCTGTCTCTACTACTTCCTCTTGTTGTACCTCAGGTCCTTTTTAAGTCTTTTCCCTTTCACCTTAAATCTATGCCCTCTAATTTTGGACTCTGCTACCTTGGGGAAAAGACTGTGACCGTTCACTTATCCATGCCCCCCCATGATTTTACATGCTTCGATAAGGTCACCCCTTGGCCTTCTATGTTCTGGGTAAAACAGTCCCAGCCTATCCAGCCTCTCCTTATAACTCAAGTCCTCCAATCCCTACAACATCCCCCTGAATCTTTATTGCACCCTTTCCAGTTTAATGACATCCTTCCTATAGCTGGGTGACCAGAACTGCACACAATACCCCTAGTGTGGTCTCATAAAAACTCGTACAGCTGTAACATGACATCCCAACTCTTGTACTCAATGCCCTGACTGATGAAGGCAAACACGTCAAACGTCTTCTTCACCACCCTGTCCAGTGATTATGCTGGATTAAAGGTGCCTTACCAATTACAGCTATTTCTGTGTCATTCACCCAATGTTGGTTAGGGATGGAAGTCTGCAATGGTGTTGTGACTAACATCTGGTAACATGGACAAGCCCTGCTTAGTTAACCAGTGTCTGTGCCACAGGTAGTGGTCAGGACCTCCTGCCAGCAATGCAGTGCCAGGGAGAAATAGTCTCAAGCCTTTGCTTTCTGAGAGTGTACCCCATCTTATATCTGATCCCCATCGGATGAGCGGCAAAGTGATCGACGAATCTGGGAATGCCCTGCAGGCGGGTGTGCTAGCTTCCATGGTGGATGTGTCACAGAATTCAGGCAGATGCAAGTCTGAGCCAGTTACTTTATTTTCGAAAATACAACTGTTAGAAATTCAAGCTGTCCCATGGGGCTGGTCTGTGCCATGAGTAAAGAGATGGGGAGCCTGAAACTATAGACAACCAGAAACAAAAGGAACCTACCTCCTTCCAGAACAGGAAGCAGGTTAAGCATAAAATCTCTCCTAAATTTAACTACATTTAATACCGAGCCAGTTTGAAAATTAGAGAAACAAGATAGATTATTTCTTTATACATTGTGCAAATTGAGTCTGTATCAGTTACATTGCCACGTCTACACACATCGGTTCGTAAAGACTCTAGGAGGAGAAGGTTGGGGCCGTCCTGCAGGAAGATCCATGCAGGATGTTTAGGTAACACATGAGATGTCCAGCGAATGGCCGTGAGGCTCAGCAACCAACACAAACAATGCAACTGAAGCCAGCTGGGCAAATGGGTGTGAGCAGTGGGACATTCTCAGTCAGTCTGGGACAGAGCTCGATCGTTCTCAGTCTGGGACAGAGCTCGATCGTTCTCAGTCTGGGACAGAGCTCGATCGTTCTCAGTCTGGGACAGAGCTCGATCGTTCTCAGTCTGGGACAGAGCTCGATCGTTCTCAGTCTGGGACAGAGCTCGATCGTTCTCAGTCTGGGACAGAGCTCAATCATTCTCAGTCAGTCTGGGATAGAGCTCGATTGTCCTCAGTAAGTCTGGGACAGAGCTCAATTGCTCTCAGTCTGGGACAGAGCTCGATCGTTCTCAGTCAGTCTGGGACAGAGCTCAATCATTCTCAGTAAGTCTGGGACAGAGCTCAATTGCTCTCAGTCTGGGACAGAGCTCGATTGTTCTCAGTCTGGGACAGAGCGCGATCATTCTCAGTCAGTCGGGGACAGAGCTCAATCGTTCTCAGTCAGTCTGGGACAGAGCTCAATTGCTTTCAGTCTGGGACAGAGCTCGATCCTTCTCAGTCTGGGACAGAGCTCAATCATTCTCAGTCAGTCTGGGATAGAGCTCGATTGTCCTCAGTAAGTCTGGGACAGAGCTCAATTGCTCTCAGTCTGGGACAGAGCTCGATCCTTCTCAGTCTGGGACAGAGCTCAATCATTCTCAGTCAGTCTGGGATAGAGCTCGATTGTCCTCAGTAAGTCTGGGACAGAGCTCAATTGCTCTCAGTCTGGGACAGAGCTCGATCGTTCTGTCAGTCTGGGACAGAGCTCAATCATTCTCAGTCTGGGACAGAGCTCAATGGTTCTCAGTCTGGGACAGAGCTTGATCGTTGCCAGTCACTGAGCTCAGGGAGGGAGGGAGAATGTTGTTAGATTAGGAGGGGAATACTGCAGGGAGACCTTCCCTCATGCAGAGTACGGAACTGGTGCTTTTACTACATTATCCAGCGGCAACGTCGATCAAAAACCAATGGCGATGAAGGGAACACCAAGGTAATATAAAATACATTTGTTGCCTTACAATACACAAACCAACAGTTAGTAACATTGGATTAAGTAATGACAAAGTCCATGAATGTACAAAAGGGTCAACAATTGGCAGCCCATTCAGGACCCGCCTTTCCTCTGTGTGGACTGGCCCTCCCTCTGTGCAGCCTGGCTGAGTGGGGTGGTGGTCAGGCTGCTGCTCACACACTGCTTGGAGCTGGCCAGGACTATGTGCTCTCCTTGGGAGGGGGAGTAGGCGGGGGCTGTGTGCTGGTGGCAGTTTTGATAGAGTTCAGAGTCTTGCTGAGCCAGGAGTTTTTGGTGGCTTGAATCTCGTTGAGCAGAGTTCCCCGGTGGTGCTCCAGCTCCTAGTAAATGCACACACAACAGGGAAGGATTTCAGCTCCAAAGTAACAAATGCTCACCACACACACACACACACACACACACATACACACGCACACACACACACAGGGTGGATAGAGACAGGGAGAGGGCAGGAGAGAGAGAGGGGAAGGAGAAGCGAGGGAGGGGAGGGGGAAGAGGGAGGGGAGGAGGGAGGGGAGGAGGGAGGGGAGGAGAGAGAGAGATAGAGAGATGAGGGGGAGAGAGAGGGAGAGATGCGGGGGGGAAGGAGAGAGAGAGAGAGAGAGAGAGAGAGAGAATTCCAGAGAGAGAGAGAGGGTAAGAGAGATGGTGAGAGTGAGAAAGAGAGGGAGAGCAATTGAACGGGGAATGTGAAAGAGAGAGAGGGAGGGTGAGACATGCAGAGACATAGTGAAGGATAGTGAGGGAGGGATAGAGAGAGAGAAAAACAGGGAAGAGAGAGACTGAGATGGGGCTTGGTGGGAAGAATGAGAGTAAAACTAGACAGAGCGCATGAGAGAGGGAGAACAAGAGAGAAAGTGAGTGTGACTGCAATGAGAGAAAGAGAGCATGAGAGATAGGGAGGGGGAGAAAGTGAGATAACAAGAGGAAGAGGAAGAGCAAGAATGAGATGACATGAAGGGGTGCGTGAGGGAGAAAGAGCATGAGCGAGAACATAGAGAGAATGGCAAAGAGGGGATGCGGCAGGAGAGATTTGGAGAGAGGGAGCGAGAGGGGCAAGAGAGAGAGAGGGAGAGAGAGGAGAGAGGAGAGAGAGGAGAGAGGGGAGAGAGGGGAGAGAGAGGGGAGAGGGGAGAGAGGGGAGAGAGGAGGTAGATGGAAAAGGAGAAGTGGGGAGTGTTAGAGAGAGGGAGAACACATGCACCCAGGTGTAAGTCCTTCACCAGCAGCTGGTTCTGGTGTTACCCCCCCTGTCGAGCTGTACCTGTATTTTGCATTTAGCCTCCACGAGCTGCAGTTTGGTTTGTGCCAGCTCCAGTTCCATCTCCCTCAGCTGCTTCTTTAGGAGTTCCTTCTCCTCGTCCACATCCTGGTGCACGTTGGCCTGTCCAGGTTCCAGGATCAGCTCACCGTCCTTTCTGAAGAGCTCGCAGCACCGTTCACAAGACAGCACTTTACCCTGATGGTCGAACACAGGACCGCTCCATCAGTGGGCTCACCAGTTTCCAAAGGCAGAACTAAAACCTCCCCACCCTTCCACTCTCCCAGGGGAAGAGATGTGATCCAGAGCAAGAGGAGAATGTTAAAAGAGCTGGGCAGTCGGGAGGTGACTGTCCACACAAGCAGCTGTGAAAATCCAGAAATCTTGGAATCAAAAGCTACGGAGGCTGGCAAGCAATTAAAACTCCCAAACCAAGACTGGCAAGTTTTTGTACGATATTAGGTTTGACAAGAGCTAAAAGACATTTTAAAGAGGGAAAGAGGGGGGAAAGAGTGCGGAGAGGGAGGGGGACAGAGAGTTGTATGGATAGGAAAGGTTTAGAAGGATATGCTGGCAAATAGGACAAGCTTAGATGGGCATCTTGGTTGGCAGAGACCAGTTGGGCCTAAGGTCCTGTTTCCATGTTGTATTACTATGTGACTAAGGCTTTTTTTAGGCAAAGGTATAGAGGATACAGAAACAAGGTGGGGAGATGGATTGAAAATGGGGAACGTCTTGTGGGGGTGATGGCCTGCTTCTGTTCCTGTTGGGATCTGGAATGCACTGGCAGACAGGGCGGTGGGCCCAGAGGAAGAATTTGTGGTGTCGTGGGGGTAAAGCGGGACTAATAGGAAACATATTGAGCAGTAGGACTCTGGATGGGGCCTGGATGAATGCTCCTCTGTACCGCAGGATTTAAATCCATTCCCAGCCAGGCATCTCAGGATGTTTTGGAGAACTAAGTACATCCCTTGGGTTCAGTATTACACACATGCTTGTGTCACTATCTCATCCACTTCCTCCACAGTGGCTATGGTTTCTCAGTCTTACTGCATGTAAATATGGACTGTTTCATTTGATGAGGAGTTGTAAATGGAATTAAATATCGTGCAATCGTCAGTGCACATCCGAGCTGATGATGGAAGGAAGGTCATTGAAGAAGCAGCTGAAAGTGGTTTGGTTGAGGACACTGTCCTCAACAACTCCTGCAGTCATGTCCTGGGGCTGAGATGATTGACTTCCAACAACCACAATGACTTTCCTTTGTGAAAGGCTTGACTTCAACAACTGGAGTGTTTGCCTCTCAAAAACCATTGACTGCAGTTTACCAGCTTCTTGATGCCACACTCAGTCAAATGTGGTCCAAACTGGATCTGGGTAAGTAGCTTACTGGTGACTAAGTGTTGGTTGACAGCACTGTTGATGATAGCTTGCAATAATTGGCTGGTTTAGGGTTCTTCTGTCACTGGAGAGGGAGGGGCGGGGTCAGGCAAGGAAGCCCCTTAAGTAGTGTGAATATGGGATTGGGGTATCACCCCAGGGAGCCACATGAGTGGCATCGGTGCTGTGAGTTTAAAAAGAAGGTAACACTAATGATTGACCTGTACATGAATGTAAAGGTTTGCACTTTTATTGGTGTAGTTTGTTTTTTTATGATGAATAAAGTTTATTTTGGAATAATTAAAAAAAAATTGGCTGGTGATTGAAAGTACATAGATTGGATGGTAATTAGCCAGATTGGATTTGTCCTGCACAAGACCCACAATGAGAACCAGGTCAGCCCTGGGACAGACCCTCCAGTGACGGCCACACCAGGAGGTAGGAGCCATCCTTGGATGTGTGCAGGAGAGGAAAACTCAGAGCCAGCTCATCAGTTGGGGTCAGGCTCACACATACCTTTACCATCTCCAGCTCCTCCTTACTGGCGGCCTGCTGCTTCTCTAGGCGTGTGCTCAGCTGTGAACAGATCTGAACAAAGAGGAAGGATCAGTGCTGCTCCGGTTACACGACGGATGGCTGACAAAGGCCGTGGAGAGGAGAAGGGAAGGCAGGTGTCGGGGAAAGAACAAAAATACATCCAGTCTGGACACAACCTTGGAGTTGAGAAGAATGGGGGCTAATCTTATCTAAACATATGAGATCCTAAGGGAGGTTGACAGACTAGATATTGGGATGCTTTCACCAGTGGGAGAGTCATGAAGAAGGGGAGATAGCTACAAAATAAGGGGACAGTCATTTAAAACTGAGGTGTGAGGGATTTCTTCTCCTAGAGGGCAGTGAATCTCTGGAATTCTCTGCCCCCCAGGGTGGTGGAGGACAGATCATTAGATGTACTTAAGGTGGATAAGTATCTGAAAGATCGAGGAATTGAGGGCTATGGGGAACTGACACAGAAGAGGAGTTAAAGCCAGCATAGAATCAGCCATGATCATATTGAATGGTGGGGCAGGTTTGAGGGGCCGAGTGGCCTACTCCTGCTCCTATTTTCTTGAGTCGTTGAGCGTTAATGGCTCCGTATGGACTGTTCTGGGAGATGGTGTTTTGGGGGGGGGCGGTGGTGGGGTGCGAGGAGCTATTTAAACCTGGTTTTGTTCCTCTAAACCCAGGACTCAGAAGATCCAGGAGCAGGCAGTGGGATGGCAGTCAGACTAGTCCATGGCTAATGGCCCCATAAATACAGAGGGGTCGGTGCCGCACTCCTCCACCTGACCCTCAGCCCCATCATCCCCGACTCTCAGCTCCGTCAGCATAACTTCCACCTCTCAGGCACCAGTCCCAGTGGCCCTGAGCCGCATGTGTCCGCAGATATTGATGCCTGACCGTCAGTACCTGCTTGTACTCTGAAATTATAGCACTCGTCTTCTTCACCTCTGATTCCGCTTTCTCCAACTCTCTGCGGAAAACCTCCTTAATCTGTAATGGAAAACCCAGAGGGGAGTTCAAACCTGCATCACCCTTGGAGGCTCAGTCAGTGTCAGTGTCGAACTGGGCCGGGCCTCACTCCCACACCCGGGTTTCGTCCTCTGACCTCCCTCCCACACCCGGGCCTGGCCCTAGAACTCCCTCCCACCCACAGCCCTGGCCCAGGGTCTCCCTCCCGCACCCGGACACAGCCCAGGCCATTGCTCCCACACCCAGACGTGGCCCCAGTTTCGATCCCATGACCTGGCCCTACCTGGGCTGACTCCTCCTCCTGCCTCCTCTTCTCGTCCTCCGTCTCCACCAACTTCTGTTTGGTCTGCAGGAGCTCCTTGTTGAGGACATCCGCTTTGTCTTCAATCTGTGTGGTGGGTCATGGCTGGGTCAGTGGAGAGGGTGTGGACATTCCCGGCGCATCATCCCTCTCAGCCCCCGTATTTCCTTAACACTGCAACCTCAAGCTGTAGCACCTGGCTCAGAGGAGGCAGGCTCAACTCTTGGTTGGAAGATCGTGGCTGGTTCACACTCTGATCTTGACCCAGTGTGGACGACCCTGAATTGGCCAGTCCAGTGCCTGCTGGGGATGGGCAGTAAATGCTGGCACGGTCACGATGACCTATTCCCAACTGCTGAACAAACGAGCATTAAACGTAATGCAGGCTGGCTCTGCTGGTGGAGCACTGACGGACAGCAGCATTGTCAGCAGTGCCGCTTCTGCGTCCTGACATTAGTGAGAAGGACTGTCTGTCTCTACGGTGGTGGTGACAGCTTCCACACTGTGACTCTGAGGGGGAGTTCTTCAAACAACATGCATCACCCAACCGCTATCATTACAGTGAGGGATTTTCTGGATGTTATCATGCAACAGCTTGTGGGATCTTGCTGTGCATAGGCTGGCCGCTATGATTCCCGCAGCAACGATGGCGGTTGTGGCCCACTTCACCGTTTGTAAGGTAATCTGTGAAAATCCTGGAGGGTGTTACAGGAAGGGAGGTGTCTCCCTACAACGCTCCCTCTTTCCCTGACAGCAGACACTCCAGTGTGGACACCCAGCCACTCACCTGATCCAGGTCATTCCTTAGTGCGATCTTGCTGGTCACCAGCTCGTGAGCCAGGTCATCGTTCTCTTGCTCCAGGCGCAGGCTGGCCTCCTGCAGACGCCGGTTCTCCCGCTGTGGAACAAAGAGCAGAGGTTGGAACACTGAATAAAGAGGTGGGGCAGAGAGACCGAAGTGGGTGGGAGGGAGGTGGGGAGATAGAGAGAGGTAGGGAAAGAGAGGGGTGGGGAGAGAGAGATGGGAGAGAGAGAGAGAAGGGGAGAGAGAGATGGGGAGAGAGGTGGGGGAGAGGGATGGGGGAGAAATGGGGAGAGAGGGGTGGGAGAGAGAGAGGTCAGGGAGAGAGAGAGAGGTGGGGGAGGGACAGAGGTCAGGGAGAGAGGTGGACAGAGAGGTGGGGGAGAGCGAGGTGGGGGAGGGGGGAGATAGAGAGAGAGAGAGGTGGAGGGGAGAGAGGTGGGGTGAGAGAAAGATGGGGGAGGCAGACAGACAGGTGGGGAAGACAGAGGTGGGGGAGAGAGAGGCAGATCCATATTAAATATCTGATTGGCATCAGAGAAACATGAATAAGGAGTTGCTTTAAAATGGACCAATGAAGTCACTGAGACAGCACTGCTGACCACCAGTGGGTCTGTACACAGGAGGCAGCACCTCTGGGAGTGAGTGGGAGGGAAACGCAGGCCAAAACAACGCTGGGTGCAGAGACTGGAGGATAATAGGGGAACCGTGTCCAGCACCAGTATCGTGGGAGACACAGAGAGGTGGCAGGAGGGACAATAACAGTACCAACTTGCAAAACAGGATGTGGAAAAGAGCAGAAGGTATAACACAGTTAAAGGGGCTAATGGGGGAAATAAAAATAGGGACAAAGAGAAGAGACACTGAGCAAAGAAACCGGAGCAGAGTGGAATAAGGAGACACAGTGGTGGAAGAATAAGTTACTGGGAAATGAGTGGGGGGACAGGACTGGTGAGCCAGCACAGGCCTGGTGAATGGAATCCTCCTTGACATAAGGAAACATGAAATATGTGAATGCCAGTAATACAAAGGGACAGGAGTCACTTGTGGGGAAAGGATTAAGGTCATGGTGAGGGAAGTGAGACTGTGGGCGTAGAGGCGAGGGACACAGGGGCAGAAACGGAGAGGGAGAGGTACTGTGGAGAAAGAGAGGGAGAAAAGGGCCGCATTGAGGAGGAAGAGAGAGGGGTGCTGTGGAGGCAGATAGAGATAGGGAGGGAGGGAAAGGGATGGAGGGAAAGGGAGGGAAGGAGGGGCTGTTTCAGGGATAGAAACATGCAAATGTGGAGGCAGACAGAGATCCAACACATGGAGAAATAGAGGGGAGGCAGAAAAAAGAATCTTTGCTCAATTGTGTCATCCATCCACCATTACAGCAAAGGCATTCTAATCACTGCCAGGCTCATTTTATCTTTCACACTACATATGTTACCAAAATCCTATCTTGTCTTTTTAGCTTTGGAATCTTTCTTAACTTATAACCAAAGATTAATGCGGCTGTGGGTCAGGTAACGGACATGAGTGAGTTCCAAATGCCCAATATTTGTGCTGACCCTTGTGAAGAGACCTGGAAAAAGTTGGTAATGCTCACAGGCTGGAGAACTATTTGGTAATTTCTGATAGGCACCAACCTACCCACTACCTCAAGATTTACCACCAGTTCTCATCCTTATACTTAAAATATTAATTTAAGTCATTAACTTTATCCAAAATAAAAACTGAGAAGCTCTTAGCAGGTCAGGCAGGAAGCAACTTCAGAGAGAGAAACAGATAATTTTTCAGGTTGCTGGCCAGTTATCAGGTCATTGACCTGAAACTTTACCTGTATTTCTCTCTCCACAGATGCTGCTTGACCTGCTGAGAAGTTCCAGCATTTTCTGTTTTTATTTCAGATTTCCAGCACCTGTCATCTTTTCTCTTCACAGCTTTATCCAAAATAACAACAGTATGTTTATAACAGAATGTGAGTCATCTGTGAACAGACAAAATTAAATGACTCCGACCACGAGAGTTGATGTGCATTTTTAGAGATGACTCCTTTTAATGATGATATTTTTACTTCAGTTTTCCAGATCATAAACTGAGGCTGTCAAAAACACCTTCTCATGAGATTCTTTAACCATTGTTTAATCTCCTCAGTGCAATCAGAATTTTTTCTTCAATGTGCCATAAAAAAGGCAGGAGGGTACCCTGACTTTGACCATGGTCAGCCAAAGACAAAATAAACTAGTCTAGAGTAGCAGAAGGTAGCATAATCAACAAAGTGGAAGATTGCTCAGATATGCCCTGGGCACAAAAAGCAGGATCAATCCAGCTAATTCCCAACCAATCAGACTACTCTCAATTATTACAAAGTGACGAAAGCTGTTGTCCACAGTACCATTGAATGGCAGTCACTCACTAAGAACCTACTCACTAATCCCCAGTTTCACCAGGACCATGGCTTCAGAACTCATCACAGCCTTGTTGCTAACATGGACCAGAGGTGAGGTAATTGAATTATTATTCTCACATGCACCGAGATACAGTGAAAGGCTTTAGTTTGCGTGCCATCCAGAAAGATCATTCCATACATAAGTACATCGAGGTAGTACAAAGGAAACAGAATGTAGAATATAGTGTTATAGTCACAGAGAAAGTGGAGTATGGGGAGAGAAATAAAGCGCAAGGGCCATGACAAAGTTGATTGAGAGATCAAGGATTCATCCTTATCATTCAAGAGTCTTATAACAGTGGGATAGAAGCTGTCCTTGAGCCTGGTGCTATGTGTTCTCAAGCTTTGTATCTTCTGCTCGATGGGAAGGGGGAAAAGAGAAAATGACCAGGATGGGAGGGCCTTTGATTATGCTGGCTGTTTTCTCAAGGCAATGGGAAATGCAGACAAAATCAGTGGAGGGGAGACTGGTTTCCGTGATGGACTGGGCTGCGTTCACAACTCTGCAATTTCTTGTGGCATTGACTAACCTTGACAACGTGGCAGCATTTGACCAAAACTGTCATCGGGTGTCCTGGTAAAACTTATGTCAATGGGCATCAAAGGGAAAACACTCCAGCAGCACAAAGGACCAGCCCAAGACATCACTGCAGGAGTTCCTCAAGGCAGTAACCTGGGCCCAACCATCTTCAGCTGCTTCTTCAATGTCCTTCCTTTGAAGGGCCTGTTTCCATGCTGTATGACTCTACAAATGGTCCAACCGGTCTATGCTGACCAAGATGCCCATCTAAGCTAGTCACATTTGCCTGCATTTGGCCCATAACCTTCTAAACCTTTCCTATCCATGTACCTGTCCATCTAGCTTTTAAAAGTTGTCATTGCACCTGCCTCAACCAATTCCTCTGGCAGTTCATTCCATATATGTACCACCCTCTACATAAAAACATTGCTCCTCAAGTTCCTGTTAACTCTTTCCTCTCACCTTAAACCTATGTTCTCTTGTTCTCGATTCCCCAATCTAGGAAATAGACTGAGTGCATTCACCCTATCTATGCCCCTCAAGATTTTATACACCTCTATAAGATCACCCCTCAGTCTCCTAGTCTGAGCAACCTTTTCCTATAACTCTGTACCTCAAGGCCTGGTAACATCCTTGTAAATCTTTTCTGCACTCTTTCCAGTTTAATAACATCTCTCCTACAGCAGGATGACTGTACACAATACTCCAAGTGCAGCCTCAACAGTGTCTAGTACAACTGCAACATAACATCCCAACTTCTATTCTCAATGCCCTGATTGATGAAGGCCAGCATGCCAAAAGCCTTCTTCACCACCCTGTCTACCTGTGACGCCACTTTCAGGAAACCATGTCCCTGAATTCCTGTGTTCCTCTGTTCCACAACACTTTCAAGGGCCCTACTTTGGTTTGACTTTCCAAACTGCAACACTTTGCACTTATCTGAGTTAAGTCTGTTTGCCATTCCTCAGCCCACTCACCCAGTTGATCAAGATCCCACTGTAATTCTTGATAACCTTCTTCACTGTCAACAATACCACCTATTTTACTTCCTTCCATCATAAGATCAGAAGTGGGGATAAAAACCAAAAATGCTGGGAATGCTCAGCAGGTCAGAAGTGGGGATGATCACTGATGATTGCACAATGTTCCATTCACAACTCCGCAGCAAATGAAGCAGCCCATGTCTGCACATAGCCAGACCCAGACAACATTCAGACATGAGCTGATATAAGTGGAAAGTACCATTTGCATGACCAAAGTACCACGCCATGACCATCTCCAACAAGAGAAAGTCCAAACATCAACCCTTGATATTCAATGGCATTACCTTTCCCAGGTCCTCCACTATCAATATCCTGGTGGTGAATGCTGACTAGGAACTCAACAGAACGAGACACGTAGATGATGACAAGAGCAGGTTCACGGCTAGTATCCTGCAGTAAGTGACTCACCTTCTGACATCCATGGCCTTTCCAACATACTGTATACAATGCACAAGTCAGGAGTGTGATGGACTGCTCTCCACTTGCCTTAATGAGTGCAGCAACATCTCTCAGGAAACCCAGTACCATCCAGGACAATTATTGGCCTTGCATGCACCATTCTAAACATTCATTTCCTCCACCAGTGGTCCACAGTGTCTACAAAATGCACTGCAGTTACTCACCCAGGCTCCTCCCACAGCATCTCATAAATCTGCAACCTCGACCACCACCACCTGCAGGTTTCCCTCCAAGTCACACAGCATTCTGACTTGGAAATATATTGTTGGTCCTTCAAGTGTTGATTTAGTCTGTGGATTTAACCATGGCTATGAGAGGAGGTGCAGTACTAAATGACTCACCTAGTCCACTGACAACTTCCACCATCGCCACCCTCTCCTTGCAAGGAGACTCTTCCCCTCTCTTTGAGATCAATTAACAGCTGGTCCTTCATCATCGCCAGGATTAAATCCTGGAACTCCCTCCCAACTGCATTATGAGAGCACCTTCACCATAAGGAGTGGAGTGATTCAAGAAGGCAGCTTACCACCTTCTCAAGTGCAATAAAGGATGTTCAATAGTTACCGGCCTTGCAAGTGACACCCAGATTCCCATAATGATAAAAATCCCTGGGATAAAATACACACTGCTGGAGGAACTCAGTGGGTCAGGCAGCATCTGTGAGGCAAAGGGATGGTCAACATTTCAGGTCAAGACTCTACAGCATCTGCAGTCTCATGTCTGCAAGGCTGGGATGCCTGATGCTAAGATTTCCCAGGATTCCTCAGTTCCATAAATGAAAGGAAACGTGACAAAGTTAGCTGGTCGCTTGGCAGTAGTTTGAGAGAAGAACCCAATGTGCAAGTGGCAGACCTTACCATAGTAGCTTTAAGAGTTTGGAGTGCAGTCTGCTTCCATCTGCAGGCCTCACTCTGAGCTCTTCAGTGTCTCTCTGCCATGAATGAACCACATTTAAGCCAACCTCTTCAGACTGAACTGCTGTAGGTGGGGTTTTCCTAATTGTTAGTGGAAATGCTGAATTACCTGAGATTTTGCATGGCCTTGTCACTGCATCAGAACTTTGGCCTTCCTCTGCACCATGAGTTGTTCATTGTTCTTGAATTATCCACACAGCTTTTGAGAGATGGTATTGAGGTATGTTGTCCAGCCAGCAGAGACAGTGAGAGTCCCCCTCTCTATTGATTACGGACCAGTTCTCTCAAGGATTTCTTTGTTAGTGATATGATGGCTCCAAGTTTTTACAAGGAATTTTCTCAGGGATCAAACATGAAGGCCGTCTAAACACTGCTCTTACTTGGAATACGTTTCTCAGCTTTATTAGGCAGAAAGAATTCTGAGGACACAGGCTGTGGCTGTATGGACAAGATTAGCAGTTTGCTGCTTCAGATACCTGGAGGAAGTTTGACAAAGGTGAAAGAGTCTAAGCGATAAATCAAGATAACACCAATTATCCACTTTGTCTGGAGCTTGGTGGAATGTAAGTTCCCTCTGACATGCCAGCAGTTTTCTTGCTACTGATTATCATGCTCAATTTGGTTATAATCAGAGAACTTGTTGATGATGATTTGGAATTCATCAGATGAGTTACAGATGAATGCAGCTTCACCTGCAATGAGCAGATCCCAAAGAGTGAGCTGAGTGAAATGATATTTTGCTTTGAAATAGTTTGTTATTGAACAATCTTTGATCCATTATCGATTCAGTTAGAATGGCAATGTGATTATCTTGAAAGGCACATTTGACAATGGAAAAATTGCCAAGCCTGAAGCCACTAAGACAAAACTTTACGGCACAACATTATCAGTGTATTTGCCAGATGATGCTTTGTTCCAGATGAGATTGTTGCCTTCATTCCTTCACGGAACTCTGTGCACATTTTGTCAACAGGCAATTTTCAACAGGAGTGAGTAGATACCATTTCTGTTATTGTATCAAAGGCCTTTTGAAGGTCAACAAATGAGGTGCCTATTGTTTAAGGTTTTTTTCTTGGAACAAACCTAAGGTGAGGAGGGTGAGGGTGATGCTTACCTGCTTCTCTGTGGAAAGGTGGGTGATGGTGGAATCAGGTGAATAATGCCATGGACTGCCTGCCCTCTTGCTGTCTGACCCTAAGCCTCATGATGAACACTCCTGCATTTGGTTTTTATCTCTTGGGAGAGGGAAGGCATATTGGCTTCCCTACGAACTGGTGATTACAAGGGAGTGTTTCTTAGGACCTACCAAACCTAACAGATCAGAAACCCTCAGCAAGTTGTTGCTTGCTGGCTCCCGTTTCTCCAGTTGCACTGCAGATTGGCACAGCCAGCATTGATGGGCACAGGGGCGGCTTTGGAAAGTTAGCTGGGGAGTCAGATGTTGCAAGCACCATCCTATAGCCATAGCTGGTAATAGAACATCGAACAGTAGAGCACAGGAACAAGACCTTTGGCCCATGATGTTGTGTCGAACTAACTAAACTGGTAATTAAATGCCTAACTAAACTGATCCCTCTGCCTACACCATGTCCATATCATCCATTCTCTGTGTATTCATGTGCCTAACTAAGAGTCTCTTAAATGCCACTATCGTATCTGCCTCCACCACCACCCCGGCAGCGCATTCCAGGCACCCACCACTCTCTGTGTAAAAAACTTGCCCCACACATCTCCTTTGAACTTACCCCCATCACCTTAAATGCATGCCCTTTGGTATTAGACATTTCAATCCTGGGAAAGAGATATCGGCTCTCTACTTATCGGCCCTCATAATCTTATAAACTTCTATTAGGTCTCCCCTCAGCCTCTGTCACTCCAGAGAAAACAACCCAAGTTTGTCCAACCTCTCCTTATAGCAGATGCCCTCTAATCCAGGCAGCATCCTGGTAAACCTCTCCAAAGCCTCCACATCCTTCCTGTAATGAGGCAACCAGAATTGAATGCAATACTCCAGATGCAACCTAACTAGAGTTTTATAAAACTGCAACATAACTTCCTGACTCTTGAACTCATTGCTTCGACTCATAAAGGCAAGCATGCCATACACCTTCTTTACCATCCTATCAACTTGTGCAGCTACTTTCAAGGAACTATGGATTTGGACCCCAAGATCTCTCTGTACATCAACACTGTTAAGGGTCTTGCCATTAACTGTGTACTGTCCCTTTACATTTGATCTCCCAAAGTACAAGACCTCACACCTGGCCGGATTAAACTCTATCTGCCATTTCTCTGCCCATAATGGGTGGCTCACTTGGAACAAGTAGCACTGGAGTGCTGAGAGCTCAGTTTTCCCTCTATCACTCACATCCAGGAAATCAGAAGTTTGGCGCTCTGCAACTGAAGTGGGTTAACCCTGCAGTGTCGTAATTTCGAGGAGGCAAACTGGTAAGTGCCGTCAGCTCCGGCTTGGATTTGGAAGACCGGCACTGTTAACGAAGTTCAAGTCTGCCTGCAACAGCAAGTGACGGCCACTGGATGGTGCTGCTGACTGACTTGCAGAACCCAACTGCCCCAGCAACTTCCCAAAGCCAGTTTGTGCCAGCAGCAAGCAGGAATGTAATGGCTTATCTAACTGCTTCAAATTCCCACACTGCTTCACCCATCTCAGCCTCTTAATCCCAGCTTTCCATTAACGTGTTTGGAGTTTAATTTTCCATTCTGTTCTCTCACCACTCCCATTTCCAACTGTCTCCATCCCTTGCACCTTGCAGCCACCTCTTCCCACTCCTGCTACCTCCTTCTCCCGCAACCTGTCTGTCCTGCTCCCACTCAATACTGGCAGCCAGGTTTAAGTTAGCAGAGCACGCTCCAGGTGTTGGTCAATAAAACATTTCTCTGGCTGCAGGAAAACTCCATCACTCAATTGCTGTAGCCTGATTTACCTCGTGTGGGCTGTCACCAGGCACTGTCATCGTGCTTGGTCCCACGGGTCACCGAGAGAAAGTTGGGTCGACTCTGTCTGAGCTCAAGTCATGTCTGTTCTTCCTGCATGCTCGATGCAGCATTGGAGAAGAGCTTTGCACTCACTTGTTGCAATACTTCTGGAAATGGAATGGAAGGTATGCCAAGTGCTGGCTAGCAGCCTGACAACCAGTGTTGCAACTGTCAGGGATGGATATGGTTCTCTTCCAGCTGATATCAGTGCGACTCAGAGTGACATTTGAAAACCTGATAAAGAAGCTAACAGCAGGGGTAGGCCATTCTACCCCTCATGGCTAAACCTTTTTTTCAGGACCATCCTCTTGCACTAACCCCACTTCTCTTTATTTTTTTCACTTCCATTGTCTTGAATGACTCAGCACCTCAGGCTCCATAGCTGTAAAATTAGCTGTATTCACTTCAAAACGTTTAACCATCAGGATACACTTTAAGCACAAGAGAGACTGCAGATGCTGGAATCAGGAGCAACGCACAAGATGCTGGAGGAACTCAGCAGGTCAGGCAGCATCTGTGGAGGGAAACTGACAGCTGGTGTTTCGAGTCGAGATCCTTCACCTGTTCTACAGTGTAGCTGAGATTAAAAATGATTTTCATTAACTTGCTTTCAAATAGAGACACCCATCAAGGTGCCATGGTGGCTCACTGTTAGTTCTGCTACCTCATGGCTCCAGTGACCCAGGTTCAATCCCAACCTCCAGTGCCCTTTGTGTGGAATTTGCACATCCTTCCTGTGACTGTGTATTTCTCATGGGTGCTCTGGTTTCCTCCAACATCCCAAAGATGTGCGGGCTGACTGATTGCTGAAAAGGTCCCCTTATGGCAGGCAACTGTTGAAAGATGTGACAGATCATTCACAACAATACCCATCATTAAATATGGTTGTTTTCCTGGACACCCCCTGTAATGGGCCATGCGGGTAATGAGCAGACATCAACATCAATGACACCCACAGAGATTGTTCCCGGTGTGTGGCAGCACATATGGCTAATGGCCATGATTGGATAGAGATTACATGGGATATGGAAGGAGATTAAATGAGAGAGTGAAGTCTAGCATAAGCTGTATTGTACATAGAGAGTGGGAACATAAGGTTCAATAGGTTGAAATGCCCAGCTTCAGAATGTGCTGCTTATGATATAATTGGTTTTGAAGACACGGTAGTGTAGTGGTTGGTGTAACGCTTTACAACGCTAGTGACCCGAGTACAATTCCGGCCGCTGTCTGTAAGGAGCTTGTACATCCTCCCCGTATCTGTGTGGGTTTCCTGTGGGTGTTCCGGTTTCCTCCCACATTCCAAAGACGTACGGGTTAGCAAGTTGTGGGCATGCTATGTTGGTGCCGGAAGCGTAGCAACACTTGTGGGCCGCTCCCAAAACACACTACGCGAAAGATGATTTCACTGTGTGTTTCAATGTACTGTGACTAATAAAGAGATCTTATTCCTGACTGTTGTATTTTTCTATGTGGAACCGTTCCATTTCCTTTCCCTTGTTGATCTGCCTCATTTCTCTTCTGAACCGACATTTACTGTCATTCAAAAGCAGAATGCTGCAGATGCCGGAAATCTGAAATAAAAACAAAAGGTGCTGGAGATACCCAGCAGGTCAGGCAGTATCTGTGGAGAGAGAAACAGAATTAACGTTCTAGGTTGAAGAATCTCAAACGAATCGGGAAAGTTGTAGAGAAGGGAGAGTTGGGAAGGGGGAGAGGGAGACTCAGTGAAAACAAGAAAGAAGACCAGGAGAGGCCGAGTGACACAAGTGGTGACACAAGAAGGTGCATCTGTGGCAGGTGGAAGTAGCTGGTGAAATAAATCTTAGATACCAGAAGAGGGACAAAACACTGAATGCTGAAACTCTGAGCTTAAAGGACTTAAGTGGCTAATTACTGTATCTGAAGTAGTTGAGTTTGACGTTGAGCCCTGAGGGCTGTAAAGTGCAATGTTGGAAGACGAGTCTTGTTCCTCAGGCTTGCATCGGGCTTCACTGGAACCAATGGCGCAGGCTGCCAAAGACAGAGAGGGTGGAGTGGGAGTGGGACAGAGAATTAGCGTGAGAGGCGACCGGAAAGCAAGGGTCTCCCTTGGGTATGAATGGAAAGCTGCGTCTACTTCCTCCAACTTAGAGAAGACCATGTGGTGAACACCGAATTCAGTACACTCGACTGGGAGAAGAACATGTGAATTGCTACTTCATCTGGAAGGAGTGTGGTCCATCATTTCATTGACCTCAGGTCCCTGAGCAGACTGACTTGTTATGTATGGAAATAATAGTGTTTATGGTGGCTTGATCTTGGACACTGCCTCTGCCATTGGGTTCACCAGGTAACTCAGCTATAAGTAATTGGCAGATGCGGTTAATTCTCAAGATCTCGACCACGTCCCTCACCAGGAAACACAACTAAACACCGGCTACAAAATGTAACAGATTTATTTTGTTGCAAATGAACATTCCACAGATAACTTTCAAATCATTTACAAGATCCCGAGTTTCACCACAACACAAGCATGGCATGGCCTCAGATGGAAGCCAGTGCTCTGAGAGAAATGAAATACTGTCAAAGGTGTGTGGCGTTCATCAGAACACCTCTGCAAACCATTCTAATGTGGAGAGCAGTGAAACATCGGCCTGGCTGGGGATTATCAACAAACTGGGAACAAGCAACATGAGGTGTGTTTTAGGAATATGGGGAGAAATGATCCACACATGGAATTCACTGATGTCCAGACATCATTCCATTCAAAGCTGATCATCCAGTTTATAAGGTCTGCTATACACATTCGTGAAGACAACCTTTAAGTTTCAAGAGTACTTCCCGATGTGAGAAATCATTTGGTACAATTGCAAAGCAGCAGCAGCAGCCATTACATGAATTCCAACAATATTTTCACAATAGGCTCAGAAGTACACATCTGGTCCCTGAGTATCAGATTCAACACCAGTGCCCTGTCACAGGGAAGGAATATCTTTTAACAGGGCAGCTTGCTAGTGGCCCTTCTGTTAATTATTTCAGTTTCAAGTTGCAAAGTTAATTATCTAAAAACCTAACGTGCTAATTGGAAAATACACACCATGTTGATCACTGCCATGTCAGGTCCTGGGACTAGGAGCTACTTACGGGACTCTGAGGAGCAATGTGACACCTCCATCTCACACATTCTGCAGGGACCACAGCCCCGGTCTTTCGACTGTCAGTTTGTGTGGGCCTCAGGTGGAGTGAAATTATGGCAGAGATTAAAAACAAGAGATAATACTGATAAGGCAGAGAGAAGGAAATGGAAGAGTTCCTGTCAGGTTCTGGTACTGCCTGTGTGGGTCACACTGGAGTGCAATATCACACTAGAAGACAACTGAAACTAAAGCTGAAACTTTTAATGTGACAAATGCTGGCTGTGTAAATGTCTTTGTGTGCTCAAGAATACTGAGGAGTGTTATTTTGGTTTTAAACATCTCCACCCTCTCTGTCTTTACACAATCATTTGATTCTGGTGGAGGGAGACTTTGGCTGTATTGGTCAGGGGGACTGAAACAGCCCCATGAGCTGGAGTGACTGTAGAGCATTTCACAGTTGCTGAGGAATTTGATTCCATTACGACGATTCTGCTGGCTAAGAGGAAAGCAGTAGAGCGGAAACAAAGCAAACACTTACACCTCAGGTGGAGCCGGCGAAAGCAACAAGATGTGCAAACTCCTTTCATTGTGATCTTTACTGGGATTGGTCAGGGAGTGGGGTGGATGGAGTGAGGTGCCCTAGAGTGGTCCTGGGTGGCTTGGGTGCATCTGCAGGGACCGCATCCCTCACTCTCAGCTGTGGCAGAAGCCCAGGGCTGTTGGGGATGACGTAGGCAGGGAGGGGGGAGGAAGTGAAATAAGAGAAACAGTGTTGAGAGTGGTGATCTTGTACCTTGTGTCACTGGCAACTTTAAAACACTTTTTAATATCGACCCACTGATTTTTTAAGGCACGAGGACTGTTTGCCAATGGAGATTGTTCTGCCAATGGAGATTGTTCAGCCAATGGAGAGTGTTCAAGTCCCTCTCGCCCATTGCACCACTCAGTCAGATCAAGGCTAATGCATCGTCTCCATGTAGCTACCTTCACCTAACCTCAGTTTTGCTATTTTTATGTGACTCAAGGTAGGGGGAGGGGGGTGTGGGAGTTCCAGACACTCACCTCTCTGCTTCTAACACCACCCTCACTCAGTCTTAAGGTCCTCTCCCCTTTTTCTGGATTCTCTCACCAAAGGAAATACTTTTCTGTCTAGCCTATTAAATCCTTTAATCTCTTAAACAGCCTTTAAGCTTCTATATTCAATCGAATACAAGACCAGTCCATGCAACTTAGCCTCATGATTTAACTCGTTAAATGCTGGTGTCATTTTGGTGGGTTTTCTGGAGGGGCTGGGCTATTCTCGATCAGTATGTCGGCGGGGGGGAGGAATGGTTCTCTACAAAGACCACCTCCACTGACCTACTCAGCCCCCAGTTTATAGATTTATGCTGCAGCGAGTGGGGCAGACAGCTCGGGGTCTTTGGCGATGCAGATATCGAAGGCACAGGAGGGTGGAAGGTCGGTGGGAGCTATAGGGAGCTCCTCACATTCAAAGTGAAACCATTTTACAAAATGCCAGGCAAGAAATTAATTGATGGGTTTTGAACCCAATGACTTAAAAATGATGCAAAATTAAAAGGCTGCCAGCAAAGGATTGCGTTAAATGAACAGATTAATCGTTGTCGATTCTCAGGATCTGGGCATTATTAGCCAGGCCAATAGATCCTGGTAGATCCCAGCATCCACTGCTCACCTTGACCAAATGCTCAAAGGGCCACTTCAGACACGAGGTAAAACTCAACCAAACTGCAGTGAACCAGTTGGACTAGGCAATCCGACACCTTCAAATTCACTTTTACTGACACCACAGATTTTTTCTCTGACTGGAATGCTGGTAGTGTGCATAGTGGTAACCCAGATTTAAACAAAACAGTTTTCAACATTAGAATAAAAAACATTCAACATTTAAATGCTCATTGAGTCAGTTGGCATGGTGATAGGCTGTTCGGCCCATCAAGTCAGTGTCGAGCATCCACCCATGCTAATCCTACACTAATCACACTATTCTCCCCACATTCCCATCAACTCCCCCTAGATTCTACTGCTCACCTACACACTAAAGGTGATTTACTGTGGCCAATTAACCCATCAATACGCATGTCTTTGGGATGGGGGAAGAAACTGGAGCCATGCGGTCTCAGTGAAAACGTGCAAACTCCACACAGACAGCGCCCAAGGTCAGGATTGGAGCTGTGGTCCCCGGAGCTCTGCGGCAGCTCTACCAGCTGCGCTACTGTGCCACCCAATTGTTGGTCCTGCTGGCAGACTGTGACAAGGTCACCGTATTTCCATATCCAGAGGGATTGTGTGCAGGAGGGAGGTCACTGTACAGAACAATGGCAAGGTCACATCTAGTGTACTAAGTAACTTTTAGCATCTTCCCAAACCACATGTACAATTCAGGTTTACTAGTATGGGATCAGGAATGGAGGATCTGAGTTACAGGGAAAGACTAGAATGACTAGGACACAAAATTACGAAGGTAGGACATGGAACTTAGCACAGAGAATTACCAGTGAACCTGAGAAGACAAACTGATGACTCTCACTGTAGGAAAACTGATAGGCAAGAGGTATTGGATGTATAAGAGCCAAGATTAAAGAAAACTTTCTGATGCCATCAACTGCTTTGCATTGATGGCAAACTGTACACGGCATTCAAAAGGAATCTTGAAAATCACTAAGAGGAATTGAAAAGAATCTGAGGAGTTTTTTCTGCAAAGAAATGACTGTAAGATCTACCTAAAATAGCACTAATGTTCTGAGACAAGAATAGTTTCTTTTCAAGTTTGTATGTTGCCTGTAACAGTGTAAGCATCAGAAGAGACTTCATTCCACACCCTGGTTTCGCCAGAAGGATCTGATAGAGGAAGTACAACTATATCAGCTGAAGCACTCCACACAATAAGTGAGTAGCAACAATGGGAAAGTCTGGGCCAGAGTGCTGGAAATACTCAGTAGGCCCAGCAGTGTGCATATCATAATCCAGATTTAAACAAGGCAGGTGTTCAGCATCAGAAGAAGGAACATTCTACACCAAAATATAATCAGTCACGTCCTTTGGACCCAGCTGATGGACTGCAGCGAAGTCACAGTATTTCAATTCAAAGAGTGGGTCAGATTTCTCCAAAGTAGGTTGTGGTTCAGTTGCCAGAGCTCTCACCCAAGTCAGAAGGCTGCGGGATTCAAGCTCCTATGGAGGAACAAGCGTATAATGTGGTCTGAGGCATCACAATGTTGCTGAGCGAATGGGGGGATCACCTTTGGAGATGCCATCCTTTGAATGAGATGTTGAATGTGCCCACTCTGATGAATACAGTGTCCCATGCCACTATTTGAAGAGTTCTCCCCTCTGCCCTCATGATCACCACAAAATGATTTGTCTGCTCCTTTATTTGACGTCCGCAGAAGCTCCCAAACCCGCTTGGACCGTGACTGTGATTACACTTCAACAGCTGTGTTACAAAACGTGCTGAGATGACTTGAGGTGACAATGATCCGTCCAAACAAAAGTTCTTTTTCTTTGCCGGTTGAAGAAAGATAACAAGCAGGTGAAAACACATGTTCAAAACAAACACAAAACTCCATTGAAGATGCAATTTTGCATCCTGAGTTCTTCTTGCTCATGCCCCAGGGCATTGCGAGGCAGATGCTGATGCATTATAAGGAATTCCTTGCACTAGTTCTAGATGGCCATGGTCCAATCTGTAGTAAGTAGTGAGCTGCCTCATATTAAAGTGGTGGGAGCTTTGTCATTTCTTTGAGTAGAAAGTCGCTTCAAGCATTTCTCCATGAAGTATCGCACTTTAGGAAAATGTAATGAACTGAAAGAAGAGAAGGAAATGGGGAAAATTAACCAGATCTTGTCGCGCACCAAGAGAGCCCAGGGACTGTGAAGGATCAGTACCACTAAAAGATTCCCAATGACCTTTCAGGGGAAAAATGGTTAATATACAAACAGAACAAGGACAGAACTGTGCTTACTGGTCCAGAATAGGTCAGAAAATCACAAATAGAAAAGTAATGAAATGATCCACTACATAGAGAATATTTCAATGGGCTGAATACATGAGGGCACTCACCATAACATACAGGAGGAACGCTGACATGAAATACATGTATTGAAGATCATACAACAGTAAAATCACCCAGAGACAACTGAACAAAGTATTTCCTGGAGTGCAGCGATCAGTGTGCAGGGTTTGGTGAGTGAGAAAGGAAGGTGTAGGTGTATATTTTATTTAGTTTATCCTCAGTTAACATTAAAGACTAGTAATTTTTTTTTACAGTTAAATCCTTGCAGGTTGGTTTTCTGAAGCTTCCAGTTTCGGGCGAGCAGCTGAACACAGTGCCTTGGGTGG